>NC_031778.1:4675103-4795435 GCF_001522545.3 Parus major
AAAAATTCATTAATATCATCAGGGATTAGGAGGCTGATTAAAGTGTAGCTGTTAGCGTATGCAAATGAGCGATAGGCATTTATCAGAGCCTGTGCAAGCTGTCTCAGAGCTGTAAAGCCCACGTATGTTTTTCAGCTGATTAAAACAGTTTTAAGTTCTGGAGGATTTTTTTTTTTGAGAGAGAGAATAAAAAAAAATATAAAAAAAATTAAAAAAGCCACCATCATCTATCCTTTTCCTTTTGGCTAAATTCCTCTAAGTGCACTCCAACCATTTCCACTTGAATACACTCACTCTCTCTTTCTCTTTCGGGTAATGAGAGTTTGGGAAGGAAATGAATGCAAACGAAGCACGAGGCTTGCAACAGCCTCCTTGGCTTCCAAGGAACTTCCAGAATGAGGCCACTGGAGGCTGTGCCCTGGGAACATCTCTGGAACACGGATGTGGTGCAGCCTGCTCTGGCTCAGGCCCTGGGGGGAAGAAATAGCTTGGTGGCTCTTCCTCCTCATCTTCATCGTGTTTGGGGGTCACGTTTGGAGCCCTGCCCAACTCTGGGATGGAACTGGGGTCTCCATCCAAGCCTCTCACAAGCCTGGCTCCCTGTTACAAAGGATGTGTTATTTCCACCCAGGCAATATTTCTTCCTCGTTTTGGATGGGCTGGTAATGAAGGCAATAGCAGTGGAAAATGAGGTGTCTGTGGGGGGATATGGGATGGGATGGGATGGGATGGGATGGGATGGGATGGGATGGGATGCAGTCCACCACACTGCACAAGCCCTGTGACAAAACCTGTTCCAAACACCACTACAAAGCTTGGAGGAGAGACATGTAAACCACAGCAGAGGAGCAACATGAGAGAGAGCTGCAGCTGTTCCATACAGACATCTCTGGATTTCTTTTTCTGCACCCCACACGCCCTTGGGTCTGCTTGGCCTGGCCAAGGTTTGTTGAAGAGACTGGGCTTGGCTTTATTCTGCAGTCCCCAAGTGAAATCCCCAGAGGAGAATTTTTCAGAAAACCATGATGTTTTCTAAAAGGGTTGTTTAACACAGACATCCAAATCTGTGCTTTCCACTGGTTCAGTCCATCTGCATCTCCAGCACTTCCAAGAAGAAGCCATAGTAAAATACATGGAAATGGCCCTCTGTTATCACTAATATTAGGATTTTATACACCCATTCATCAACACTACATTAAATTTCCCTTCCTTGGGATATTGTCCATAATAAAACATTCTTTCTTTTTTTTTTTTGTTATTTATCAGAGGTACTTGAAAAGGCTCTGAGCTCTTGTTACTCTTTTATGTGTGGCTCAGTAGGGAAAGGAATTTCACAGCCTTGGGAATCAACAAAAGTGGTTCTGGCAGACTGAAGTGAGGTGACTGGCTGAGGGGAGTGAACTCCTGGAGGAAATTCTGGAATTGTTCTAGATCTGGGAAAAGCGTGGAGCAAGGGGATAAGGGTGGCTTTGTGTGGTTTATCACGTGAGCCCAAAATTTATCATGTGAACCCAAAATTTATCATGTGGCTCTTGAGCTTATCCTATATGCAGAGTAAGTATCATGATAAGCATTCCTTGGAAGAGCACTCTCAGCTATGAGCCTGCCAGGTTTTCCATTATAAACCAACAATGGTATTTAAAGTGTTTATAACTTCGCTGTAAAATTTTGCTCTGTTGAAACTTGGCAAATGAGGGCCCTGCCCAACAGCAATTTTTTTTTTTTTTTGTTGCTGTTACGTATTTGGAAGTAAATCAGCTTGGCCATTTATGTTTTAAAAGATTATTTCTTTTGAGCCCCAGTCTCTCATTTCTGAGGCTGGCAAAGGCTCCCGGCGCTGCAGGGAAAATGCATCCAGCGCAGAGGACGGGCTTTGTGCCTGTCATTGAACAGCGACCTCTTCCAATAATTGGGGAAGCACTCTGGCAGGTCCTGGACTGCATCCCATCCCATTTCCCCACTGCAGAAGTGTGGATATTCACTGCTATTTCACACCATTCATTACCAGCCCTTCCAAGGCCAGGGAGAAATATCGTGTCTGGGTGGAAAACCGAAGAACAGTGGAACGGGACCAGGTCTGGAGGCAGCCTGAGAGTGACTCGGGAAAGCACAGCGCTGGGAACACAGCTGGGCTCGGGACAGCTGGTGCAGCATCAGCCACGGTGGGTCCTTGTGGGAGCAGCTGGAGGGAACGTGGCAGAGCCCAGCAGCTGGGACACAGGGATATTTGTATGGCAGGATGGGCACAGCTGCCTCCAGCCCTGGGATCCTCAGCATGGGAAGGGCATCAACCTGCCGGGGTGAATCCAGAGCAGACCATGGAGGTGCTCCAAGGGTCCAGCCCCTCTGCCCTGGAGCCGGGCTGGGAGAGCTGGGGATGTTCAGCTGGAGAAGAGAAGGCTCCAGGGAGAACTTACAGCCCATTCCAGTGCCTAAACGGGCCCCAAGAGAGCCAGAAGGGGACCCTTGGACAAGATATGGATTGAGAGAACCAGGATGAACGGCTTTAACTTGAAAGAGAGTAGGTTTAAATAGGAAACTGGGAAGATATTTTTCCTTCTGAGGGTGGTGAGGCCCTGCCCCAGGTTTCCCACAGAAGCTGTGGCTTCCCCTGGATCCCTGAAAGTATCCAAGGTGAGGTTGGAAATGGTTTGGAGCAACCTGGGAAAGTGCAAGTTGTCCCTGCCCATGGCAGAGGATGGAATCTGGCTGGATTTTACAGTCCAGGCCATTCTATTTGCTCTTTGCTTTATTCACTGTTCCTCTTCCAATGCAAAAAGGAGCAAAAAAAGATGAACTTGTTTGAACAAATGATTGGTGCTCAAGCTGACATTTCTATGGCCAAGTGTGGGCTCCCACCTTGAAGCTGGTGAGAAGTTCTGGTTGTGCCACATCCAAAATTAAACAAGAGAACAACAAAGGATTAGAGATGATACAAAGACTTCCAAGTGTGGCTGGAGTGACAATATTGTCTGTTTTTTCCCTGGAAAGAATGACTAGAAAATTAAATGACTGCAATAAATGGTAAAAAGGAGGTCAAGCAGGCAGTCAAATTTATTTTTTAGACAATTACAACAGTGTCTCATTCAAAGGGACACTGAATAAACTTGAAAGGCAACAGAACTGAAAACTGATAAAAAGACACTTTTGTGAGCAATTCATCCATAGCCTCGGGCATTCACTGCCCCGAGATAGTGCTGCATCCAAGTTCTCCTGTTATACTACCCAGGAAAAAAGCTTTTAGAAGAGATAGAAACAGCCCTGTTCCAGAGCTTACAGGAGGTTGTTCCACAGCAGCCTGTCCTGGGATTTTCTGCATCTCCTCCTGGCATCGGTGGGGCTGCACTGACACTGGTCTCGGACCCTGGTGCTGGTCTGAGCAGATCCAGCTGTTTGTATCCCCCAACATCTGGAGATTTCCTTATTGCACCTGGCCACCTGAGGGATGGCACCTTGCACTGCTCTGGTGGGGCTGGCAGGAGGAGGAGGTTTTGTATAAATGAGAAAATTTGGGATGTTGATCTCCCCTGAGGATAGACACACATTTCAGGACAAAGTGCTCCATCCAAGTGGCTGTTCCCACACTGGGAAAGGAGGAGCAGTGGGAGGTGACCTGTGAAGCAGAGTTGGAGATGGGAAGATCCATGTTTCTTCCCTCCTGTGGGAAGCTGTGGAGAGACAGGACACGCCTCTCCAAACGGGTGCCACAACCAAACAGAGAACTTGGGTTCATTTAGCATTTTTTTCAAATTAAAGCAGGTGAAGCCTTAGCTCAGTGACAAGGCATGGAGAATCCCACAGGGGGGCTCATGGAATGCCCTGCTCCGAGTAGCCAACTCACATCCATGAGGAATGGTCTCATTCCTCATGAATGAAGTGGAGGAATTTCTGCATTGGGAATGAGCTCCAAAGAAGCTGAAAAACACATCAGCTGAAACCACCTTGCTGTTCCCAGCCCGGGCATCCCAAGTGCTGAGTGAAGCAGGGAAAATACCATGGAAATAGGGTGTCACCAGGGTCACGGGATCATTTAGGTTGGAAAAGCCCCCTAAGGTCATTGAGTCCCTCCAGCATTGCCAAGACCACTGCTAATCATGTCCCTAAATGCCAGGTCTAGGGGTATTTGAATCCCCTGTCCTTCTTTCCAGCCTTGAGAAAACAAACACCCTGATTATGGCAGCTCCTTGATCTTTCACCTTGTGGCATTTAATTTTTTGGGGGTGTCTACCTACATGGAGTCTTCAGGTGAGAAAGCATCTGCAAATAGATTTATAATTCTCTGCAAAAGGCCACCTCCTCCAGGCTAGAGCTATGAAATTCTTGTGGTTTTACTTGAGGCAAAAAGTGTATAAAGCTGCTTTTTTCTTAAATAGAATCAATTAACCTATTGTGAAATGTGTCATTCCATGGAGCCTTTCAGCAGGGATGCCATGATCCAGCCAGGTAAAGATTTCATCATCCATCTGCCACGGATGATTCCTGAATTTCAGAGGAGATTTGGTGCAAATTTTCTCCTGCTGCTCTCCTTGACAAGGCAGTTTGGAGACATGAGCAGCTGCCGAGACAGAGGAGCTGTACAGGAAGAAATACAGCCCCACTCCTAAGCATTTTTGGACCTCTCCAAAGGCTGGCTGCAGCCTCCTGGAGCTGGCAGATGAAATTGGAGTCCAAGATGTATTGCAGTAATTCTGCCAAGGAAGTGCTAACAACAGGAAACACAATGCAAATATAATCGAGGTCATCAGCCCCTTTTCCTTGCATAAGTACTTAAATATGTGCTGGTATTGCAGTTACTTAACTGTAATTGCTCAGGGCTTCACGGTCGCTGAGCTTGTATTCTTCCCTCAGGTGATGTATTGGTTTCTGACCCTCCTTGGGCACGCCCTGTAAATATTTACACACCTCCAGTCAAGGCTTTGTGTGTTTTTTCAAAGAGGGGGCAATTAACACCAAGGGGAAGGAGTTTTCCAGGCTCCTTACAGACATGTGTGAGAGGCACATCCAAAATGTCTCGCTTTTGGAATGGTCCAGAGCAACTTTTTTCTTTGCTTCAGGTGGTGAAAACCTTCTTTGAGCAACCAGCTCAAAGTGGTGCTTGAATTGCCACCCTTTAAGAGACACGGACTGCTCACAGATGCCACTAAACTTCCTCCCACATCCCTGCCAGAAGGTCTCCTTGGTCCCTCCAGCCCCCTGAGCTCTTTCCAGCTGGTCCATCTGGCCAGGGAATGTCCATGTGTGGCACTGACAGAGTTAACCAGGATGAGGAGATCATTTTCACAGCTGACTGCTCTGCAATGGGACAACAGAGATGCTAAAGAATATTTACTAAAAGGCAGAACATTTGTGGAAAAAAATAAAATACCCAAGCACACATAATTACCACAGCATATCATGCTTTCATTTTGCAGCTTTCTTGATAACTTCTGGCACAGCTCTCTGGCAGGGAGAGCGTGGGTTAGTGAGCAAGCCATCCATGCCTCCTTTCCCATCCTTGATGTGCCAAAGAATTGGATACAGTCCCAGCTGAAGCCTTACTCTTGGTTTAATGTGCACTTCTAACTGGCATATTTTTGTTTTGCCATCCAGACTGGGACAGAGGGACCAGGTACCGGATGGCAAGGTGGAGAGGACCTCCCTGGAGTAGATTATACCACTGCAAACCGTGTTGTGCACTTTCCACCTCCCTTGCATGTGCCTTGTTGGGAAGAGATGCTCACCAGAGAAGAAAATGGTGCCTGGGACAGGTAAGACACTCATTTTTCCAACTCAGAGTGATGCACTTCAGCCAAAATGTTCTGAATGCTGCTGTATCCTTGTACTTGCTCAATTTCCTTTGTGTTTTTAAACAGGGAGTTTGTTGAGAGACATCCATGTCTCCTTGCCACAATTTCCTGAGTGGATTCTGCCTTGTGTCCCCTACTGCAGGTGAAGAAATCATATGACCTGGATCTGGGGCTTGACCATAGTGCACAAAGGGAACACCCAGTTCTGGAATCTGCCTCCAGCACACCCATTCCTTGCCATTTTCACCTCTTTCTGGCGCTGTTTTGCTGTGCAGGGTGAGGTTGCAGGTGCCAATTTGTCACCATGGAGGAGACACTGGGTGCCTGAAAGATTTCCATGGTCTCAGAAACACTGCAGAAGGGCATCCCCAGGCTCCATGGTGGTCTGGGAGCAGGTGGAGGTTGGATGGGATGTCCTCTGTGTCCAATGCCCCAGAGAGATCATCTGGGTTGTGACTATTGAGTCCCTGCTGTGAGAGATCCTGTTTCTCCAACCTGCTTGAGCTCGGTTCACCATGTTTGGGGGTGTGTGTTCACTTTTCAGGCTGCAAAAGTATGAAATGACCCTTCCATGTAGGATTTCTGATCCTGCTGAGGGCTGCTTTCAGCAGTCTCTCAGCACTGTGGTTGCCTGAAGAGTTTCTTTCAGAAATGGGATCATGTTCAGAAGTGTTTGCAGTATCTGCTCCCATTGATGCCTTGGTGGTAGGGCTGGGGGTTGCAGGGGCAGCTTAACAAAGGTTTTCTACATTTGTGTCTTATACTTTTGTAATATCCTATCCTATCCTATCCTATCCTATCCTATCCTATCCTATCCTATTGTAATAGATAAACTTATGAATAAAAATTCGTAAAGGTCTAAATAAATATATTTGTAGCTATAATAATAATAATATAAAATAGAAAATACAGTGTGGCCAAAAAGTCCTTCCCCAGATCTAGTCGCGAATTCCCATTCAGGAGATAGCAATGCTAGCCGGCACCCAGATAAAGATCCTAGCCGGCACCCATCAACCGAAAAGAATAAGCAGGACACGGGCCATCAGGCTGACAAAGGAACAAGCTCGGAGGAGATACTCATCACCGGACCTGAACACCCCGCCTTGCAGACCACTGTTGGAGAAGCAATCAGACTGGACAAAGGGAAAAGCCCAGCCGAGATATTCATTGGCTCCAACCCGGATCCAACCACTCCATCCTGATGGCCCGAACCAAAATGAAATCAAGGAACATTCAGAACCTCTTTACATATGAGGAGACTCTGCCTGGACATCTATTAACTCTATTCTCCAATGCCAGGAAATCCATTCATCCAACAATCAAGGACATTTGGTGAATGGTGCCTGCTTGGAATTTGGCCTCAGGACACAAAATCCCTATAAAAACCCAGGCCAGAGACCCCTCGATCGTGGATTTGGGAACACCTATACCTTTGGGTATAGACCCTGTCCACCCAGCGCTGCGCTGCCCATTTTATTGTGGTTTTTCTCATTGTTTGTTCTTTATTGAAATTGTTTTATAATAAATTTCTCTTTTTATTTAACCTAAATTTGCCTTTGCATTTATAACACTATCCTATCCTACTCATGTCATATCATGTCATATCATATAGTATCTATTGTATCGTACCATGATTTGTGGTGGAAGGACTTTAAAGCTTATCTCATTCCACCCCCTGCCATGGGCAGGGACACCTCCTACTATTCCAGGTTGCTCCAAGTCCCATCCAACCTGTCCTGGAACACTTCCAGGGATGGGGCAGCCACAGCTTCTCTGGGCACCCTGTGCCAGGGCCTCAGCACCCTCACAGGGAGGAATCTCTTCCCAATGTCCCATCTAACCTGTGGCAGTGTGCAGTCCTTTCCTCTCGTCCTGTCCCTCCATCACTTGTCCAAAGTCCCTCCCCAGCTCTCTTTGAGGCCCTTTAGGCACTGGAAGGTGCTCTAAGTTCTCCCTGGAGCCTTCTCCAGGCTGAGTACCCTCAGCTTGCCCAGCCTGTTTCCAGAGCAGAGGGGCTCATGCCCTTGGAGCACCTCTGTGGCCTCCTCTGGAATCACTCCAACAGCTCCTTGTCCTTCTCGATCCCACGGCAGCAGAGGAAGTTGGATGTGCATTGTCATCCTCGTGGGAGTCAACACAACCCAGGAAAGCCTGGGAAAAGGCCCAGCCTTCCCCCCATTCACAGGTAGGCAGCACAGCCCCAAGGACATGGTGGGAGCTGGACACAGGAATGGCGGGGAGCTCGGAAGCCTTTAGTGCCTCTCCCAGCAGATGATCCCTTCTGCCTTGGAATGCCTCTCTCAGCTAATGGATGTTACGAGTAGTTTAGCTCTAGTTTTGCTGTATGGCCTTTTGCAAATTCAATTACAGAGCCTCTTGTCTTGCCACAGTCAGAATTGTTCTCAGCCTAATATCGTGTTCGGCAGGCTTTTGTTTTGTTCTCCTTGCAGCCCAAGATGTCCTTGTTGTGAGCCCCAGCATCTCCTCCGCCTCACGGCCCTGCTACCTTTGCATACAACACTTCTGCTGCTCTAAAGATACCAAAAGGTTTTAATTACGATTAAGCCAAGTCGTTTCTACAGTTTCGAGCTGTAAATAAACAGCCTGTTTTGGATAATGGAGGTAATGGTTTGCATTTCAACTCCACTTCTAACCTCTGATTTTTTGCTTGTAATATTTTATGTGGTTAAATCAATTTTTTCTGCCATTGAATGTAGCTTTTCTTTCCTGTTTTTTTCTTTTTAAACCCAGTTGTAAAGAGTGTGTTTCATCACATCCTTGTTACCCTAGGACATGCCTGCTGCAGTTAAACTCGCCTGTAGTCATGCTCCTTTTCAGAGGGGTCTGGAGTGGAGAGGAGGAATTTTTGTTGTTTTCTCCTATTGCTGACAAAGGAAGCAGATGGTTTAGCTCATTAAAAGTCAGGTAAAAATGCAGGCTTTGGGATGTGGATGTGTTTTCTGAATTCACAGTGTGGTTTATTGTACGGGATGCTGGGCTTGGCACACACATGGTTTGGGGTCACAACCCTTCTGCACAGCCTTAGTCAACCCCAGGCTGCAATCAAACTATCACTGCATGACTGTAAAACACACTCCTCATTTCCAGAGCTGCTCTAAACATGCTTTACGAGGGCAAAGTGACTTTTCCAGGCAGGGAATTAATGGTGATTATTTCGGTGGACAGGAAATATAATATGTATCATCAGTGCAAACTGACTTGAGCCAGCCAAGGAGTTATCACTGGAGTATTTTCATCTAGGTCACTTAAAGCCTTCATTAATTAAATACTGCTGTGTGATTTCTTTCTAAAGTTTAATCTACAATCTGGATTTTTGATTAAAATATGTGCAGTTTCAGCCAGCTCCTCACAGTAACTACACCGTTGTTTTACAGAGTCCTCAGATGTCACTGCTGTTGCCTTGGGTTGTTCTTCATTGTGTGCTGCTGAAATTGCCCTTTGGATCCTGCCTCAGCCCCTTCCCTGGCACCCTGCACTAAATGTAAACCCTCTGTTTTTGCTGGTCCTCCCTGCTGCCACACCCTCCTGATTGGTGGTGTTTTGTGCATGAGGAAAGTCACATTTTGCACCAGGGAAGAGGCAGGAGAAGGGACTGCTCTTCACCCTTGGTGCTGGCATAGGGATCTCAGCCTGGACCTGCATTATATAATTTCAGTATATCTGTATTGCAGGCAGGTCATGGAGTCCCAGGATGATTTGGGTTGGAGGGGACCTTAAATCTCATCCAGTTCCTCCTGCCCCTGTCATGGGCAGGGACACACTCCACTATCCCATGTTGCTCCAAATCCTATCCAACCTGGCCTTGGACACTTACAGAGACTGGGCATTCCTGTTGGTAAGTTCCTCAGCCCTGTGCCTCTGCAGGACTTTTAACTCCATAATGTTGGACCATCACTTGCTTCTGGTAATCTCTGGTAAAATTCAATTACTCCTGGATCAGGCTGTAGCTGAGTGAAGCCATTTTCCTCCAAGTCTGGGCTGTCAGCTGCTCTATAGGCAGCATTCAATGCTCCATGAAACACAGCTCCTTGGGCCCTGGATGTTCCCCAAATCTGATGTTGGTCAGTGGCTCTTTTCCTGTGGAGGTGGCAGGGAATAAATGGCTTCTGCAGAGCTTTGCTGACGGAGTGTGGGTGTTACCCCTCTGCTGCTTGGACTGTCCTCCTGAGCACGAGGGAATACCAGGAGCAAAGAGGAGCAGAGAATAAGAGACACAAGGAATTCCTAAACATGTTTTTACAATTAAAACACCAAATCCAGAGCTTGTATGAACATAATGTATTTTGTGTGTGCATCAGACATGCCTAACCCCCTTCTCCAGACCACAACCATTATCTCTTTTTTTTTAAAGCCAATAATCAATGTGGGTCTAATTTGTTTCATTGACATTTTTGCTGGTTTCATCTGAAAGAATTAATTAACATCAAAATGTTTCCTTTCCAGGTGTAAGAGTGGGGGGTCTCTGCAGTCAGATAAGTTTTGACCTTTGTCGAGAGAACATTTAAATGAGGTTAAGCCTCGGATCTCCTTGATTGAAGAGCTGATGTCTGCTCAGATCTGGAAATACATTGCCTGGGTCTACCAGACTGTCTGGGTCCAGTGGTCTTGGCAGGGCAACTGGGAAGTGGCCAAAATGGGAGGTGGAAGATGTGAAAGTAAAGCAAGCTCTATCCTGGATCCTCTTTCCCAGCTCCAAGGCATCCTTCTGTCTCAATCTCTGCAGCTGCAGCTTGGCCAGGAGTCCCTGGGACCTGCACTCTGCTAATTGAAGTGCAGCTGGATCAAGGCTGTCTCAGCCTGAAGAGCAGATTTTCTTCATGAAGCATCATCTCTAACGCACCTTGTGTTGATTCCAGTGGGTGATAGGGACCCAGAGAGAAGGGGAGGACAGGAAAGTTATCCAGGTACACCTGGATCTACAGCACTTGTTTTAATTGCTTCCGGAGCTCTTCACCAGAGTCTCATCAACAGGGCTAATACAGAAGAGGACTCAATTTATATCCCACAAGAGATGGTCAGGTTGTTTTCTCTCTTTGACTGAAGATTAATAAGAACAATTGGATAAAGTCTGGGCTGCTACTTTACCACCTCTGATCTTCCTGGGACTGGGTGGAGCCTGGCTGCCAAGGGATACAGGAACCTGGGGCTTTTCCTCCTGTGCTGCAGTGGCAGCACTGGAAACTTTAGTCAATAAAGTTAAACTTTTAATGCTTAATTTGGAGAACATTCAGTGCAAAATGTTTTACAGGTTAGGATGGGTGGATGAGCAGAGATCTGCTGACATTACAATGAGTCAAAGTATCAAGGAGCAGGTGCAGGTGTCCCCTGTGCTGCAAGGCCCCCCTCCTCATTTACACTGTCATGTATCACTGACCCAAGAGACACAAACCCTTGGATCAGTAAAATAACCTTTGTGGGCATCTTCAGACCCCTACGTGCCTGGCACAGCCCCTCACAGACTCCCCTGTGAGCACCACACTGCTCCAGGCTCAGCTAGCATCCAGCGAGCCAGGGTGCTTCTGACATGTCCCTGCTGCCAGCTTTCCTGTGCTGCCTCATCCATGGACCCATCCTGGGGCTGAGGATCCAGCCCAGGTGTTGCTCCACGTTGGCCTCTTTGCTGTTTTCCAAGAGAGGTGTCTGGAGCACAATGTTGGGTAGGGAATTGGGATGTACATTGTTTGTTTTGTGGTAAATTCTGCCTCCTCCTTGTTGTGTGCTCTTCTCTGTCCTCTGTCCTTTCCTGGGGTCCTAACTAGTGCAACCTCAGTGAAAATTAATCATGGTATCCCTTGGAAAAAGAAAATGGTATCCTGTTATCCATATTCTGCCATGGTTTGGAGTAAAGGCGTTTGAAAATAGCCAGAATAGAAAAGCCCATGGGTTGTGTCCACCACGGGTGGGAGAAGTGACTTGGCAGATGCTTCACACCCCAACTTCTGCCCTGGCAATTAGCAGGGATGAGACAGAATCCATCTGGGTTTCAAAATTTAAATGTAAATGTATCTGTTAAATATCATTCATGCAGGGAATGCACTGGCTGTGGCTGGTCAGGAGCTCTGGCAGAGGATGATGCTGCTCCCCCAGGGATTGATCCTGGTTTAGGGCAGACAACTCCTCTCTCTGGAGGGGGCAACACCTGGTAACAAATCTGACCTGGTGCCCTGATCACTTTGAAGGACATTTTTTGAAGTGTCCCCTGGTGCTGTTCCCCATGAGGTGTGACAAGACAGGTTACCTGTCCCAAGGGATGACTTGCAAATGGGCACATCCCTTCAGCATTCCTGGGAGCTGTGGAAGCCCACACCTCTCTGGGAATGCTAAAACTTCCAAATCAGCCTGAGGTGCTCCATTCCCAGTGGCTTCAGCGTGAGGGCATCTCCAAGTGCAGGGCTCTGCTGGTGCCACATCGCCACACCCACAGCAGAATCCACTCCAGCTGTGACCACAGAGCAAACACAGACCTGGGCTCCTTCCCACTACCTCCAGCCAACCTGTCCTCTGGGTGAAACCCACAGTCTGCCCCACCTCAATATCCCCAGGGAGCTGTGTGCCCATTTGGCACAGCCTGGTGCCACCAGCAGTGTGATAAACGGGTATTTCCACACCGTGGGCTGTGGTCCCTGGGTGGCACAACCTCCCCATCCTTGTCCTTGGGGTTTATCCTTGTGCCCATGGATTAGCACTGCTGGGAAAGCTTTTTTTATTCCTTCATCCTCATCTCCTGCCAGGCATTTCTGGTGTGCCTGCTTTTAAGTGTCATGCACTGGTATACAGCTATTTACAATGCCTGTTCCTGCTCTCCCAACAGTGTAAATCAAGATTAATTCCACTGAAGTTTATGGAGTTACGCCAGCGTAAAACTGACTGATAAGAGATTCAGGCCATTTTCATCCGGTTTGTTCGCTTGTTTGTTTGAAATTATATGTGTTGCTGTGGAATGATAAAACAGCGGGATTCAAAGGCAGGTTCACTGCAAAATACGATTCAAAAGGTTTTTGACTTCACATAATACAGCAAAACAATCACTTACAGCAGTTGTGTTTTATTGTGGAGTAGGATCACGGAGTTTGGAGGAGGAGAGGATGAAAATGAGGCAGAGAAAGAAGAGGGGGAGAATGGAAGTTTCCCAGCACAGCATCAAAGGCGCCAATGGAAATTTGAGGTGCTGTCATAAAATTTTACATGGATGGTAATTTAAGCAGGTATCCATGAGGATGAGGCCGAGTGGTTCCCAAAATGCCTTCAGTGGGGGACACACCAGCTTGGACCCCAAGTGGACAATGCAATTCCCTCTTTTTCACAAATTCATCTTGCAAAAGAGCCCAGCTGCAAATGAAGGCAATCAAGCCTCTCCAAAAGAGCTGCTGTTCACCTGTCCTTGTGTTTGCTCACAGATCCCCATCTCTGTTAACACACTGGAAGGTGAGGCAGTGCCCTGTGACAGAATCCACCGTGTCCTTTGGCATGGAAAACCCACTGTTCTTTCTCCTTTATGTTCTACAGAGCAAATGGCCAGTGGACAAATAATTCAGGTTTCTTTCCATGCTGCTCCTGAGGAGATTTTGAGCTGACATCTGGTTTCACACACCTTGTGTCAATGCAATCTTCCCTTCTTTGTGGGAATTGTGGTTCCTGTTCTTTCACCTCTGGTGTGGCGCAGATTCACCCCAGTGAGCTCCTCTTCCTCTTGCCAGGTGTCTGCTTGGAACAGCCTGTCCTCCAGCATCTGCTGGCTTTCCCAGCAGCTTTTCTCAGCTCTCTCAAGCCACCACAGTGTTTTTGGTTCCCTGAATGCAGAGATACTTCTGAAGGATTCCAAGCTCCAGGTGGAATGGTGGAACTTATGCTCTGGCACAAGTATTTTTTTAGATTGAAATGGTGGGATTCATTTTCCTGTGGCTGTCAATAAATGAATTCACTCTTTACATGCACGTGTTCACCGCTTTAGTAATTTATGCTTGTTTAAGAAAACTAATATATTACTCTCTGTGTTTCTGTTGGACAATGTTGCTTTGCAAAGCTAAGGACAGATTTTGGGATTGGTTGTGGTTTCTTGTGTGTAAGACGGTTTAATTGCACAACTGCAGTGCTTTATTTCCTTGGCTGGGCAAGCAGGAGGTACTGAGGAAACAATATCATGGTCTGAGGTTTCCCTTATCCTTCAATGTGCGGCTCCAGGAGTGTGTCCAGGGAAGGGAACGGAGCTGGGGAAGGGGCTGGAGCAGCAGGAGCAGCTGAGGGAGCTGGGGGAGCTCAGCCTGGAGAAAAAGAGGCTCAGGGGGAATATCACTCTCTCTGTTGCTGCTGGCTGGAGGTGTCCTCACAAGCCTGTCCTAAGCAGAGCCAGATGGGTGGGGCTGTGCCAAATGCAGGATCCCTGAGGTCTCAGGGCAGATCCACATCCAAAGGCTGAGGTCTCTGGAGCGGTCCTTGCCTGGCAGAGGGAAAGGAGCCTTGGTTCACACACAGGCACAGACAAAACCAGCACCAGGCCTGTGCAAGCTCCAGGATGGATTTGTCCCAGTGTCCTCCCAAATATCCTTTAGGTGGGGTGACATTTCCCTCCCTGGCTCCCAGCACACCCCACCCTTGTCCACAGGCCCCACACCCAGCCCCATGGAGCATCCCCCTCCTGCTGAGGAGAGGCTCCTGCATTATTCCAGAGCCTTCCCCCACCTCAGAGCTTGCCTATGTAATGTTCTTCCCTTACAAATTTCATCTTGCTGCACTGTGCATCCAAACGATCCGGTGATGGAGCGCACAGGGAAAAAAAATTATAATGCCATTAAAAGTTATCATAAATTTCAGATCAGCATCACTTTTAATCCGATACACAATTTTACTGCCTCTATAAAGTAGGTGATTTGCAGTGGTCTGAGGCGTCTCCTGGCGCGTTTTACTTCTTTTTAAATTAAACACACCAACTTTGTGCTGAATTCAGAGTGCGGACATAAAAAAGGGGGTAAAAAGGAGAGGGAAGGGACATCAGATGGGAATTGCAATTGAATCTTTATATATGCCATCTTGGTACTGTGGTACTAAATATAGTGCCAGGTAAATAGATGTGCTGAAATATTCAGAATAAAAAACAAATGTTCCAATAGCAGAGAAACTGAGCCTGGAAAATGTTTCTCTCACTGCTGTGCTTTAGAGGCTAAAATGCTGTTGTTTAAAACACTCTCTGCTGGAAGATCTTCTGTATCTCATGCATTAAATTATACACTGTGCAGAAACATGGATTTTATATTTTAGATTGTATATTATGTGGTTTCTAACCCTCCCCCCTGCCAATGGAGCGAGCAGCAAACCCAGAGTATCCAATTAATATAAATATAACATTATGCCATTTGCTGATATGAAATTTTTAGGAATTGGAATGGAAACAGACAACATTTCATGGAGAAATATTTGAAATTAAGATCAGAGATAAGGTAATTATGCACCAGTGATCAAGATTTCACCTGCTTGTAGGCTCAGAGGTGTCAGAGCCTGACAAAACCACCGTGACCACCCGAAGAGCTAGTCCCTCCTTCCACCTTTCTGCCCCAGTGATTCTCCCCTCTTTTGGGCCAAGAGTTTGCAGCTGATCTCATCAATATCCTCTGGGTGTACCTCCAGTCTTTGCTCCAGAGACCTTAAAGAGATCGAGAACTAACTGGTGGCTTTGCTGAGCTGCTCTCTGCCTTCAAAAAAGGCAAAAAATTTCCCTGAGGTAATTTTGAAAAGGTTTATCCCTGTTGTGTTTCACTTGAGTTTTATAAAACTACAAAAAATAATTAGAGTCCGGTTTAAAAAATTATTTTCCTAATCAGTCGTGGTTTCATTCGCTATTAAAGAGGATTCATGAGGGTCTGGAGGTCTGTGAGGTCAAAAAAAAAATAACCTAAAGGAAAAGCTTGTACAATCCCAGCTTCTTCCTCTCCTTCTCCCAGACTGGGAGATTTTGGGTTGAATAATTTAACTTTTGCCAGGGGTAGCAGGAAACCAAAGCAGCCACGTTTCAGTGAAAGTCTGGCCCAGCAGCTCTCCCTTCCAGGTGACCACTGGAGTGACCAGTGCAAGAACCATTTCCATGTGGTTTGGCTGGATTAGTTGTAGCATGAAGTGGAGAGATCCAGCTCTAACTTCCCAAAAAGTAAAAGATAAAGAAAGTGAAAACCTATCCCTGAGGATGTGGCTGCAGGAAGGAAGCAAGCATTTGAAGATTTTTTTTTAAAAAAGTGTATAATAATTTATTTTTGGTTTTAATTTCCAGGTAAACAGTTTTCCCTTCCAGCCCCATGCAGGAGTGTGGCTATTTGGGCTGTCTCCCTCCCCTGCAGCAGCTGTCAGGTGTTTTTTCCAGTTGTTCCTACCTTGGAACAGAGTGGGATCCTTGGGGTGTCCTGTTCAGGGACAGGAGTTGGACTTGATGATCCTTTTGGGTCCCTTCCAACTCAGGGTAGTCTGTGATTTCCCAACTATTTGCTTGTGTTGTTTTTTTTTTCTTTTTTGAGCTGAGACAATTTATTTCCCGGCTGTGGGCTCTACCATCAGCTCCCTCACAGTTTCCAGGCATGGGTTTGATCACTCAGCTTTTCCTTCCCCCGCTCAGCTGCACAGCGCAAGGAGCTGCTGCTTCCCAAACCCACTCTGCCTCCCAGCGCCTTCCTATCAGGCACAACACTCTGCAGTGGGCCCGAGGGTGTGATATTTTATTTATTTTGATTTATATAATTAAAGGGATATCTGTCCCTGAGTGGAGCCAGCCTGGCGCTGATGATGTGGTGAAACGCCACTGGCGTGAAAATGATGGTTTATTTTAAAGCGGGACTCAGACAGGGAGTCGCTGACACCATTTAGCAGCTTGTCGTTGTTGCTGGCAGGGAAAACCACTCCAGATCTCACAGAAATGGCAGTTTTCTCGGGAAAACTGTCTGGGATGGGAGGGAAGAAGTTCCCTGTGTGGCTGCAGGCTCTGAGCAGCACCCGGGCTGGGCTGGGCTGTGCTCGGCTCGGAAGGGAAGAGGTGCCCGGGAGCATCCCCAAAAATCCCCTCCTGGGCCTGGCATCAGCTGTTTCCTCCTCCCTGCTGTATTTAGGGACAGTTAGGGAGCTGAGGATGATTTGGGAAGATGTGCACCCCTCCGTCTTTCCCTGTGACCGATCCCTGCTCAGTTTGCATATTCAGGGCTGGAACGAATCCCAACCCAAACCATCCTGTGGTTCTGTAATCCCATGACTCCACCATTCCCTTTTGTATTTTGGAAATCCTTCAGCCCCACCCCGCCCTGTTTCACCGTGCCCTTCGCTCACAGGACATACCAGAAACGCCAATTTTTGGAAGGAGGAGCTGCTCCTTGAAGGTGGAGCCAGCAGAGCATCACCCGGCGGTGGGCTGGGGGGCTGCTCCCCCCATGAGACACCTCCAGGCACGGCGAGTGAGAAAACAAGGCTTTCTCAGGTTTCTGAGCATTGCATTCTATCAATGCACCCCCAGACCACCCCATGGTTCTCCCTCCCCAAATCCAGGGAGCAGGCAGCTCGGCTGGAGCATCTCCCTGCTCCCGTTGATTGCTGCCCGCGGGGCGGCCGCTCCGTGCGCTGATGGCCGTGTACCTCTCTCTCTTTATTGCTCCCGATTCAAATTCAAGGCTTGTTTAATCAGCAGACATTAGCAACTCGACAGAAGTCTGGCTGGAAGGGATAGAAAGGGGTGGGAAGGGAGCGGGACTTGGGAATGTGCTGCTCTAGAGGGCAGGGGCTGCCTCTCCCGCTGGAATCCCGTTGGATTCATTGGCCAGACGGGCAAGGGAGGAATGGGAGGTGCCGTTGGAGTGGAGCAGGAAATCACCCAGGGAGGGGCGCTGGGAAGGACACGGGATCCGGGTGATTGTGCTGAGGGCATCCCAGCAGGGCTTTGGGACCACGCTGCCGGCCCAGCATGAGCTCTCCTCCTCCAGGGTTCATGCTGTGGATTGCCGGGAATCTGGAGGGAAAAAAGGGGGAAAGATTTTCCCTTTTTGTTGCAAGATGTTGGTTTCCCCAGGCTGGCTTTTGTTCTCCCAGCAATGAGTCCCATATCCCTGGAGGACTTCATCCATCCATCCATCCATCCATCCATCCATCCATCCATCCATCCATCCATCCATCCATCCATCATCCATCCATCCATCCATCCATCCATCCATCCATCCATCATCCATCCCATGAGCTGCCTCCAAGTCCCTGCTCAGCATTCCAGCCCTTTGCTTTGCTGTGTGCGCAGCCCTCTGGGGTGGAAGATCCTGGGAAACGGGCTGGTTTTGCCACAGGAAACCTGTTGGCGCGGTGAGGTTGTGTTTATCAGTGAGGCACCCCCACTGATCCCCCATGGGGTGGGGGTCAGTGACCATCCACCCCTGGAGCACCACTGGCTTCTGTCACTTGCAGCTGCTCACTGACCAGACATGGGATCAACTGGGAATGTGTTTGGAAGCGAATATCCCAGAGAATACCCTACAGCTAGCTCCCTAGGTTACCCTGTCAAGCAAAAATTCTGCATGAATTTGCAACATATAAATCATCAAGAGGGCTGTTTGCAGCTGAAAGGTGCCCCAGCAAGAGGTCAATTCCTGTTTAAAACTGTCCAGATTTCTCTCCAAACCCCCTTGCTGAAGGCTCTTTATCCATCCCATTGCGTCCATCCCATTGCACTGGGAATGAGAGTCCTCCTCGAGTCCCCCAGGGACAACCTGGCCCTGTCCCATGGGACTGGGGCACACGGAAAGTGCCCAGCAGGGGCACACAGCTTCATTTTCTGTCTCTTGTTAGCAGCCTAATTAGGGGGTTCTTTATGCCTTTCACATTCAGTGCTTGCAGCAGAGCCATCTTCCTATTGATTGAGCTACAAAAGTGGTTAAAACCCCCATAGTTCTGAAGGGAATGGCCAAATATTGATATTGGGGAAGAGCTGATGCCTTATAAATAGTAAATTATGATTCTAATTATATAGGAGCTCCTTTTCTGGTGCTGTAGGTGATTCCCTTCAATACTCCAGGTCAGATCTTCAACTGGAATTTATTTTAAAGATGGAAGACAAGGCCAAAAAAACCAACTTAGAAAAAAACCTAATTAATTAATTTTTTTTTAAGATCTTTTAAAAGGGGAAGTCCTATGTGTGGGATTCATCTCCTGTAACTTGAGCCACGCATGGTGACCCCCAGGTCCTCTGGAACAGCTTGTCCAGAGGAGCTGAGGCTGTCCCATCCCTGGAAGTGCTCCAGGTTGGATGGAGCACGGACCAGCCTGGCCTAGTGGAAGGGTGAAACCAGGTGGTCTTTAAGATCCCTTCCAAGCCAAACTATTCCATGATTCTCCACCGTCCTCCTGCTAGTGGACGAGCCTAGGAGAGGAGGCCAGACAGGGCTCACCCAACTGTGTCCATCAGCACAAAAAAAACCCCCTTTCTTAGTGAATAAAAACCTGCTAATTTTAATTTTCTTCTGATTCTCAGGGCTCAGGGAATGCAATGGAGAGCCTGGGGCTGTTCCCAATTGAGGTTCAGATTTCCATCGCTGTTGATTTGGTTTCAGCACCATATTCTGTTGTATAAGAAGTACCCAAAAAAAGAGTTTGATACTCCTAAATTATTTTAATGATAATTTGACTTACTGGCAACATCTCCCCACCCATGTCAAATCTTCTTTGTAAATAATGACTTCAGCTGCACTAAACCACTAAACCCATGAAGAGATCTTGCAGCAAACTGGAAGTAAAGTGATGGGTTTGAGTTAAACCAGGACTAATTTATTTTGGGATTGGCCAACAATTACTTCCCTTTAGCACTCCAACCATAAACAAAGAGTATCCTTACAGTGGGCAGGGTTTGCAAGGAGAGAAGCTGGAGATGCCTGGTTGGACCATCAGAGGTGGCTGTGGTGGTGCCTCTGGGGCAGGTGGATGAGAACAAACCTGCCCAGGACCTGCAAACCACCTGAGTCAAACACCTTCCTCCTCTCTGGTGCTTTTCTTTCCTTTGTTTAGCTTTGCTGGTTCCAAGCAACACCAAAAATGAAGTGCATGAGTTTTGCCCCTTTCCTGTCATGGCCCTTAGAGGCTTGCCTCCTCTTTGCTGAGCTTTTTCAAACTAATTTTGAACAATTTCTTAATTTTTGAACAAGTTCTTAAAGCCCTAAATTGGTTCTGACTCTGCCTTAGAGTTTCAAGATGGAGAAAAACATCCCCAGTGGGCTCCTGATATCTCCAGTGGCTTGTTGGCCAGTGAGCCAGTGCCCAGGATAAACTGGGATTTTGGATAAAAGCCAGAGTTTGGAAGTGATGGCTGTGGTGGTGTGGGTGGTTGGAATGCTGGGCTATGGAAATGCTTCCTGTGGTGCCAGGATCAGCACTGATTTGTGGCTGAGCTCCAAATCACACTGATTTTTGACACAGCTCCTTTTGTCCAAGCCCTTGATCTGGGTTGAGTTTTATTTCTTGGCTGTTGTTTTGGTTTGGTTCTACTCCCTTGCTTGGTACCAGGTGGTGCCACCCTCGGTATGACTGAGGACCAGCATCTCACTTCAGGCAGGGAGGAGGATGCTGTGGTCTGATGGAGAAGGGATGAGTGCCTCTTCCCAAAGCCCAGGTTCCAAACTGCTGCTGTTCTCTTATTTTAGAGTAACACAGACTCAGCTGGGATGTCTGATCCCCCCAGACTCCTGAGGAATTAAGTGGGCCAAGCAGGACAGGCAGGACAGGACCTTCATGGAGGGAGGTGACCTCAGGAGCTCCATTTTTCAGCATCCTCTGATCACAACCACAGCTGGAACCTTGAAATCCCAGGTAAGCTATACCCTGAGGATGCTCAAGGCATGATGAGGATGAGGTTCATCAGGAACTGGAGTAACAGGGATGGCTTCAGGCTGACAGACAGTAGGGTTGGACTGGATATCAGGGAGAAATCCTTCCCTGTGAGGGTGCTGAGGCCCTGGCACAGATTGCCCAGAGAAGTTGTGGCTGCTCCATCCCTGAAAGTGTTTCAGGCCAAGTTGGATGGGGCTTGAAGTAACGTGGGATAGTGGAAGGTGTCCCTGCCCATGGCAGGGGATGGGTTGAGATGATCTTCAAGGTCCTTTCCATCACTCACCATTCTGTGCCTCTGTAGGAGCACTTGGGAAGAAAAGATGGAAGCATGTTAAAATATTTTAGGGGATCCATTATCCCACATGGATGATGAAGCATGGCCTGCACTGACTTCCTGAGCCCTGTGAGATCCTCAGCCCTGGGACTGCAGATGTGAGAGACACCCCAAATGACAACAGGAGATGAGCACATCTGCCCACATCTGGATCAGGCAGGGGAGTCTGACCAACCCCAGCTGGCTGCAGCAGGCAGAGCCAACACAGAAACCAGAAGTTCCTGCCTCCCTGGGTGCTTTTGAGGGGGTTCTTCACATCTGGAGCACACCCAGAAAGGAGCTGACACCTCCTCCTCCCCCTGTGTTGACAAGTGGCCCCAAACAATCCTTTGGGATCTGCAGGCAGCCCTGTGGAGCTGGGAAGGCAGAGGATCAGGGGGATGGGACTCCAGGACCCCCATCTCCACCTCAGCACGGTGCCATGAGTCTCTGCTCTGAGCCATGCCTGGGTTCCTGTGTGGGTGCGTGGGTCTAATTCAGGCCCTTAATGTTATTTGAGCATGGATTTGTTCTTTATTTTTTTCCATCCCTCCCTCCCTCCCTCCCCCTCGCTTTTTTTTTTTTTTCTTTTTTTGTGGTTTAGTTTCTCTCTTAACAGGAAAAAATGATCAAAAATAAGAAAACAATCACCGTTTGAAAGTGAATGAAGGGCGCTTTCTCCCCTTCCCCCATGCTTTTTTCCTACTTTGACATCTCAGTGTTTTTTTTTTCTTTTAGCCGCGGTTTCTGGGATAGGTGATAACTGCCAGTAATAGGATTAGCATTGATTTCTTTAGCAAGAACAGAGATGTGGCAGTTCCAGCCATTTACTGAACTGCCAGCTTTGAAATATCAAAAAAAAGAAAGAAAAAGAAATCTGCAGAAAAAAAGCTTCTTGCAGCATTTTAAAGAAAGGAAAGCCTATGTGAATTAAAATACACACATAGACACACACGTGCACACACACACACACTCAGAGCCCAGCACATGGGGTGTATAAACATATATATTATATGTATATTATATATATGGATCTCTCTCCATGCTTTTTTTTGTTATGGTGTGATAAAGGATCAAAAGAGCTGTCTCTGTTCTAAGCTTCAAGAAAGCCTTTTTTAAATTCATTTGGCTTTCTTTAGCTTTCACTTGCTAACATATTTTAGGAGCTAATCTTACATATTTACTATTGTATCCTGACTTTTTTTAACCTTGAAATTCAAGCAAAGACAGAATGAGAAAGGGGGGGAAAAAAATAAAGGATTCCAAAGAGAAAGAAGGAGGGATGAGCCCATGGAAGGCTGTACTGTCTCCTCTGCCTGGAGGCATAACCTGAAACCCAGTGCTAATTTTAGTGTGCCACATTTTCTCCTTGCTGTTATTTGGGGGTCCTGGGAGGAATGTGGATTTGAGGTGCACTCACCAGAGGTTGGGTTCTACCCTCAGTCTGTTGTGAATCCCCACCTTGGCCCGACTGTCTTTGCTAGGAGCATTTCTCAAGGGCCAGCTTGGGTTGGGCCAAATCTGCAGCAGCTTAAAGCCAGAGTTTTAGGAGACTGGAATGATATTCCCTGTCCTTCCCAGGATGCTGGAGGGTATCAGGTATTCAGTATCTACTGATTCTGCTCTTTGGCTTTCATTCAGAGAGAGGAGGAGGTCCAGTGGCAGCATCTGAGCAGAAGTGGAAGGTCGTGTGTTAAGGACCGGGTGCTGGTTGGGAAGGTGTCGGCACATTCCATCTCAGGGTTGCTCTGAACATGGTCCAGGCCTGAGGACAGACTCTTTCCCCACTGAATCCTCAACAATCCAAAGGTTGTGCCATTCAGGAGAGGTCTCAAATCTTGTTATGGAGGTGTTTGTCTCATCGGGTAGAGCTGACAAAACACTTCCATGAGAGTTTATGCTTATGCAAGGGATGTCTGCAGTGACTCATTGTCCTCACACACAACACAGAGCTTGGGGCAGGATGGAAATAGAGCTCATTTTTCAGCCTGGAAACCCAAAACAAGGCAACAGAAATCAGGGTCAGCAAGAAGAAAACCCTGATGGCAGGAGGAATCTGTGTGTGACTTCCAGCTTGGCTTTCTCCTCTAGCAGCGACTCAGCTCCATAAAGAGTTTGGGATGGACTGCCGTGCAAAATGAAGTAAAAAGCAGAGGAAGGAGACAATCAAATCTGTTGTTTGTAGTTACAATAAAGATAAATTAAATTACATGCAAATTGCTTGTCACACACAAGGGAATCTCCCAGTGGACACACACATGGTGGACAAGAGCTTCCAAAGAGGATGGACCCAGCCAATTTTAGATTGGGTCTCTTCCCTTTATCTTTGAACATGAAGAGACCCTGGGCTTGCTCCTGTGAGGGACCTCTTGCTGTCCACCAGCTGGACATGAGACCTCTGTGCTGTAGCAAACATCACCAGCCACGTGCAGTTTCCTGTCCTGGTGTGCCTCTCCCATTATTTGCTTGGAGTCACATGTGGATTTGTACACATGAGGCACACAGGCTGGTGGCTCACCAGCTCTCGGAGATTTGCATTTCTGTGTTCTTATTAACAATCGCCCAAAGATCCGCGATGCTCATTTCACAGTCTCACCTTCATTGTGCCCTCTAATCCACGTCCCCAGGGTCTACTTCTGACATTCAAGCTTCAGAGCAGCTTACAAGCATCTATTTTTTTTAACATCAAACTGCTGAAGGAATTATTGTTCCCTTTTTTTCTGCAAACACGGACCTCCTTTCTCTACCACCCCCCTCCTTAAAATGCTTAAAGACTTGCCACGATTACACCACAGGAATGCTGGGGCTGGTGGGGTGGGTCTGCTGCAGACCTTAGAGTGTTGAGGCTTTGGGAATGTCTCCTGGCAAAACCAGCAAGGCAAATCTCCCAGTTACTCTGCAGAGGGGAGGAGGAGGGCAGGGGTTATTTGATGTAGTGGTCAAAAAGCATGGGAATACACTAATCCATCTGTCTTGGATGGCATGGAAAAACCAGGAAAGGAGATGTCCAGCTGTGGAAGCTGAAAGCACAGTATCATTTAATCTTTTGAGAAGTTTGGTGGCAAATCATAGAATCATGGAGTTGCCCGGTTTGGAAGGGACCTTAAAGATCATCTTCTGCCATGGGCCGGGACACCTTCCACTATTCCAGGTTGCTCCATGTCTCCTCCAACCTGGCCTTGGAAACTTCCAGGGATCCAGTGGCAGCCACAGCTTCTCAGGGCAACCTGTGCCAGGCCTCCCTCACAGGGAAGAATTTCTTCCCAGTACATCTTGTAGGAAGAATGTTTCCAAAATGCTGGAAGGAGGAGTTTCAAGGGTGTGTCTGCACTAATGAAAGAGTTGTTAGAAAAGTTACAAAGACCAGGTCTTTTTGTGCATCCAGCCTGGTTGGCTTTGTTGGATTGTGACCAACATGGTCATAATTCTATGTTTTTATGTCCTTGAGCATCCAGTTTGACTGTATGGGTACCTGTTCCAGGCCTGATGGCTTTTGGACCTGCTCAGCTCTTCCTAGCAGCAGACTCTCCTGGATGGAGCTCCTGGCCTGGGAGATTTGCTGTGAGTTAAGGACAAGCCCTATTCTGCCACAGCTCCCCATTGCTGTCACTCTAGCCTAGACCATGTTATATTTATTTTCTGGTAATTTACAAGTACTGTACAATGCCTCCAAAATATATTCCAAAGAAACAGGTTATAATTAGTCTTTTCCTGCCTCACAGCAAAAGCTTTTCCATTCCAGTCCCGCTTCCTGTGGGTCTAATTGCAGTGGTGGCACTGCAGAACTTCCACAGTCTTTCTCAAGACTCTCTTAACTCAGGAACCTCTTTCTATCACATTCTCTTTTATTTCCTGTAATTAGCAATGCCATAACTTCTTCTGTGAACAGCAGGGAAACTCGGAGAAGGGAGCAGAGCCAAACTCCCTTAAGGATGCCACCTTTCTTCTCTCCCCGTGCCAGGGCTCAGGGCTCTCCTGGGGAGGGTTTGCCTGGAATGCTGCTCCTGGCAGCTTTTGGCTTCATGGATCCTGCTGGTATTCAGTGCCTGGGTCTTTCATGTTCTTGATAATGTTTTTATAGAAACCTGCTTCTCAGCACTGTTCCCACGGGGACAATGCTTGGCACAGCAGCTCTGCTCAGGGGAGACTTGGAGACCAAGCAGATCTTCTGAGATGTTCCTTCCTGGACCCACCAAACCCTGCAATGCTAGAGAAGCACTGTGGCATCAAAAAACCAATTAATTGGCAGACTAGGGGTTGCTAGGACGGCAGGGTCAGTGAAATCCTAGGAAAAGGGAGGTAGAAGGGACCTTGGGATGACCTTTGCAGCAGCACCAGCTGGATCATGCTGCTCCAGGTGGGTGAAAAGACCCCTCCATCAATGCAGGCACAACCTGCTCCCCCAGAGCCTGGCCCTGCACTTCAGCAGCCTCGGCTCCTCGGCCTCAGCCTCAGTCTCTCCTGCTGTGGTTTAAGCTCACTACTTATCTTACCTACCAGGAAGAAAAGCTATCCCTTTCTCTTTCCATAAGCCTCCTCTGAAGTTGGAGATTAGAACAACATCCCACCTCTCCTCCAGCTGGGCAGCCCAAACTTCTTCAATCTTTCCTCAGAGGCATTGTTTTCTGCTCTTATGGTATTTCCCATCTCTGTTCCAGGGACTTGATACAAAAAAAACCATCATGTATGGAAAACTGTATAGTCAAATGTGTCAAAATAATTGTGTCAATTTGTTAAAATTTCATGAAAGGGCTTTATTTTAGGCTGTTCTGAATCTAATGGAATTGGAGTGAATGTTTGCTTATTTTAAAAATGCAGCACTTTGATTCTTCCAGATGAAACCATGATTAATTAAAAAGAGTACAGCAATTTTTTTTTCTTTTAAGCTGTTACCTATTTGGAATGAAGATATTTCACTCACAAAAAACAGCAGACCTGGAGGACCGTGGTGTCTCCTGAGCACTTTGGTCTCACCCACGGGTATTGCAAAGCAATATGAACAAATAAATCAAAAAGTAAAGCAAATAACTCAAAATGTCATTCAGAAGTTTCGCAGAGACCCTGGAAAAATCCATTCAGACTCTTGGATTGCTCCAGACAATGGTTACTGTAATAATTAAAGCCTCACTGTGAACTTCTTCCCTTGCTCCTTGGAAAACCTGTGACCTTGGGTTTGGAAACAAGAGTTGGCTCTGAAAAGGATTTGTAGTTTGGGAAAGATTTTTTTTCTCCCTCTTAGATGGGGATAGTTATCTGGGACCTTGGAGTGACAAGGTGTGGGGCTTCCCTTTCCAGCCTGACCTGGTGCCTCTGTGGCCAGGTGTGAGCCAGGTGCAGCAGGGAGTTAAATCCAGAGGGGTGACAAAAGGCCAGAAATGCTGGAATAGCCCCATAGAGTGGGACACGCCACAGCTCCTGTGGAAATAAATGGAAGGACAAGTAGCATCCAATGTGGCATAACAAAGCACCAGGGAAAGATAGGAGGGTAAAGAAAGAACCTATAGTGCAAAGTGGAGAAAGGGAAGAGAACTAAACAAGAATATACAGTCAGTTAAGGCTTGCAGGGAAAAGATAAGGCCAGCTCAGAGAGCAGAAAGGCTTAAGGGGAATAAAAAGAGCTTTTACAATTATATCAGGGAAAAGGGAATACTAGAGAGAAAGTAGTTCCATTAATAAATGAAGAGGGAGACAAAATCAATGTTGTTGCTAAAATGGTAGAGCTACTGAACTCCTTTGCTCCAGCAGTATTTAACAAGGTGAGCAGAGAAGAGGGGCAGAGAAGTTATAAAATAATGAGGGTTTTGACTGGGTGATTCTTCAGGGGAAAAGCATTTTGAGGGAGAAGGCACCTTGGAAGGGCCAGGATTCGGCACCACAAATAGCTGGGCACGCCCATGCCTTCGGGGAACCGCTCCGCTAAATCCTGGGCAATTGCTTCTGGAGAATAATGGGAAAATGGGAAGGGATGGCCAAGTGTGATATGGATGTTTTTTATTTTCAATGACCAGCCCTGGGAAATAAACCTATCCACTGAGTTTATTATTCCACTCGGCAGTGAGATCATTCCCATGTAAAATATGTTAATATTTAACAGGGGGAAATGGTTGAGTCTTGAGGAGAAAATCCCAGTGTTATGGACACCGGTGGGAGTTTGCCATGGCTTAGTTTGCAGGCAGCAAAGAGCTGTGAATTAACACTGTTGCTCCCTTAATATCCCATTCCTGGGAGCGAAGTGGCCAGCGTGAGGAGGGGCTGGGGCTGGCTGCAGGATGGAGCTCAAGGTACCTCATGGACTGGCAAATGCCATAACAACGTGGATTTGGGCAGGAAGGGATGGGGAAATCAAAGGGAATAAAGGAAAAAGTTTATGTGTGAAATGTCTCAGAGAACAGCAAAATACTAAAACCAAGCAGTGTTGGTCAAACTCATGTGGAGCCTTCCAGGGAATTTACTGAGAAGGAAACAAAGTCCTGCAAAAAGCTTCTGAGAATTCCATTTCTGAGGAAGAAAACCACATTACTTGGGTTTTTTTCCTCTGCTTTCCAGGGAGTCTGAAAATCGAGAAGCATGTGAAGAATGGTGCTTACAAAAAAATCAGGTTGATTTTTTTCCTTAACAGAATCTGGGTATTAAATGACTATTTTTAACTACAGTAATTTATTCAATTTATATTCCAAATGTACCAATCCTTGTGGTTTGTCATTTAGCCACCTCATGCAGAAATGCGTCGTGATAGTGGTGAAATTAGAAAATGGTGCTCAGATAAAATGCAACCAGGAGTGACTGGCAGGTGTAAGGGAAAGCAGCTGAGCTGCTTTAGTTCCACATGCCAAAAAAATCGGAGGCATTCTTCCCATCAAGTGGTCGGCCAGAGGCAGCCTTCCCAGAAGTCTGAGGCATTTCAGCTGATAAATTCAGCTGATAAATGCAGCCATTCAGTGGGTAAATTTCGGAAAGACAATCTTACAATGCAAGGCTTGTGTTCTGCTGTCTGCAAGTGCCCGCCAGTCATTCCCATCTGAGGAACTAGGACTCTGGACCATGGGATGCTCACCTGGTCACTCCTGGAGAAACACTCCTGGCCAGGATCATGGCTTGGTTCATTATCTGGGGCCACCAGGCTGATTTTTCCTCATTCTCCATCTCTGTTTATTTATTTTGGAATTATATTCCTCCCCACAGGGAGAGACAGAGGTTGAGGACTCCCCAGCCCTGGGAGTGTCCAAGGCCAGGTTGGACATGTCCTGGAGCAACCTGGAACAATGGAAGATGTCCCTGCCCATGGTGGGGGTGGGATCAGGTGAATTTTAAAGTCCCTTCCAACACAAATCATCCCCTGATTCTATAGTTCTTAGGATTCCTGAACAGGAATGATGGTGGTCAGCACTTCCCTCAAACTTGCCTTCACACAAAGTCCATCCCAGTGAAACGTGACTCTTCTTGCAAGATGCAGCTCCTCAGATGTTTTTGGATTAAAGCAGTTCCAGATCACAAAAAGGCTTTTGCCAAAATTCAACATTTTCTGTGGGAAGATTGATTTTCATGGAATTTCTTTCCAGGGAAATGAAATGCTTTCTCTGGTGACAAAGTTTATCTCTGTATCTGTCTCTCATGGGCTTCCCAGGAAGCCTGTGCATTACTTTAGTGGAATATGTCGATCCCAGTACACAGTGGGTGGGATCTTTGAGTCATCCCTGTAGAAGACCAGATGGGTTGAGATGGAGAGCACCTGGAGGTCAAGGAATCATAGAATCATGGAATGGTGTGGGTTTGAAGGGACCTTAAAGCCCATCCATTTCCACCGCCCTGCCACAGGCAGGGACACTTTCCACTACCCCAGGTTGCTTCAAGCCCCATCCAGCCTAGCCTGGAACACTTCCAGGGATGGGGCAGCCACAGCTTCTGTCCTGTGCCACGGCTTCACCTCCCTCCCAGGGAAGGATTTCTTCCATGTATCTGACTTAAATATCACACTGAACCCATTACCACTTTTCCTATCCTTCCTGTTCCTGATGAAGGTCAAGCTGGAGTTGACCCAGGACATAATTCCAAAGTACAATGTCCTGCTTAGGGTGTTTTTCTCAACTTTATCTTCCAAGGAAAGGGTTCAGGATTTTGCCATTCAGCCTGGCCTTACCAAAAACCAGACCTAAACTACTGGAACTTCCTTCAGGATGAAGATCTGTGCTTTTCAGTCCTCTCTATTTGCAACAGCCTTCCTTAGCAGGATATCAATAGAAGGGTTTTCCTGCCAGGAGTGCTGTAGGATTAGTAAAACCAACTGGAACATGGTGGAGAACCTTTCTGCTGTCTTTCATGGAGGCTGTGGGATGCTGAGCCTCAGGTGTGGTGTTGGGAAGCTTTTTGGCCATGGCCCAGTTTTTGTGCTGGAGGACCTTGGGGGAGCACTGCCCAAGCCAAGAGGAGCAATCAGAGAAATCAGAAAGGACGGATAAATCCGGAATGATCATAAACTCCGAGTGCCCGTGGGGGCTGAGGAGCAAGGGTGGTGTTTCCTCCAGCTGTATCTGCAAGAGGCTGCATCATCCTCAAAATAAGGTGTAACTACCCCTCACTTCCCCTCTGGGTACCCATCTGTCAGAGACAGGAGGTCGGGGCAGCATTCCTGCCCATGTTCTGAGTGGCATTCCCTTCTCCTCCCCCGTTTAATTCTCCTTGCACAAGATCCATGCAGCAAGGGATGAATTTCAGCCATAAAGATTGCCAGACAGCTCCCAGCTTTCACACCAGGGGGAAAGGAGCAGCCTCCCGAAATGCTATTCCAGGGTGCTGCAATCTCTCATCCCACACATCCTTAACCCCCCGACCCCCTAAAACAATGACAGCCTTTCCCTGCCAGGTCACCTACAAACCTGCTCTGTGACAAAAAGCCCTGCCTAGTGCTGTCATTAAGAAACTATTCCAGCAATGCCTGGGCTCCTGCTCAGCTGCCTCAACGCACAAACCATATTTCCCATTTATTTGTTCCGTTTGTTTATTTTACTGGACCACCCCATGAACCTGGGAGAAACACGCTAGAAAAAAAAAATTATAGCAACGCCAACTATTCTGGGAGATACACGAGCCCCTCCATGTTTATCAGGTTGAGGGCACTGTATTTTGATGTCAATAAGCAATTTTTCCAGCCCGGTCTCCTGCCCGACCCTTTTAATCCATCAATATATTATTAGAGATAAAGTTGGTGGAAGCCTGCTGCAGTTAGAAGATAAATGACATCTCTGAAGTCAGGCATTAAAGACTAGATTAAGGCCTTGTGACACCGTTTTCAGTGCTCATCTGTGCACTTCTGTTCAACCTATCACACTGAGTGACAAGAAAGAAAAATAATGAACTGGGCCAAGGAAAGAAGAAGGGAAAAAAAAGGCAGAAAGAGAGAGAGATTTTTTCCCCCCCTAACACACAAACTACATCAGTTCACACTCAGGATTAGACTGTATTTAAAAAAGGGGAAGGGGGAGGCTGGAGCTGGATGGTACTATACAGATTAAAATAGGAGAAAGGGGAATCTGAATGAGGAATTTCAGTTTGGTTTTGTCCTGGGTTTATTTTATTTTATTTTTATATTTTATTTCATTTCCCTTCATTTCATTCTTTTAATACAGTTTGTTTTTGTTTTTGTTTTTTTTTATTTTTTATTTCAGCCTTTAATTTCTTTTCCTTTCTTTCTTTAATTTTATTTTTTTCCTTGCAGGAGTGACCTAGTTGAGTTTACAGGATCCCAAGGGTTTTGTCTGGAGCTAAAGCAAATCCCATTTAGGACCAAGGAAATACATCCTTTCCAGAGACCAAGTTAAAACATCCACAGACAGAGACCTCCCCTCCCTCTCTCCATCGCATCCTTTGTCTTGGTGCAGTCCTGCTGTTGTTTTATTTGAGTGGGTCAATGCTGATTTTAGAGGCACGTGGCACACCCAGGTTTTGTGCTTCAGATTTGGTAACCCCACCCTTTCCTTCAGGTGCAGAGCCTCTCAGACAAAAATATTCCTGATGATTTTTCTAGAGCAGACAAAATCTGCCGAGGAAAGGTGCAACTCTTCTGTAGCCTGACCCATTCCCTCTGTCCTCCCAAAATCCAGGCTCCTTCCAGCTGTCCCAGGCTTTGAGCAGCACAGATGCCTTGGCTGAGCTCCCTCAGCACTGGCATCAGGTTTCACCACCATGCTGTGGTGGGGAGGTCCTGTCCGTGTTGGACAGAAGATGATAAGTCAACCCAAGCATCCTTCTTTGCACTGGACCAAATCCAAGGCTGATCCAGGCTCTGAAAGGACTTGATGATCACACTTGGTATCCCAAGGCTGCTTTGAGAAGGGCTGTTGTTGTTGTTTGGGGCATGCCTGCTCATTGTTGTCCAACGTGGTGGCAGAGACCTGGCTTTGGAGGTACCGCTGGTCAGGAAGGTTCTGAGAGATCTACAGAAAGCAGGGCTGCAAGGTCACAGTTAAGGACGGAGGGCAGCAGAGCTGTGTCTAACCTCTCCCTGGAGTGGAAGGGCAGAGAAAAGTGCAGCTGTGTGTGGGAATGGGCATGGGTCCCTCTGTGGAGTCCTTCACCCCCACCCATTGACTCCCACTGCACTTGGCCTCTCCTGCTACGAGATGCCTTTGGCAGAGGGGGTGGTTTGGGTGGGCTGTCACACCAGTGGGAAGCTGAGGAGAGACACCTTGAGGGGGTCGTGTCCCACCACTTGGGACAGCTACCTGCTGGGAGACCCTCAGTGGTGGCAGAGCAGAGCAGCTGGTGCTGGATCTCTCCTGGGATCTCTCCCACCCTGCTGGGGTCTCCATTCCCCACAGTCTGTACATTGCTGCAGACTTCTCCTTTTGAAGATATTTTTTAATGTCTTAAAAAAAAAGATTACTTTGTTACAATCATTCAGCAAAGGGTTTCTGTGCCTGTAGAAAATATTAATAGACTATTATGAGGTCCTACAACTAATTTTTCCACACATATCATCTGTCTTTGCATGGTTATTAAACTCCAACAATATTTCATGCAATGCTTTCCTGCTAAATTAATTTGGTTTCTTCTTCTCCTGCTTCTTTTTTTTTCCTCCTCCACAACCTTTAAAATTAAATTGAATCTTCATAATTATGGCTTTTTTTGTTGTTCCTCATATCTTTTTCTTTTCAATTTTCCTATCAAAGTGGCTATACAGTTTAATAAAGATGTAAAGAAACAGAAATGAAAGTGTAAGGGACAGGAAGGGCTGTGTTAAGATCAGAGACAGGGGGCTCTGGGAGAGCTGGGGAATTCTGGAAAGGGTGGGATGGAGGTGAGCAGGGAGCTGAACAGCACCTTTTCGGGCTGGTGCCAGCTTTCATGGAAAGTTATGTGGGAAAAGGCATTGGTAGGGATGGGATGATGACGTTCCCATTATCAGATGGGAACATGGACTAAGTGTGTTCCCAGCAGGACTCATCCTGATTCATCCATGAATTTGGGGCAACCTGGGGTCATGTGCTGCTCCCTGGAAGCCAAGGTGGGAACAGAAGGCATCCTTAGGGCAATGCCCCTGGAGTGCATGAGGGAATGCCCTGTGTGCCTGCACATCCCGTGGGATCGCTGAGTGCAGGACTCTGGGGCTCTTCTGGGGTTATCCAGGGTTATCCAGGCCACATCTCCCTCTGATCTCCCTGCCCTGTCATCACTTCCCAAAAGTCTGGTGACAACCCCAGCAAGGAGAACAGAGCTGAGGAAACGAGAACTTTGCTTGAACTGGAGGAGGACCTGGCACAAGGGCCTGGCCCAGGGATTGCCAATGTCCTTGGAAATCCTGCTGGAATCTGACTCTTCATCTTTACCAAGCCCAAACTGAGCAGAGAAGTTCTGTGTGTCTGTGGACAAGTCTCCCGCCTGGCAAAGTTTGGTGAGACTCCAGATGAGTTTCATTCTCTTTCACAAGGATGTTTAATGGATCTCCTGGGAGATGCTCTCCAAGGACATAAATTTGCCTATCTGCATTAATTAATAATCTTCACAAATCAGGGATATTTCCTTTTATTTTCTTCCTTCCTTTTGGCTGGGAAGTCTTCCTAAGGAAGACCTGGTCAATGGAAAAAGAAAATAGAGTTATTCTTGATAAAGGATAACTGTTCAACAGGAACATCAAAATAAATCACAAAAACAAGGATTTTTCCCATTTCCTGGAAGTAATATTAGCAAACTCTTCCTGGGAGCTTGCCCCATGGATGGATATCCAGCACTAAGAACATCACACTGACGCTTTGGTGGCCAAATCACTGTGTCAGACAAAGCTGGAACCAAGGGGAGTTTTTGTGAAGGTCAGATCCACCTAGGATTGGGCAGACTCCAAGGGGCACTGCATCCTTAGTGGGACAGATGAGTCACTGATCTTTCCCAGAGGATAAAAGTGGTAACCAGACCAAGCAGAATCCAGCTGTAGGGTTTTCTACTCACCTCAGCTGCACCAGGAGGTTTGACTGAAGGCTCATGGGAACTAAACTTGGTGGAAAATGGTCGGTGGAGATGAGGCCAGAGCAGACCAAGAGAGTTTGGTCTCTGCCTGCCCCAGATGGTGGCTATGTCATGACCACAGTTGGCCATCTTTGGTGAGAGGCCCATGTCCCTGTAACGGCTCCTCCAAGGAAATGACTTTTTCCACAGAATGACATGTGCACTTACCAATAGGTGGCACCAATGGAACAGAAATGGGAAACTCTATGCAGATTTTTCTGGAGCAGAGGGTGCTGGGAATTCTCTATTACATGGCTGTAGACTTTTCTACAAAGGAGGTATTGATTTCATCCCGCTATCACAGTTGTAGCTTGCTAGAATCTGGGAGGATGTGAAGCAAAATAGGACAATGGGGATCCACCCAAACTGCTGGTGATACTGCTAAATCTCTGGAGTTTAGAGTCATGTGGGCAGAGAAGTGATAAATATTTAAGATTTAATAATCACTCCATTATTAAATGATTGATTCCTATTCATAACTCAGAGGTAAGTTGTTATTCAGATGTGGTTCCCATGACCGTAGCAAGTGAAAGGAGTAGCCTGTATTCCAGAGGAATTTCTGGAATCTCTAGACACTGGATACACATTAGGGATGCAGTCCCACTGAGGAGGGACTGAACCTCCTGCTCCAAATAACTCCAGATGGATCAGGAAGGAACCAAATGTGACACAAATGATTTCAGAAAACTCTGGTTTTGCCTCATGGCCTGATGCCACCACCACATTCCATCTCTCTCTCCAAACTGGTGACATCTACAGTGTTTTGACATTTTTGTGCAGAAAGGGCAGGATTGTGGGTCAGATCCCCCACAGATTGCACCATCACTCCAGGCCATTCCAATCATCACTGTGATCCCTCCTGGATATTAACATTTGGTTTATGCCATGAAATTTTTACAATTTAAAAGCAGTAGCTCTGTTTCTTAATGTTTTAAAGATGATGAACATTATCCTTCACATCCCTTTGCTCATCAGCCATGTGTTTATGTACCAAGCATCTGGCTACATTATTATTTATATTGCAGGAGACTGTACCAAAAAAACCCTCAACAACCTCCAAGGAAATCAAAACACATTTGGGCCAAACGTAAGCAAAATGCTAATTTTTCCCCTATGAACCATTGCCACGGCAAAATATTTACTGTTTATGATTATTCAGGCTTCTCCTGCTGGGTTTTTACGGTGAGATTTACAGGCATGTTTGCATTTATAATATGTCAAAAGTTCCTCAAATTGCGACAATAGTCCATTAAGGAATAATTTAGTGGTGAGAGAAGAAAAACATGGAAAAACTAAGAGCTTTGGTAGTTTAAGGCTTGTAAAACAGTGCCAAAATGAATTGATTGTTCCCTGTTTTTCCCGCTGCTGCTGCCAGTGCCTCTGTTGCAAGGTGCTGTGTGGATGGGATGGAAGCAGGGGAGTGGTTTAGTTAAGATCAGGCTACTCTAAATTGTGTGTAAAACCCATTACAAATGGACCTCAAACATCTGCAGTGCTGTCTGAGGAGGTGAGGGAGGAAATCCCGTTTGCTGTTTTGGGGAGAAGGTGGTGTCCTCCTGGATCCAGCTGGTCCATCAGCGTGGCGGTAGCACAGAACACAGCCCAGACCTCATGTCTGGACAGGTCATCGTGGTTGGTCCTGGAGCAGGCAGAGGCCAGGTGCTGCCAATGTTCCTGCAGTTTTCCTCTCTCCTGGTTGCAGGTCTTAGCCAAGGTCATTTGTTCATCTCAACCCCGTCCAGCTATGCATGGAATCTGGGATGCTCCAGTGGTGCAACCCTTTGCTTGTGGGAAATTAATTCCGTCCTGATCATGCTGAATTTAGCCCTGGCTTTGGAAGACTTTTCTTAAAAAAACCCTGGAAATTAAACACATATTCAGAAAACTCTTTTCCTTTTGGTGTGTGGATCCCTCCTGCACCCCAGCATGGTCTCTCCCCTTCCCACAGCACTGGGATGTGCTGTGTTTCCCTCTGGCAAACACTCATCCCATCCTGCCGACAGCCCGCAGGCACCATGTGAGAGAGAGATCTCTGAATAAAATGTCATCAGGAAAACAAACCACATAATCAACTTCTGCAAAAGCTGGTCCATCACGGAGAGAAAAAAATACCATCTCTCTTCAAACACAATACAGAATCCTGGGAAAGAGCGTGTTGTGTCTGCCAAGGGGGAAGAGCGGGTGTGGGGTTGGAATGTTTGCAATCAGGTTCTCATCAGGCCTCAGATCTAGCTCCATTTTCTCCTCAGCATTTAACAAATCAAGGAAGAAATGTCCCTGCCTGGGGTCAGAGATAAATCTTGTACCCTGGACAAAGGGTAGATCTCCTTGTCAGTGCACTGATTTATTGTGACCTTATAGTCAGACTCTCTAATTTCTGCAGGTGGCTATAGGTGCCACTGGTGATTTGTTTCCTCTCTCGATACTCTCTTACTGCTCAGTACTGGAGACCATGCTGGCCTCACTGCCATCTCTCTGGGGACAAGGTTTGGGTGGCTGTATCCCCACCTGGGTCAGCTCTGCAGGATGGCTTGTGTGGAAAACAGGTTTGCCATGTGTGAGGGTTGGGTCCCCAAGGCAGATGCCTCCCCTAAGGCCAAAACAGACATGGGAAGAGCTGAAAGGGTCTTGAACAGGTCCATGGGGAAGACACAGCTCAATCTCGACCTATGAGGGCTTGGAGGAACCACCTGTTGGTTTTGGTCCCACTGCTGGTTTGCCTAGCACATGCTGCAGAGGAGCACTGTTGGCTTGCCAAAAGTGAAGGAGCCAAATCCCACCCTGCTGCTCAGCCCAGTTGCAGGTAAAAATTAATTTCATGGTTAGCTTAGGTTTAGTCTCCACTTACTGGCATTTCAGCCTTTTCCTGTTCTTCGACAGGAAGGTGCCCTCAAGAGCTGAAGTCTTGTTTTTCTTTCTGACAGACTGATGGGGTTGTGTTTCCCAGCATCTCCCCAGCCCTCGAGCCACCCTGATGCCTTTGTGTCCTCAGCAGCTGCTCTGTGTCCTTGGTGAAGCTGGACCCAGAGCTGGACATTGTCCTGTTCCTGCCCCAAGGCCCAACCCTGGGAAAAATCCCTTCCTTGTCCATCGGCCCTCATTCATTCCCCCCAGGCTCTCTGTTGGCACTTTTCATCTGAAAAGTGGCACCCAACTTTTCAGGGCAAATTTGGAAAGGGGACTTTTAGCTTCCCCTCACTGAGTGTCTAAAGGGGTTCAGGCACCAGCCTCTCCCCGTGAATATTATATTCCCAGTGTGGTGGGTGTACAAACAGGCGGATGTGGCAGGAGTTTCCATTGCTGCTACTGAAACTCTGGGTCTCCTTAAACCGGCACAGCTTTTCTGTCAATGCATAAATTGCCTGGTACCTAAGCTACCTAAAATATATTTCAGAGAGCTTGGTACAACAGAGCCCTGATCTCTGTTGGAACTCTCCTCGTGAATAATGGTGAGAATTTATTATATTGTATTTATTTTTGGAGGGGAAAAAGTCAGGGGGAAGGGTATTTATCTGTACTTTACACAGTGCCTTTAAAACACAGATCCTGGCAATGCAAATTCATGTTTCAGGCAAAACTCTTCCAGAGCTCATTGCTTTGTGCAGCAACCCCCAAGCCCAGCACTCCCCTATCTCTTTCCTCTATACAAACATACAAAGGGATAATAAAATAGCTAAGAAGCAAGAGCAGTAAAATTTTGTGCCCTGAGGGGAAAAATGGCATATATTGCCCTGAGCCTTTAGCTGTGGCCAAAATTTATATAGAGAGACTTGGGAACTATTTTCTTTCCTAGAGCAATATTTTACCTCTATTGCCCTCAGATCCAGTCAATATTTGTATAATATATATATAAAAATAACCTCAGATAGATGGATAAAACCCAAGCAAAATTCACCTCGGAAAGCCTTTTATTCCAACTGGAAAATTGCCCTGCAAATGTACTCCACACAATACCCACTACTTCACTTGGAAGTGACAGTTGCAGCTGTTAACGCAGCTACATTATCTCATCTTGGGAGACAAATTCTGGGCAATATTTCACTGTAGCCTTGTAATGTATATATGCCCTAAAGACTGCTCCAGCCAGATCTGTCTTGCTGTATAGATTTCAGATAGGGATGTATACTTCCCAGGGTTTTTCCCTTCCCCTGGGTTACTCAGGGAGTGCAGGAGGTTAATAAAACACCGCAGCCTTGCTGTCGTCACGCCAGTTTTGGCACAGGGGTGGGAAGCAGGAAGGAGAGGAAGCCACCTCAAACGAGGAGGGACTCCTTGGAGTTGTGCTTCACCTACACTCAGCGGTACCACGGGCACAGAAGTGAGGGAGAAAATGGCAGGGATTTGTTAATTCCCGGCTTTTCCATGCCCTCGTCCCTACCAAGCTCGGTGTCTGATTGCTCTGGATCACACCTGGCTCTCGGGATTTCCAGGGCTGTTCCTCCTTGTTAACCCCACATCCTATTGCAAATCACAACTAACGGTTGTAATGAGGAACTCTGGGGCTGTCAGGAAAGAAAATATGCAAGTAGGGGGGTGAAAAAAAGAATCATCTATTAGGATTTTAAATAGTCTCATGAGTCTCACCATTATTTGAGACACTTAAGATCACTTGACAAAGCCCTGGAGAATACACAGAAAGCTAGACAGGGACCTTTGATGGATTTTTTAAACTATCTAATGCGCCTTTTCCAACTCTATCCAGTAAAAAATGACTAATCTGTTGCTGTTCTTCATTACCATGATTATCAGAGTGTCCTGAAAACGCCCGGCGCTCCCGCGTGAGAGACACCGTCTCTTCATCCCCAGCTGAGCAGCCCTTCCCACCTTCTGCTATTAATTTTCAAGGCAAACATCTCTGCCACGTGCTGCTGGAGAGCATCCTGCCTGAGGAGCCCCCGTGTTTCTGCACTGGGTAATGCCAGACCTCTCCATGGGAAGCTTAGGGGGTGGGAATCGCTTCCCAGCTCCAAGAAAATCACCTTGGAGAAACCCTGGCAGCTTGTTGTGCTGCAGCTGGGGCAATAGCTGCCTGCTGTGGATCTGGGATAATGTGGACCAGGAAACTGGCTCTGACAGGAAGTCACTTCTGCATGCAAACATAGAATTTAGCCCTCCATGATTTTGCAAAGGTTTTGGGAAGGGGTGATGTGGAAAGAAGTCTTTCTGGCTAGCAGAAAGTGCATAATTTCAGTGATTTTTCAGCCCATGGGCCATCCAGCATGGCTTTTTAGCACCAAAATTTAACCATCACACGGAGATAGAGACGACTGGTAATTATCAAGGAGCTGCCCCATCCCTGGCAGTGTCCAAGGCCAGGTTGGATGGGGCTTGGAGCAACCTGGGATAGCGGAAGGTGTCCCTGCTTACAACAGGAGGTGAAACTGATGAGTTTTATGGTCTCTTCTGACAATGCTGTGATTTCATGATGACCCATGTGAGCACCCAGGGCAGCTCCCATGGAGGGGATGAATGAAGGAAAACCAAAGCTGATGAGAGCTGATTTCACCTGCTCTATGAGGTGAACACGGAAGAAGTTTACAGGTGGCTCTGAGGAAAGTTTTAAAAAAAAAGAGAAAAATCAAGGAGGCATTTTTATCTGGCTAATTTTCTTTCCTGGAATTAGTTGTGTGAATAGAGAAACCTGCTGGAGCAAGAAGTGAGAAAAGCCTTGGACAGAGTGGCTGCGCCTCCCAGGCCCTGAAATTTAAGATCTTTATAAATGATCTGTTAAAACTATAGTGACGATAAGCTTATGAATCATGATCTATATTAATCAGGGCTACTGATACGGAAAGATTAATTGAAACGTGCAGTTCTACACAAATGATAAAGTGGTAACAATTTAATATCAGACAAGGAGAGTGAAGAAATTACACTCCAAGCTTCATGCATCATTACTATGGATATTAATATTTTACACAGCGCAACAGCATCGGGAATCATAATGAAAATCCATAACTAGTGCACAGACATGATTAAATACAACAGTCTTTAGGTGCTATTTGGTGACGGGGGCTTAGCCATATTTCACTCCCGCTGCTGGTGATTCGAGTGATAGAGTCTAGACGTGGGTGATTAAAAAGTGTTCCTCCTAAAGGCTGTTAACCTTTTACTACTGAAATGAATTTCTTTGATTTTTAAATTATGCCGCTCACTCTGTGGTGTGGGTTGTTTTTTTTTTTTTCCCCAAATCAAAACCTTGTCCAGAATATCAATGGAGTGGGTTCCCCAGGCAGTTGACAAAACAGAAGTGGAGCACCAGGAAGCAGCCACAGAGGGGTATTTAAAGGTGGGAAGGAGAAAGGGAGATGATGGGGGGGGGAAGAAAACAGGTTAAAAAAGCAGGTTTTCAGTGCTTGTCATTATAGTGGTGCATATATTAGATGCAATACCTGGAGCTGTGGAGGGTCATAAAGGTTTTATCCGCGGAGTGCGGAATGGGCGCATTACTCACAAGTGGCACCGGAGCGCTGAGTTATGCGCCTCATTCCCAACCTGCACCCATAAAAACTTTATGCTGCACCACGCCGTGACGTCTGTGCTCGCTGGGGATTCATCAGCTCTAATGGGGCTGGATCAGGCCCTGAGTGAAGCGCAGGGAGAGGAAGGAAGTGACATCTGACTCAGCACTGGCAAAGAAAACCTCTTTATTTGAGTAACACTCAGGCACCAGTTTGAACCCCCCAAACTCAGAGCTGGAAGAAACGACATCTTTGAAGGAATGGCATCTGGACTTTCTGGAGAGATTGGGAGGGTCCAACCCAGCCTATGTATCATTTTAGCTGCTGAAAATCATGGAATCATATAAGGGTTGGAAGGAACATTAAAGATCATCCAGTCCCAACCTCCTGCCATGGACAGGGACATCTCCCACTAAACCAGATTGCTCATGGTCTTATCCAACCTGGCTTTGAACACTTCTAGGCAGATTTTAAGTCCAGCAGATCATGGTCTTGCCATCTTGGACTACACTGGGGATGTTTTGAAGTGTCCCACCCGTTGTGCTTCATCCATGGTGTGGGAAAGGGAATGTTCTGTGGGGTGTCAACCAGAAACTCTGCAGTTCCCAGGCTGTTGGTGCTGGGAGCAACCCATGAGAGGAAGTCCCACATATCAGAGAGGGTTTAGAGATGCCATATGGCTGAGGGTGGTTCAGGTGGCATCTGCCTGAAAGCAATTGTAGGTCTGAGACTGGTAACAGTGCAAGGAAATGTAAGTCCACTCAAATTTCTAGCTTGTGCCATTGGAAGCTTGATTTCTTATAAAGAGCGAGCAGTTACCAGCAGTCACAGCATGATCCAATAACGCACATCCCAATGGACAGCTAGCGCCCACTAACTCAAAATTCTTCTCTGTGCTTTGTAGAAACAAAATATTTCACATTTTCTGGGGCTTAGATGCTGTGTCAGAGCTCAGAGGTCACAAATTTCAGAGATGTACCTTGTTTGGCTCATTTCTCAAAGCCCTGTTGCTGGCTGTGATGTTCCCTGGTATTCTGGTTAAAGAAAAAAATGGGGGAAAAGGAAAAAATAAAAAGAGGAAAATAAAGGAAAATAAAGGAAAAAAGAAATAGGAAAAAAGGAAGAAAAAAAAGAAAAAAAAAAGAAAGGAAAAGGAAAAAAGTAAAACTAAAATATATTTTAAAAAGAAAAAAAAGACAAAAAATTAGAAGGAAAAAGAAGAAAAAGTAATGGAAAATAAAAAGAAAAAAAGAAATTCTATCTTCACTATCTGGAGAAAAATTCATCCATCTCTCCAGCTGTGGCACAAACATTTTGACATGGTGCTTTGGTTCTTTAGAAAGAGCCCCAAGGCAGTTTTTGTTCTGTCAGGAGCAAAAAGAAGAAATCAGCATTTCCCAGGTATCCAAAAACTCTCTTCTTAGTTAACTCCCCCATGTCAGCATGGCTGGAATTTGGATGTCCTTTCTTCTGTGGCATTCATGACAAGTCACACACTCACTCAGGAGTGCCAACATGCAGAACCAAGGAAGGCAACCCAGGGGAAGCATGCAGGCAAAGATCAAAGGATTCTGGGGATACTGAATCTCAGTTGTCATGTCTTGGAGAAGAAATGGAGAAGCCTGGGATTTAGAAAGGCTTCCACTGGCCAAGGTCTTGGGTGTTAACTTCGGTTTGCTGAGAAATTTCCATAGAACGTGCCCAGGTCATGGAGTGGAATAACCACCAAGGGTTGGGCAGGTCACAGGACCCGTAAATAATGTGGGTGCCAACTCTTTCCTGGCACAGGAGAACTCCTGAAGGCCATCAGGAGATGCTTTGCTTTGGGGAAAGAGAAGCAAGTGGCCAAACGCCAAGGTGATGGGCACAGCGTGTGCCAGGCAAAGAGGACATGTAGCAGCACACAAAGATAAGGTGAGGGTCTGCGAGGACAGGGGAGGGGAGCAAAGCTTTGGTGCTTCCCTTAGCACTTGAATTTGGGACCCTTCGGATGCACCTCACCTCCCCCACTTCCTCCAGAGGTTTGCAAACACAAGGCTGAGCGGGAGCAGCTCCTAATCAATGACGTTAATTAATAGATGAATGGCAGAGAGGCGTGAGTATTGCCCCACAAATGAAAAGCAAATCCCAGCCAAGGGAAAAAAATGGAGAAACTGTAGCAATTTCTACTCTGTTACCCTTGAGATTTGGCTCCAGATTCAAAGGATAGGCAGGCGGAGAGGGAGGTTGGGAGGAGGCAGGCGGGGGGGAGTTGGCTCATATTCTGCTGTGACCCAATTCCATACAAAGCATCCTGTAACAAAACACGTCTCTATCTACAAAGTACAAGTAATCTTTGTTTTCAGTACAATACTTATCTGCATTTAGACCGACGATGGCAGTGCTTGGCTTATTTTCATGGATCCAGTTATCCTTTTTATCCCTGTGAGTGTGTGTGTGTGTGTGTGTGTCTGTCTCCTCCTCTCCGTCCTCCTTGCTGTCTCCTGTGCCTGTGCCAAGCCAGCAGCACTCAGAGGGTGCTGCTACACATCAGCAGAGGTGCAAATTCTGAAGGTTGGTGCCTGTTTGGGCCTTTTGGGCTACCCAAATTCTTTGGTGCCTTTGGAAAGGGTAATTTTGGGACCTAGACCTCACCTCATCTAACCTGAGGAACCCTTGAAGTGCCGCCATGGAATGGGAAATTTTAGAGAGAAAAGATCACCCTGAGGAGTGTCTCAGAGCAGTGCCCCAGACCCCCAAGGTCACAGAGGGTGGTCTCACACCAAATCCAACTGTCCCAGTCGTGTTGGTTTCTCCGGTTGTGCCAAAGGGAGATGATAACGTCACCAACTCCCACCATGGTTTCCATGTTTTCCTGTCACAGACTGGGTCATACCCAGAGAGGTCTCACCTCTTAAACTGGTGGGAGAAAGTTTAAGAGTAGAGTTTCTCTCTCCAGGTCACAAAAGAAATGGGTTTCCAGTCTAAAAGATGCCCCACAGTTTCAAGAATCACCAGGGTGACGCCCTCCTGCACAGAGCAGGGAAGTGTCCCTACTCATGGGAAGAGCATTCCCTGGTCTTGGTAGTGACACAAATGGGGTTGGAAAATTGTAAAGCCCTCTCAAAGCTTTTAAAGCCAATGAATCATGACAAGATGTTGTGAATGCTTGGCTGCAGAGGCATCATCTAGCTGGACTTGCCCACCAGGAGGCGAGTCCATGGGAACTCATCCCTCTGCCCCCCAACCATTCATCCTTCATGGAGCATTTCCCCCTCCTCCCTCTTACCTCTGTTGTTCCAGGGCACTCATACAGTCCCCAGCAGCAGGTCTATGGATATTTTAGGTAGAGGTGTCCTGCCCAAGGTCACCATAGGAAGGAGCAGCTGAGGAAAATTTATATGTGAAACCAAAAATGGTATCAACGAGGTTCACCAGAGCTTTGGGAACCACAATCTGTGCAGGAAAACTAGAGGGCGCACAGTTATTTAATCAAAAGTACACACTGGCTTGTGAAACATCTTCTGTGGGAGGGTTAGCCCAGTTTAGTGATACTGATTCACCTCCATTCTTTAGATCATGGCCTTGTTTTTAGTTCAGACCCTCCACTTGTTTACTTTAGTATTTCCTCCATTGAGCTGCTACTGAATTCCAGATTTGCTCTTTACATTTCCTCCTTGGTTTTCTGTGAGTCCGGCCTCTTCTCTATTAAATAAGAATCAGAATAAACATAGAATGTAATACATGTAATTCCATGGTAATCATGTGTTTTACAGGCGATTGACAAATTTGCTCAGCTGGAAGTAAATACACTCCTCCCCCTCCCACCCCCCCAACCCCCCCATTGCCTCTGTTTGTTTGTGATCAGTGCCACCTCCTCCCCTGAGAGCCACCTGAGCTGCTGCTGATAGGCAGATGACTCCCTTGTTCTCCTTTTCCCACTTATTTATGCATTTTCACCTGGTCATTCTTCACCCCTGGAAATCCCTTGAATTGCCTGTCAGCATTTGGGACAGAATCTCCAGGCTCCTCTTTGCCCCATCTTAGAAATAAAAATGTTTTTGGACATCATGCCTGGGTAAGCACAAAAGTAGTGGGTGGAGTTAAGGCTGAACATGATTTTCAGCTTAAATCTTTCCACTAAAAAGGAATATTTACTGGAAGTGATCTGTGATTTTCAGCGCATTATAATGGTGCAGTCTGGTCAGATTTTGGGGTGGTCCAATCTAACAATTCTTCAGTCAGTTCTGGAAAAATCAGCTTCTCACATTCACATTGGGGCTTTATTATTTTCATGCATAAATCTCATGTAAATACATGTATAAAAACACGGAATGTGTCTGCTTCAAAGTTCAGCTGAAAGTTGGATGTCCTTGTGAGGAAAAATGTGGGAAGATGTGGCTGTCACCAAAATTCTGAGTCTTATACCCTGATTGAAGGGGTAAGAACTGCCCATTCAGCAAGGTGGGAGTTTTTGGGTGGAAAAGGTTTTCTCTTGGAAGGGAATTTTGCTGGGACGTTTCCAGTCTGGTGTTGATATTTCTGGTATCAGGCTGATGGATATGAAAGCTCCTTCATCACTGCACAAGTATCAGCAAGTAGATGTTGGTATTCATTAACGAAGGAAGAGAAAAGGTATTTAAGGACTTTTAAGAATGATTAAAGGTAGATAGAACTTTTTAAAATCTATGCTTTTTGGTGGAAAGCATTGAAGACCAAAACATTGAAAGAAAATGACAGTTTAAAACCCATATTGGTATGATTTTTGTCTTCTACTACATTTAAAGTGACCCAATATGTTTTTCAGGATATAAATTTTTTTCTCTTGCTAGTGCAGTCCAAAATAGTTAGAAATCTTGAAACCATTCTCAGCCTGGTAAAACTGTCATCCATATGTGAATATATGATTTTTTTAGATTTTTTTTTAAATCTTCATATGTTTTTTGACCATGGGAAACAACTGTTGGCAGAAGAAAGAAAATTTTTTTGTTCTTGAGACCCAGAGTGTTATGGGACAACTGTACCCATCCCTCCATGCTGCACTTTGCAATTTTAATGGACATTAAAACCGATTGACTTGTCATTTTTGAAGAAAACTCAAATTGAAAGTGCCCAAGGCCAGGTTGGATGGCTTGGAGCAACCTGGGATAATGGAAAGTGTCCCTGCCCATGACAGGGAGAAGCACTGGATGAGTTTTCAGGTCCCTCCCACCCCAAACCATTCCCCAATTCTGTGATTTTATAGTCTCTAAATACTGTATCTTATCATGGTTATATTTAAGTATTTTTCATTTTATAACATGGTTCTCAAAATGAAAAGCAGCCTGTGACATATGTGGACATAACTGGGGGAACATCCATGGGAAAACAACCCAACCTGGATGCTGGGTAAATAGTGAGCAAAAAGTTGACACCACATCCTTCATAATCCATTCAATCAGGTGAAATAGCATAGCAGAGCTGATTCTGCTGGGCAAAGAGTAAAGAAATTAATTTATATGACCATAAGATGCAAAAGAGAAGAAACATAGAATAAATCAGAGAGGAAAATTTCCATGAAGATTGCCAGAGCAAGTAGATTTTAGGGGGTTTTTTGTTTGAAGATAAAGAAGCTTGGATGGGGTTTGGAGAAACCTGGTCTAGTGGGAGGTGTCCCTGCCCATAGCTGGGAGCGGAACCAGAGAAGCTTTAAGGCCTCTTCCAACCCAAACCATTCTGGGAATGCAGCATTGAAGATTTAAGTCAGATGCTCAGAAAAAAAAACAACACTGGTGCTAAAGATAAAGAAACAATTGGATAAATTTCCTTGGGATGTAGCAGAATGACCAATGTGGGATGTTTTTAGGAAGGGTGAACCTGTCTCAGGGCTGCTTTAGATTGGTGTGATCCCACCCTGGGCAGGGGGAGGAGATTAAATGGTGCCTCCCGTCCCTCTCAGCCCTGAATCCTGCACCTCCAAAGCCTCCCCATGATTCGTGGTCATGTTGGAGCAAGCCCTGGTCAGATTGAGCCACAGCAGGGTGGGAGCTGGTGGCAGAGGGAGCTCTCAGATTCCCTCAGGGAAGGGGGAATGCCAAGACTACTCATGAGGAACAGACAGCCACTGGACCCCAGGTCAGAGTCAGAGCAGCGTGTTCATGAGCCCTGGGACCTCTGTCTCCAGGAGCCCCAGGGCCATCAGAGTCCCCAAGACCAAGAATGAGGCCACCAGAACTGATCACACATGGGTGGAGATGGCCTCCTGTAGTGGCTGCACTTCTCTACAAGGGAACATCAAGAAGAGGTTTGTGGGTGCAGAAGAGGATTCCAAAGACCAGAGCTCTCTTTCATCCATGGATTTCACCACCAAAAAACCCCAGGAAAGAGCCCCACCTCTGGTCCACCTAAAGCCAGTGGTGGATTTTACCTCTCTTCCTCCAGCACGTTACTCAGAGTGTGGACAGAGAGCTGGGACAACAATCCTTAAAAATTCAAGATGTATTTGGATATGGAACGGTGCCAAGCTGTGCTTCCACGTGCGTGAGAGGGACCAAGAAGTTCTGAGTCGCTTCTCTCCGCCACACTGGGGTTAGCAGCTTGGGACTTCGACAGAGCTCTGGGATGCTGGGAATAAAGAGATGGAGCACTTTTCCAAGGGGACAGAGAAAAAGAGACAGAGGGAGGCAGGGAAAGGAGGGGCTGGGGAGAAAATGGGAGAGAGAAATAGAGAGAGAGAGTGCAGGGAGGAGGGGAAATGAAAGGATATTATTTTTTTTTGTATCTGTCATTTCCCTGCTATCTCCCATATGACTTCTTAATCCATCAGAATGCTGGGAAGATAATGTTTTGGGCGAAATAACATGAGAGAGAGGATAGACTCCCAAGGACCAATATCTTTATTGCTCGGAGGATAAACGGATTATGTCAGCCATTTTCTGTTGCTGACAGCTTTTCTTATTAACCGATTTTATTTTTTAATCTTCCAGGGAAGAAATATGGTTTTATGTCACAATAAAACGCCGGTCACATCTAATTCTGCCCTCAAACAAACAGATTTCTGAAAGCCTTGCAGAGAAATTTGAAATAACTTTAAAGAGGGGGTTTTTGGATAAAGTCTTTATCCAGAGGCTTGTTCAACCGCAGTGTAAAAGGTTTAGAGAGAGTGAGAGAGGGAGTGAGAGAGAGAGAGGGAGGGAGGGAGAGGGAGAGAAAAGTCCCTCACAGTTGTTTTTCCTGGTTGATCCCTATTAAAAGAAACTCTTCATTGTGGTGTACTCAAGGAAATACAGCTCAGACGAAAGAGTCACATGAATGTTAACAAATATGGCTATTTGTGTGGCTTATGTGCCGCGCCGGGCTTAGGGATGTTGTGCGTGACACTCAGAGAATGAGGGAAGCAATCATTAGCATCCCAGCAACCTGCTTAGCCGCCCGCTTTCAGACTCCCCCTTTTGATCTGACACTTTTTTTCCCTCAGTTTTGCTGGGATTACCGGGGAAGATGCTAATAAAGTATCAGCCCCGTTGTAGGCAGAGCGATAAGAAAGTCTGCTCTGGTGAAACTTCCCGCTTGCAAGGCAAGCAGCCTTTGGACTTGTTGCTGTGCTCCCAGTGCAGACCTGGAAACCGGGAGGGTTTCATTTCGTTCCCTTTTTCCTTCCCTGAGCTCCCAGGACCCCCTTCTGTTGATGGATCCTGCATATTTCATGTGCCTCTCCTGCAAGGGATTTAGAGCAGGCTCCATGGAACTGATCATATCCCAGCTGCTCATGGACATTTCTCTGTTGGCTAAGGGAAATGGATGGGAGCCCAGCCATGCCCACCCATTCCCCAGGGAGGGCCTGCTCCTCTGCCTTTCCTCCTTGGGTTTTGACTTTAGGAAACACATCTACTTGGAAATATTTCCTTTCACACAGCAAAGGTTTTAAAAGTCTTAATATAGACTGAAAAATGAACACCTTGGCTCTCAGCACCCTTTTCTTGGCACACTGAGGACCCTAAAACACCAGCTATCATCCCAAGGAGCACTCACAAGGAATTAAATCTCAGCAGCATCTATTGGTGTTGTTCTCTTATTGGGTTTTAGGGGGTTTTTTGACTGTAAATTCCTGCTGTGCTGGGCCCTACACCAGTATGTCTTGGCAGACTCCCCCTTCTAAAGAGCTTAGAGCTGGACAAAGACCAGAGGGTTTCAGAGCTTTAGTTGCACTGGTGACGTGCTGGGACACCCAAAAAGAAATGCCCAGCCTTCTCTAGGAGGGGCTTTCCCAGCATGGGCATGGGCCATGTGAGGAATGCACAGATAAGGGAACGTCAGGAAACACATCCCTGTGCATGGATGACCCACGGACAAGGGATGGTTTGCAGGTTCCCCATGCTGCTCCACAGGGTTTGCCAGTTCTGCTGGCAGATCTTTGCTGGGCATCATCTCCCGTGTGCTGTCTGCATTCCCAACATCCTCCTGCTGCACCTCACCCATATCCCAGACTCTCTCTGCCCAGAATATTGGGTGTTCCAAGCCATGGTGACTTTGCCTGGATATGCCAGCACCATCGAGCTCCAGAGCTTCTTCCACCACATCCAAGGAAGCTCAAGACAAAACTGCCCCTGGTGGAGACCACAGAGCAGAAGGTGTGAAGCCAAAGCCACCTGCTCTGACAATCCTCTAAATCCTCTGCTCTATAATCCTTTAAGGCAGATGGAATATCCAAACCTGGGATTTCCTCTTGGAAGTGGATGCATAAATAACCCCCTCAAAAATCAATGAAACACCAGCCTCCTCCTCAAAGAGCATTTAGGTTGATGAGGAAAAGATGGGGAAGTTCATGCAGCCTCTCTCCAGCCTGGGTCATATCATGCAGGAATGGATGCCAGGAGCTGTCTCAGCTTTTGGGATGCTGCTTAGCTCCCTACTGTGGGAATGGGATCAGCCCTGTCCCAGGCAATAGCAATAGACCAGTGCTGCAAAGGGGTCACAGCCAGCCCAGCTTCTTCCTAGGGATCCCACTTTCCCTCTTCTCATCTTGGATTTTAGGATGGATTGTCCTTAGGAGCATTTGAAGTTTAACATGTCCCTAAAAAGTAATTTTGGTTGCTGTACCTTTTTCTCTGGCAGGGAATTCCCCAGGTGCAGCGCAAACAGCAGAATTTAAATTTTTTTTTTTTTTTTTTTTTTTTTTTTCTCTTCTTTTTTTTTTTTTTTTTTTTCCCCCCCCTCTGTCCCCCTCCCCGGTGTGGGGGTGTGGGTTTTTTTTTTTTTTTCTTTTTTTTTTTTTTTTTTTTGCCTCCCACAGAATCCCAGAATCACTGAGGTTGGAAAATACTTCCAAGATCATTGACTCCAACATTTGTCCAATTGTTGCCTCATCACCCAGCCCAGACCACCGGGGTCCTCCTCCAGGCATTCCTTGGATGCCTCCAGGGATGGGAACACCATCACCTCCCTGGGCAGCCTCTTCCAATGTCTGACCACCCTTTCCATGAAGAAATTCCTCCTGATGTCCAACCTAAAGATCCCCTGGCACAGTCTGAGGCCATTTCCTCTTGTCCTGTCCCTGTTCCCTGGGAGCAGAGCCTGACCCCTACCTAACTGCAACCTGTCCTTGGCAACACGGTGGTGGATCCAGCAGGAAAGATGGGCAGACGTTCTCCTGTGGTCCCACCCCCCCACGGCCTCATGTGATACAGCTCCAGTTTTTTTCAAAAGAAAAAGCATATCTTGTTACAAAAATGAATTTTTATGGATAAAAACTGGTATTTACTGGAGAAAACAGCATTCCCACATGAATAAAATTCACTTTCCTAAAAATTTCCAATTCGTAAAATTTCCCAGAAATGTTGTTGGGCAGTGTAAGGGAGTGAAGGAGTAAAGGTGATTTGGTCAGTTGTTTTCTGGGGTAAAAAGAGAGGAGAAGGAAAGCCAAAGGAGGAAGGATGTAAAGTTTTACTCACCATAAATGATCCCACCAAATATTTAGAAATTGTTCCCTGTGAGGGTGCTGAGGCCCTGGCACAGGGTGCCCAGGGAAGCTGTGGCTGCCCCATCCCTGGAAGTGTCCAAGGCCAGGTTTGACAGGCCTTGGAGCAGCCTGGGATAGTGGAAGATGTCCCTGCACATGGCAGGGGGTGGGACTGCATGGGCTTTAAGGTCCCTTCCAACCCAAACCATTCTGGAATTCCATGATTTTATCATCTCTTCTTCCCTCCAGAACTTGGGACGTGATGGGATGGAGCCTTTGGACCAGGCAGAACCCAAGACATAGGGATAGAGAGCATCAAAGTGAAATGAGATGTGGTTTTTTTTTGTGGCTGCACTAAGGTCAAAAGATTTTCTGATGACCTTGACTCCTGGCTGGGAACATGCTGAGGAATTTGGTGCTAAGTTCCTGCCATCCTGCTGGTAATCATCCTTCCCTGGGCTGCACCAAGTCCCTTCTCAAGCTGAAAGCACAAGCCAAGCAGAGACCAAATAAAGCCACATTAATCCCAGCTCCATTAGAAACACAGAAAATAAATAAATGCTGTTTTCAAATGTGGAAAAGAAAAAAAAATCAATAGAGAAAGAAATATTATTTTTAATCTTCTAAGAGGTTTTTACAAACAACAGGGAGGGGAAAAATTGAAAGCCATGAAAAAAGACTTGCCAATGTCCTTTTAACCTTTATTTATTATCACTCAGTCCACATCAGCCCCTTACTGCAAGATAATTTGGAATTTCATTTTAATTTCAATGTATCACATAATTCAACACAGCTTCCCTCTTTTTTTTTTAGTTTTTTTTTGTTGTGGTTTTTTTTTTACTTGAAACTTTAAAAATCTCTCTATAGGAAATGCATCTTAAAAAAAAAAAACCCACAACATAACCCTTCTGCAGCAGTTACTTAATTTATAACATGAAAAGGGTTTGTGCTAAAATATGATAAAAATAAAATCAACAAACTTCAAAAAAGGAATATTCCTTAATAACATGCTTTAGCTTGAAGGGTGTCTGCTCTTCTTCTTTTCTTTGCCTTTGTCTGCTGCTTGCATTAGAGTGGAGTTATTTTGAGCCTGGCTTTTTGGAAGCCTTGTACTGAGCCTTGTTGGGGTGTGTTTAATGGCTGGTTCTGGCTGTGCTGGGGGAGCTCAGGAGGAGGCTGGGACAGGCTGGGAGATGAAGGACTGGTATTACCAGCAAGGAACAAGCAGGGACAGCAATTCCATTGGGCTTCATGCTCCAGAACGCTCCACATCCTGTAAGATCTCCCATGGGAGTTGCCTCTGCTTTCCCAGGTCCAGGTCCTGTGTTGTCCAGGATTTCAGCGGGGTCTGTCCTTCCCTGCCAGCGCCTCCAAGCAACAACAAACAGGCTGCAGGTCCTCTGGATTCTGCTCCTGTTAGAGTCCTGGGATATCCTGAGTTGGAAGAGGTCCACAGGGATCATCCAGTCCAGCTCCTGCACAGACACCCCAACAATCCCACGCTGTGCATCCCTGAGAGCAGTGTCCAAATGCTCCTGGAGCTCTGGCACCTTGGGGCTGTGCCCGTTCCCTGGGGAGCTGTTCTAGTGCCTGAGCACCCTGTGGGGAAAGAACCTTTTCCCAGCATCCAAACCTGGCACAGCTCCAGCTGTTTTCTTGGGACACATCCCTGGTCACAGAGAGCAGAGATTGGAGCTGCCCTTGGGAGGAGCTCCAGATTAGGGTGAGGTCCAACCTCCATCTCTTCTCCAGCTGAACAAGACAAATGGGCTCATTCACTTCTCATATGGCTGCCCCTGGAGAACCCCCACCATCTTTACATCCCTCCTTTGGATGCTCCCCAATAGCTTTAGGCACTTCTGATATTGTGGAACCCAAACTTTCCCCCAGACCTCGAGGTGAGGCTACTCCAGCGCAGGACAATCTCCTCCCTGGCCTGGCTGGCAATGCTGGGCCTGATGTCCCCCAGGACAGGGATGTCCCTCCTGGTCCCAGGGCACTCCTGACTCAGATCCAACTGGCCATGGACCTCAGGGATCTTCCCACAGCTGCTCTCCAGCCCCTCCTTCCCCACTCTGTATTTCCAGGGTAGCCTAGTCCCAGGAGCAGCACCCAGCACTTGTCTCTGTTCAGCTTCATGCAGTTGGTGACTGCCCAGCTGTCTCACTTGTCCAGGCCTCTCTGCAGGGCCTTGCTGCTTTCCAGGGAGTCAACAGCTCCTCCCAGTTCAGTACCAGTGGCAAATATCCTCAGCATACCCCCTAGGTATCACTGCCTCCCCTGGCTTTAAGATCAGGGTTCAGGACAGCATTCAGTGATCGTGTGCATCCATATCTCAACCCATACCCCAAAAAAAAAACCAGTCAAAAGAGGAGCTTGAGATGAGGTGGGAGATAAGAAACTTCTTGGTACAAATGATCCTGTTAATGGATGTCTTGGCCTTGAACCCATTTGTTGTCCTGGAACTCCTTCAATTGCATAATTTTTCTTGAAAATCATGACTGATTTGCAAAATAACTTCCTTGGACTTGTTCTCTTTTTACCACTTTCTTATTTTCTTTACAAATTCCAGAGCAATAACAGGACCTGATGCAGATGGTGTGTTTTGTCTGGGATCTTGGCACTGGCTGTGGGCAGGAGGAATCTCATATTTTCACGTCAGCTCCCCTCCTGAGCCTTGTTTATCAGGGGGCTCCTGAAGTCACAGGCACAATAGGACTGTTTGTAATCCAAATTATCTGCAGGGAAGGTGGCAGAGACCTGGCAATGAGCAGAGGGACAATAAATTCCCTTCCAAAGAAAGCTCCACCCCAGCCCTCGAAGCCGCCCCCAGCAGCCATCTGAAAGGTGATAGTTTTTCCAGTGCAACCTGGAAAAAGGCAGGAATTTAAATGCTGTTTGGCAGCATTGTCGTTGATGTCTTGCTACAGGAACCACACTGTGCCTCCCAGGGAGTGTCACCGGGTGGTCCCCAGATCAAGTCATGCTCTTTGTGACATTCCAGCTGGGGAGGAGAAACCCAAGCTGGACCTGCTTTAAAGTGTGGGTTGAGGGAAGCCAGACAAACGTGGTGGGAATGAAATATCCATGGATCTGTGTTCCATTCTGTATAAAACCCAACAGGGGTTCAGTGCCTGCCCTGACATTCCAGCGTGACTCCCACTCCTGCTCACCTCTCCGTGCTTCTCTCTTGGCTGTGCAAGGAGCAGCAGGAACCCTGGCTTGGAATTGGGGCCTGTCCAGGCTCTGAGCTCCAAGGACTCAGAGAAACATTTAGGTTGGAAAAGCCCTTTGAGATCATCCATAGTCAGAATCAAGGCTGACATCTTGGGGCAGCATTTCCCTCTACCCTTGCCTGGCTCCAAGGGGCGACCTGGAGACCAACAGCAGGTTTGTTATCAGTGGAGGTGGGCAGAGCCTTACCCGAGCTGTGTGATCCACCCAAAAATCTCTGGAATGCTCAGGCTCACACACAAGAAGTGATCTCCTAAATGTAAAGGGTGGGGAGGTGCTGTAAAACCTCCTGACCCAGTGGGGTCTCCAGCTCCCCACTGGGGAAAAAGAAAAATGCAAAATGCTGAAGCCATCTCTCCAGAAGGGAGTGCTCTGGGTCCAGACCCGGGGTCAAGTAAAATAATTCTGCCAAAAATTAAAATACTGTCCTTGACTTTCTAATTAGTGGAAACTGGCTTCACCTCTCTTCTCTAATACATATTCCCTTGTTTACTAGTATCAAAGATATTCCTGGGAAAACAGGCCTGGACAGCAGGTAACATAAAGAGATGCTAAAAAGCCCAACACAGCTCTGAAGGACAATCATTCCCAAGCCCCATCACTGGGGCATGTCACATGTCCCAGACAGTCCCATTTCTGCCCAACTCCAAGCCTGTGTCACATCTAAGTCAAGAGGAAAGCAATGAGATTTGGATGAAAATGCTGATTTCTAAGACAGAAATGCAGCTTTTGGAATCAGCAGAATTATCCATGAGCAAATCCCCTTTTTATTGCATCAGAAACCTGTAGGAAAATGAATAGTTTTGTAGGGATAAAATGAAATAATTTCAGTGTTCAGATCTCTGTGGTGCCCCTGATGAGTGAGACAATGAAGATCTGCAAAAGCCAATCTGTTTCTTCATTTTCCCTGGATTTCTCTTTTTTTTTTTTTTAGTTGTTGTCAAGGCAGAAGTTTTTGTTAGCCAGGTCTGTGAAATGAAGAAGAATCCTTTGAGCTCAGGAGCTGTTACACTTTGGAGTGCTCAAACTGCCCCAGCCCCGGCAGAGATGGCGATTTCATGCAATTATCATCCCCCACGCCACACAAGCACGAGCGCCCAGTCCAGGAGCTGAACAGCAAACTCATCATGCCCTATTTAGCAAAATGTTCAGTGCCAATGTGAAATTCTGACCCTCACATTTTATTAAAAGGATTATATCTTAAAGCAAACTATTTCGGTCCTTCACTAGCTTCTCCCTGGGAAAACTTTCAAGACAATTTTGAGGACCGTGGCAGGATCAAGATGAAACAGTTCTGCCTTTCCATCTTATTTCTTCCAGCTTAGATCCATTCCTTCCTCCGGTGTGTCCTACCCTGTGGTGTAAGCCTTGATTTGCAGAGGAAGCATCCTTTCCCATAGGCTCATCTTGCTTTTAAATTAAATGTGGGCATTTAAACAGTTTGGGGATAGTTCTGTGGGGGAGCTGGACTCAAACACGGAGCTGGGAGGTCTCCACCAGGTGGAAGGTGCTCCCACTCAGTCACCTGCACAGCTTGGGAAGCCAGAGAAACCTCTTCAAGGCCAGTGGTGCTGGGAAGGCAATTTTACCCCAGTCTGGGTTTGTATCCATCCTGTTTAATCACAAAAATGTACAGTTCCTATTGTATAGGATTGCATATGGATGTAGCAGGGAAGGGCGGGGGGGGGGCCATGTTGGGGTAGATTTGATAGAACAGCTTTGTGTCAAATGAATAGGTAGGTTTATTATAGACTTTCCTTGCTCCAAGCTTCAGATGAGAGAAATCCTATAATCCCGCCCTGCTTTAATACTGGATTAATGTGGATTTGTTAATAAAATGCTAGTGAAATCGAGAATAATTTGTAATTAACTCAAACTTCTACTCTCTGCATCATTTTGAATATTTTTTAATAGAGATGAGGGACAGTTTCTGAGGCTGCACGCACTCTGACAGAGCAGGGCGAGTGGGAATCCTGCTGGAAAAACCCAGGAACCACTGCACCAGCTGGGGTTCATGGCAGGGGAAGCTCTACCCAGATGATGCAGCACACCAGCCACAGCTCTGCTGACCTCAGAGACCAAATTCTGTCACCAAGGGCTGCTCAGATCCAAGGTGTTAACACTTCTGGAGGTAAAATCCAAACCATTAACCCCAAAATAAGGATTGCACAAACACAAGTGTAACAGCAAGTGAGTGCCACCTGAACAGTGCAGGAGCTGCTGAGCAGGTGTGGCAGATGGAGAACTGCAGCATTAACACTGCTCAGTGGTAGCCCCTCAAAGCATGGAAAGACCCTGCTCTGTGAAGATGGATGTCAGACAAGATCCTTTTTGGATCTACAAAAAGAAATTGAAGATTTGTACCAAAACTGGGGTGGAAAGCCATCCAACACCAAATCCCGTCTCTTGCAATGGTTCAAAAATGAACCAAAATGACTAATTTGTTCAAAGATGACCATGCCATGAGGTAGGAGAAAGGCAGAGGAATAAGATATGGAAAAGGCAATTTTAACCTGGGTAACTGGGGAAGGTTTGCATCCAATTGAGTTAATCACAAAAAAAGTCTTGGTTATCCTTTTATATAGGATTGTACAGGCCTGCCCTCTCATGGAGCAGTGGGTCAGGAGAGGGGTCAGAGGTGGAGATGGGATGGTCTTCAAGGAACCCCTTGGAGGATTTGTCTTCATTAGACAGAGACCAGTTGTGTCCCCCTGTGGAGAACACACTGCTGGTCTGGATCCATGGGACAAGAACAATGGCTTGAGTGTCAAAAAGGCCGAGTGCTGGATCTGCACTTGGATCACAACCTCCCCATGGAGTGCTCCAGGTGTGGGACAGAGTGGCTGGAGAGCTGGGGAAGGCCATAGAGGTGTTGGTGACAGCGGCTGGACATGAGCCCAGGTGTGCCCAGGTGGGCAGGAGGCCACTGGCCCCGGGGCTGCCCCAGCCATGGTGTGTCCAGCAGGCCCAGGGCAGTGACTGTCCCTCTGTGCTGGCACCTGTGAGGCACCTCCAGTCCTGGGGACAGTTCTGGGCCCATCAGTTCAGGAGATTGAGGGGCTGTAGCAGCAGGAGCAGCTGAGGGAGCTGGGAAAGGGGCTTAGCCTGGAGAAAAGGAGGCTCAGGGGGGACCTTCTGGGTGTGCACAACTCCCTGACAGGAGGGGACAGCCAAGGGGGTTGGGCTCTGCTCCCAGGGAACAGGAACATGATGAGAGGAAATGGCTTCAGGTTGTGGAGGGGAGCTTCAGGTTGGATATCAGGAGGAATTTCTTCCTGGAAAGGGTGGTCAGGCGTGGAGGGGGCTGCCTAGGGAGGTTTGGAGTCCCCATCCCTGGAGGCATCCAAAGAATGCCTGGAGAAGGCACTCAGTGCTCTGGGTTGGGTAACAAGATGGGGAACAGGCACAGGTTGGATTTGATGATCTTGTCAGTCTTTTCCAACATCAGTGATTATGGGATTCTGTGAGAAGGTGCCATTTATTTTTCCATGGCAAAACCAACTCCCATGAATCTGACAGGGAGCCAGACACACCCAACATGAGTGACATCCAAACAGGTGCTGCAAAGGGAGGGTGCTCCAGAGAAAACCAAGGAAAATCCCTTCCCACTCTAAGCCTGACAGACTCAACTGGTATCTCAGGTTGGAATTTACAGCATTAACCATCTCTGGCTCTCATTTCAGTCTGGCTTTGACCACTTCACCTGGAGCTCTTATCACTGCCTGCCCTCACCCACAGAGCGGCACTTTGGAAACTTCCCAATCGTTGACCCTCTTCTTGGATCAGACTCACTCACAGTGGGGTCAGCAGTGAAAAACCTCAGGAGAGCAGCATCTCTCCTTCACTGTCCTCGGCTCTGGGGACAGCCAGCTGCCAGTGGTGGATAACAAAAATAAAGAGGACTTTTATCCTCTAGGTGAAGTCTTTTAAAGGACTCCCAAACTATAGTTAAGGCTTGGTGCTCAAGGGAGGATTTGTTTCATCTTGGGCTCTGCCTCTTTGTTTCTTCCCTGGCTTTTTTTCAGTCTGGACACATTTTACAGCCCAGCAGAAATGTTTTAAGAGGAATGATGTGCAGTGCAAAGCTCAGTAATACCCAGCAGCCCCTTCTCCACTCAGTTTATAAACTCCTGGCCAGCTGGCCTGCCACTTTGGGCACCGCCTCACTTCAATTATGTCCTTATCCTGTTCCAGCTGTTATTGCAGCAAGTTTGCTCCTCCTTTAGGGGAGAGTCCATCCAACTCAATGTGTCTTTCTTTAAGCTGTTGAGAAAGGTCTGTGTTTCAGTGGTGAGCCCGCTGTGACATTCCTTGATGGTCTCCTAAATTGCTTGGAGCTTGAATCAGTAAGGTAATACCAACCAATCCTAAAAGACTGTGAGTGCTCCTGTTTGTCTACAGGACCTGGCTAAGATCCTTCTGCCCCAGGCTTTGCTGCAAAATTCCCCTGGGAATCCCAGGGGATGTTGTTAGATACCACACAGGTTTGTACAGCTGCCTCCATCATTCCAAAGCCTTTCACTAATTCCCTGCCATTAATTGGTGACATCAAAATCTGAATTTTTTACTACATGGGAACAAGATACCTTGAGAAACTGTACCTCGTGTTCAGACCTGCATACACCCATCAACTATTCAGAAAGGTCAAAAAGACCTCGACTTTTTAATTCTGGCAGGACCTGAAGTGGATAGAAACCATTCTGTCAAGTGCTGTAGAGCTCTCTACTCCTCAGGGAACTTGAGAATAAACCACTTGGCACCCAGCTGATCTCTGCTTTCATTTCTGTCCCTGGCGACTCATTGTGCCTTGAGGTTAAATGAGGTATTTGTGTCTCTAGAGTCCATCTGCAGTCTCAACATTTAATTTGGACAGGTCTTCCATGCACCTTTGTTGTCTGCATTCTTCATACTTGTGTTGTGTGCTGGGTTGGGGTTTTATTCCCCTTTCCCTCTGGCCCATGGATGGAAGTCTTTGTCTAAGAGTACAGTTTGAAAGGTTTGAAGTCTGGACAGTATTGTGAGTGTCAGAAGTGCCTCCTCTTGAAAAGAGACTTTCTATAGGGAGACCTCAATAACCTTTTATTAGACCAAGAGCTGGAAGAAATGGACAAGTGTTCAGGAGTATGAGCCCCTTTGTACCTCTCCAAAATTCACATTCTCTTTAGAACACCTTGCTTGAAACAGCATTTACACAAAACTCACTCTGCTGAGAGACAATTTCATAAAATCACAGAGTTATTTAGTTTGGAAAAGCTCTCAGAGATCATCAAGTCAAACTATTCTCACAGCACTCCCAAGCCCAGGACCAGCACTTGTCCCCAAGTGCAACATCCACATGGCTTTTGAGTCCCTCCAGGGATGGTGACTCCACCGTTACCCTGGGCAGCCGTGCCAGAGCTGGAGAGTGCTGTTGGGGAAGAAAATTTCCCTAATATCCAACCTGAACCTCCCCTGGCACAGCTTGAGGCCGTTTCCCCTTGTCTTGTCCCTTGTTCCCTGGCGGCAAAGTCTGACACCCACCTTGACAGAACTGGGTCCCCAGGGAAATGGTGGAGTCACCATCCCTGGAATTGTTCCAGAAATTAGTAGATGCGGCTCTTTATGGTAGGGTTTAATGGTGGGATTCAGTCAAGGGTTGGACTTGATGATCTTGGAGGTCTTTTCCCACCTTAAGGATCCTCTGACCCTGTTCCTGAGAGATTCCTCCTTTATCCAAAGGTTGTTCACTCCAGTACCAGAAGGACACTTCTTTAAGGGACTCATCTGGAATCTCAAATAATATTCCCCACTCCAGGCTCTTGGAATGTGTGCTCCAGCTTGATGATGCTTGTTTTCCTCTTTGCCAAGCACATCTGATTCCCATGTGGATCTGAAGGAAAACCAGTGCAGGCTGAGCTCACAAAAGCTCTGCAAACCAGAGAAAAAGGCAAATTATTTTCTATATCTCTATCATGGCTTCTCTTATTCATGTCAGCTCTAAATTATGTGGCCATGATCTTTCTAATCTCTCTTTGCATGGACGTCTTTCCATGCCCTTAATAATTTCCTTTGCCCTCCCCTAGACCTTTCCCATGTCTGCATTCCGAGGCAGGGAGGTTGGAATAGGGAACATTATTCTGAATGAATGTGTATCATACAGTTCTGTAATTCCATTATTCCATTACAGCATTTTCAATATTATTCCATCTTTTTGAACACAGCCTGGCATTTCCTTGGTTTTCTGGATCACCAACGCATTTCGAGATTGCGCTGAGCCCTTGGCAAAGGCAACCAGGATTTGTGAAAACAATGCAATTTTTGTAGGTTTGGTTTTTATTTTATTTATTTTTTCATAAAGATTGTCTGCTTGGGGCCCAGTTCCAAAAAGGTGAATCCTCAGTGCTAGAAAGGGTGGGTCCTTTCCCCATGGTTCTTGCTGAGCTCTCTGCTATGGGATGGGAGAAGGTCAGATGCTTTTGCAGATTTCCTTCTCTCACTCTGAAAGACTTGGTCTGCTCTAAGATTCTCTGAGGGAATTTAAAGTTGGAGCCACCCTATTTTTTGGCATTCATTTGATGGCCTGGGACAAAGTGATTTGGAGGAGGTTTCTATGGGTGATGAAGCAGGCAAGTGAAAACCCAAATGACATTAAAAATCACAATTCTAAACCCAAAGTTTTCTCCTGTAATTATTGTCAACATAAACTGAGTCATTCCCATTTTATAACAGACTAAGGAAAAGCTTCCTGAAGGAAGGGTGCAGGGAAGGAGTCATGTGTCCAAAGGGAGGTTTGCTTTGCCTAACCTCTAAGGCTGTCTTCTCTTCTTCTCCAGGATAGGAGAGGAAAAATTCAGCTGGCATCTTCAGCTTCTCTTCCTTATTATGTGCTGAGAATAAAACAGCTGGGGGTGGATGTGAGAGGGAGCTCAGGGAAAAGAAAATCTGAACTTCCAGCTTCAGCTTTTCCCTCCCAGCCATGTAACCAGTGGCTCTGAGGAGGCAAGGGACATTTCAAGAGGCTCTCAGTGAGGTTTTAATGCTCTTAAATGCAAGGAAAGACAGGGATCATGGAACCACTAAATCACTGAGGTTGGAAAAGAGCTCCCAGATCATGGAATCCAACCTGTGCCTGATCCCCACCTTGTCACCCAGACCAGAGCACCGAGTGCCACATCCAATTGTTTCTTGAACACTTCCAGGGATGAGGACTCCACCGCCTCCCTGGGGCTGTTTCAGTTTCCTGACCACCTTTTCCATAAAGAGTTTCATCCTGATGCCCAACCTGAACCTCCCCTGGCACAACCTGAGGCTGTTTCCTCCTTTCCTGACAAATGATGCTCAATGCCATCATGGCTCAAACTCAAGGGCCAGCTCTTCAGGCACATGTGAGAGTTTTCATTTGCTCAGGTCCAGGATTCATCAACAGTTTGGAGTTCTCGTGACCTTAATTTTGTTGCAGTTGAGAAGACAGACACCTACAGCATGGCTTTGGGTAACTGCAAGAAAACCAAATCCAACTATCTTCAGCATGAAAGATGTCTTCTGGTTTGTGGCGGGGAGCTGATCAGATCTCCTGCTGCAGTCTCCGTGGGAGGGGATTCCCAGTGCTGGCTGTGGAGGTTCAGGGACATGAGTCAGATCTCAGATGACCACTGAAAACAGTAAAATTGCCATGGAAGAGATTCTGTGCTGGGACCTTGACATCTCTGAGCTGACAAGTTAAAGAACGTGGAGATGCTGGTGTGCAGAACAGCTCTGGTTTGGGGACATGGGCAGGAGGGCACCCCAGTGGAACTGGCTGCCTTGGGGCACCCCCTTCCAGATCCTGCCCAGGCTGTTGGAGATCATTTTGTTCATCCCAAGTCCTGCTGCTTCAAAGGCTGAGCCTCTGAACAGGCAATGACTTTGCCTCCTGGGTCTAACGATCAAGAGACTCAACATTCAATTAGGCAGAGATCCCAGGAGTGTCTGACCAGTCTGCAATGCTATAGGAGGAGTCCTTAGGACCTCAGATCAGACCATCAGCACGACCAATTAATGCTAACGATGCTGGCCTTGTTAATTGTGATGGAGCTCCCCAAGGGGACCAGGACTAAATGAGCAATACATATCAAAGAGGAACTGAAAAGCCATTATGTATTATTGTCTCTTTGTTGATTTGAGGAGGATGTGATGAACTAGGTACTAATTACATTAAAAAACACTGTATTCTAAACCAATCTCTCCTCTAATTAATGTCGACATAAACGGAGTCATTCCCGTTTTATAGCAGAGGAAGTCATTCAGTTACCGTGGGTAACACACGCAGGGCAACTCTGGGATGAACAGTATTAACATGTTTTGGCCAGGGAGATGGAAATTTCCAGTCCCAAAGCACTGAACAGAGGTGCAGGTAAGATCAGGGTCCCCCAGCAGCATTCTGTGGAGTCCCACATCATCCCACACTGTCCCTGTGCCCGCAGATGCTGCCGTGTACATCCATCACACAAAGCAATTTTTCCTCAGCACCAGGGAAGTTCCCCTTTCCACTTAAATGGCTTTTTTTTTTCCTGATTCATTTTTACTTTATTTTATTTTATTTTTTTATTTATTTCCCTTCTGTATCCTTTTCAATCTGGAAAGTGACTTGGCCTCTCTTCCCCCCATCTATTTTCCTCCTGCCACTATTCAGTTTAGGCATGAAACACAGAACTAGATTGAAAGCATTCAATGGCCATTCAATCGGAGAAGAAAAGAGCCCCTCAGAGCTTTATTAGATATGAAGATCCACAATAAAAATCAATTTCTGCCTCTTTATGCAGTTTAAATGACAAAGCACCCACCCATTCTGCAGCCTTTGTGCCCAGGAAATGTAATTCAGTGCCGGAGCTGGGCCCAGAACAGCCCGGACTCGCTGACCTGCGCCGGCAGATTCCGATATGATACAGCCCTTCCAGATAATGACAGCCACTTCATCTCCCTGCAGGAAAGAGAAACTTATCTGATATCTTGGAGGGTTAAAAGGCTATGTGGGCAGCATTTTTAATAGCACTCCAAATCAGCATCTTAAAAACACCTCTGGTTTTTTTTTCCAGCACCCTGTTCCCCACTTTTTCCACTCATTCGTTGGAAACTTCAGCTGAGATCCTGCACAGTCTTTGGGGAAGAGTCCTTCCTGGATGCTTGGCTGGAAGTGAGCACATTAAAGTGAGGACTTGACTGCAAACATTCTCACTGGTGTGAGATGCAGAAATTTGATTAGGGAGTGTCTGTGGCTCCTGGGATGAGTGAGGGCCGTGCAGTGCTGTGAGGCAAAGCCCTCAGATCCCACTGCTGAGCTGCTCTGGGCAGGGAATGAGCAGCATCTGGGATATTGAGCTGTGTCAGGGAGGGTTTAGGTTGGAGATCAGGGAAAGGTTCTTCCCTCGGAGGGTGCTCAGGTACTGAACAGGCTCCCCAGGGAATGGGCACATCCCCAAGGCTGCCAAAACTCCAGGAGCATTTGGATAATGCTCCCGGGGACAGGGTGGGATTGTTGGGGTGTCTGTGCAGGGCCAGGAGCTGGAGTTTGATCCTTGTGTGTCCCTTTCAACTCGGGATATTCCATGATCCCATTGTCATCCCCATGGTTTTCCTTAAATCACTATTACAATAGCTTTTTCCCTATGTCAAAGACTACTTTTTGTTTAAATTCCAGTAAAACCTTGGCCTAAGTTGTGTCTAACAACGAGTTCCTTGAAAAAAAAAAAGGGAGCCTGTGTGCAAGTGCTTTTGGAATTATTTTTGAGCTTTTTTTCACCCATATGTTATGGAAAAGGGTAAGCAGAACTGTAGATTCAAACTTCTCTGTTGTCTATATTCTATGGGGTGGAATATATTTGATGTATGTCCCACACCAAATCTATAACTTCTGCGTATTATAGAAATTAATATATTTTTATGTTCTATGCCATAATTATAGTGACTGTAGCATCAAATTACTTACATTGAATTTTCATACCAACAATCCTGTTGACTCCAACATTCACAGGCTTTGAAAGTCACACTCATTTTACAAAAAATTAAATTGGGAGAGGAAAGCACAGAAGGAAAATGAAGTTATCACAATCCCATAAGGTCCTGCTTGTTCATTTGAAGAAGGAAACCCTTCCACTTTATGTCCCAAACCCCTCATTTTTTCATGTTTTAAGAATTCCCGTGTAGATAACACCACTGAATGATGTCACAGTGGAAACGAAAAGCTTTGATCTGTCTCAGATGAGTCCGAATCCTTCAGTGATCGACTTCAAAACTTTGCTTTTCTTTGTTTGGAAGAGGAGGAGTTCTGGAAGCTGGAGTGAATCCGTGTCCTCCATCACTTATGTCTTTCAGCATCTCTGGCCAAAACTCCTCCCTTACACAGAGTATTTGGAGTGAATTGTAATTCTGTCTATTCCCCCTTGGCCTCGTGGCAGCTTTATCTTAATGAAGATGTGCTGTGTGCCTTCTCCAAAGCTTTTGGGCTACCCCGGGATAGCAGTTTTAAGTAGGAGGAATGAGTTCAGTGGAATCTGTGTGTTTTTTACAAATATAATTTTATTTTTAAAGTGTTTCAATATGTTAACAAAATAACTCAGAGACTTTCTCTCCCTGGAAGCGCATCTATGTGTGTCCCCCTGGGAAGTACTGTCCTTCCAGCCAGTGGATGGGCCCCAAACCTGCTGGGAGCCATTGCTTGGTCCTGTGTCAGGACCACCAGGAGCCTCTGACCACTGAGAAGGTGTTCCATGAGAAAAGTAAGGCTGTGAAACCACCCCAAAGCGGATCCCTCAGACAGACTGGGACACAAGCCATCCATGTCAGACAGATGCAATTCCTGAATAAAGGGTTCTTCCCAGAGGTTGGTGGGCAGTTCCCTGGCTCAGCACAAAGAGGCATCACCAGTCCTAGTGGGAGTACATCCCTTCCCTTTTCAGGATGTCCTGAGACCTTCTCGGGTCCCTCCAACAAAAGTCCCACCTGTGTTGATGTGACAGTGGCTGGAGGCCATCCCAACCAGCTGAATTATCATGGAAGTGGTACTGCTGGGAGTACAGACCTTGTCCAGCCACCCAGGGGTGCCAATAAGCTGGGCATTGGCATCTCCCGCACACAGCATGGAAGAGGAGAGACATGTTATTAAGGGTGTTCCGTTTAGAGGAGGACCTGGAAATCCCAGTGCTGTGAGCAAGTCATTTAGTAAGTCCTTTCTCTGCAGATGTCTCCTGGAGCTCTCCCTGCAGCACTCAGCAACCCAGAGCACCTGTGCTGAGAAACTGTGAAATAAGGAAATAAAGAGGAAAAAACCACAATAGCTTTATCTGGGGACAAAAGACAGCTGTGCAGTCCCTGTGGGGTGTCACCTTGGAGTCCCAGGAGATATGCCAGAGGCTGTGTGAGGAATGACAGAACCTGTAATTATTAATTTCTTCATCCAGCTGTAGTGAGGTGGGGAAAAACCTCTCTAAGATTCACATGAACCAAGAGAGGTTCCAGCACAGCTGAGTCAGGACAACCTTGTGACAGCTTGTCTTGGGATGGGCAGGAAATAGTGTGGGCAGACGTGGCACAGGGACCTTCTAGGATGCAGGATCTGTCAAAAGGATGGAGCACTGAGAGCCAGGATTACAGCTGAGCAAGGGCTGGAGTCAGGATGTGCTGTTCCAGACCTGAGGGAAGAAGATGGAGGATGTCCAAGGATATAAGAAATGCAGGACACCCAGGCCTGGGTCACAGGTGTTCTCCTGGCTTGTGGCCAGGGAAGGAGGGAAAGCCAGAGGTGGTGGGATGTCTGAGGAAAGGTGTTTCCAGTGGAGAGAGGGAAGAGTTGATATACCTGTGCTCTGCGCTGCTGATTCCAGAACTGGGGAAAAACTTCCAGTTCTCCCAGTCACCCCCTGTTGGGGAAAGATGGGCTCCATAGGAACCATGGCTGGCTAAGGGAAACATTCCCACACATGAGGCAGAAAGAGCTTGGCTTGGTTTCTCCCATAAAAGGGAAACTGAGGAAATATTCAGGAAATTTATTGGGGGATTAGAAACGAGGGAGAGGAAGTGGTTGCTCCCATCAAAGGGCAGTGCTGGCAACGGAGAAAATGAGATAAAACAGCCATGAGTAAATCAAGGCAGGAAATCAATGACCATGAGAAGATTCCCACTCTGGAAAAGCCTCCCAGAAAGGCTGGAAACTTAAGGAAGGAAAAAAATCCCAATAGAGGGGATAGAGATTACAAAATAAAATATAGATTAATAAAAGAGAAAGAGATTATAAAAGAGATTATAAAAGGGATATAATGAAGAGATGCCAACTTAGTGGATGGAAAGGGTCCCTTTCAAGCCTATATTCATGGGTCACAAACACCAAGGTAAATAAAACAAAGGCTCCTTTTTTGGCATGTATATATATGATCAAGGTCAAAGCCATCACACACTCCCAGCCCTGGAATGCTATGGTGACAGAAAGCTGGCAGCAAGGTTGAAGACGGTCCCATTTTTTTTTAGCAGACTTTTTTCACATTTGTCATCTGTCACCAGGTCAAAACCTGCTGGGAACCCATGGCAATAGACAGAAACAGACCTGTGGGTAAATGGTGTGGTTGGGAACGATTATGGGAGCAGATACAGCAGGTTTTGGCAGAGCCAGGGATCTGGTGCAGTGATGGAAATCTTTTCTAGTCACAGCTTGCTCACAAAAGCCACAGGAGAGGGATACACCTGGACTGAAAGGAAAGGCTGGGAGCAGTTTGCCTGCTCTCCTCCATGGGTTGAGTAGGTTGTAAACTCTCCTTGCTGCTGCCAAAGAGAGAATCCCAGAGAGAGCCGTGTCTCAGCTTTCCCAGCCCGAGGAGTGATGGGCAAGGCTGCATGGCAGGACCAGCAGGCCAGGGAAAAAGATTTGCCTAAAAGCAACACAGCTTTGTAGGAAGCTCTTTGTGCCCAGCAGGACCATAACACCCAAAGAGGTGAAGTTGCTTGGGGCATTGGCACATAAATTGATGTCAAATGATAAGCTGGGGAATAACAAGGAAAATAACGTAGGATGGCAACTGTCTACATGTGCCATCAAGCAAAGGGTCAGACACAGTGAGAATAAAATCACCAGGCTTCTAAAAGAGTAAGGACACTGTGGCAAAGGCTTGGAAGTAAGGGACTATTCACTTGATGAAGAATGGGGAAAGCTGCTTCACCTCCTTGACCCTCAAGTCACCAAGAGCTAATAAGTCACAGTGTAAACCTGACACCAGCAGTGAAGCTGCAGTTTATTGACAGTGTCATTAGTAGCTAACAAATGTTTGGTCTGGGGGTTACTGGCTGACCCTGTGCTTAGACACATGTTCCAGTGACTGTCAGGTACACCCCTGCATCCTGGTGACCTCTTCTCCCCATTCCTCAGGGAATAGCTGGAGCTTTGTTAGGGGGATTTGGGTTAGAGATCAGGAAAAGGTTCTTCTTCCAGAGGGTGCTGGGGCACTGCCCAGGCTCCCCAGGGAATGGGCACAGCCCTGAGGCTGCCACAGCTCCAGGAACATTTGGACAACGCTCTCAGGGATACACAGGCTGGGATTGTTGGGGTGTCTGTGCAGGGACAGGGGTTGGACTGGATGATTCTGTGGGTCCCTTCCAACCCAGGATATCCTGTGGTCCTGTGATACTTCAGCTGTGTGCTCCTGTGTTTGTCTCATAATGTGCATGTCTGATCTCCAGGAGAAGGATTCCTGGAACTCATAACCAGAAGGATCTGGACAAATCCCTTCTGCTGTTTTGTGTGGGACCGACCCCTCCAAATATAAGAACAAATAGCACAGACTGACAGTAGCACCTTGAATGTTGCTTCAGATCCAGCCTCACATTACTGAGCAAAAGTGAAAGCACAGCAGGGTGTTCACCTGATGCAGGGCTGATCTTTTTTTCCAGTGGTAGCCTCAAGGCTTTGTTTGGTGAAGAGGCCATGCTGGAAGGCATGGTTCAACCAACCCACTGCTCAGAAATACCCCCAGCCAATTCTGCTTCCTGCTCTTGCTGCCTCATGTCCCAGGAGCTGTCTTGTCTCTGCTTGGCTCCTGGTCCGACTCTTCCTCCCAAGCCCTCCAGGCTTGAGCCCAGAAATCCCATACATTGTATGACAGGCTCAATCCATCCTGGCTCCATGCCCCTGGCTCCATCCCAGGACCAGTCATCTGGCAGACAATCCCAGCAGACAACAGTGATTCAGCCTTATATAAAACAGAAACAGGCAGAGGTAGTGAGTGATAGAGCATCAGGAAAGACACAGAAGCATCAGGATGGACTCCAAGTCTCAGATGGGGGTCCTAAAGAACATCAGGTTTATGTCTTCAACTGCATGTGGTTGCAGGAAACAGTAGTGCTGGGTGATGCCTTAAGACCATGGAAGGAGTTGCAGAATATTTTAGGGCACATGGGAAATCAGAGAATCAGAAATGGGAAATCAAATGGGAAATCAGGGAATCAGAAAATCAGAGTCTGTGTTGAAAAGTATGTTAAAATCACCCAGTCCCACCCCTGCCATGGGCAGGGACACCTCCCACTGTCCCAGGCTACTCCCAAGTCCTGTCCAACCTGGCCTGGAACACTTCCAAGGATCCAGGGGCAGCCACAGCTCCTCTGGGCAATCTGTGCTGGGACTTCACTACCCTCACAGGGAAAAATTTATTCCCAGTATCTCATCTGGCAGTTCCCTCTGGCAGTGGGGAACCATTCCCCCTTGGCCTGGCACTCCAGGCCCTCTCTCTCTCCATGTTTCCTGTCACATCCTTCAGGCACTGCAAGGCCACACTGAGCTCACCCCAAAGCTTCTCTTCAGGCTGAACAATCCCAACTCTCCCAGCCTTTCCTCCCAGCAGAGCTGCTCCATCCCTCTGCTCATCCTGGTGCCCCCTCTGGACTCTCTCCAGCAGCTCCACGTCCTCCCTGTGCTGGGCCCCAGGGCTGGGGCAGCTCTGCAGGTGGGGTCTCACCTGAGCACAGGGGCACAGGGGCAGAATCCCAATCCCTTTCCTGCTGCCCATGCTGGGGGATCAGCCCAGCACAGGGGGGTTTCTGGGCTGGGGCATGGCCAGCCCTCACCGCCTGCACCCCCAAATCCTTCTGTGGGGGCTGCTCATCAATCCTGCATGACCTTCTCACATAATTTCCTTCAGCTTGTTTGTCAAAGACTGCAGTTTTTCTTTGGCTTTTGGAGTTCATCCTTAGCTGGGCAGGTATTTTTGTGCAGATGTTTCAAAAAATATTAGATTAAAATGAGCAGGATGCTTGTGCTATTGTGTTGGAAATTGGTTGAGCCTGGTCCTCATCTGGTGTCCTTGCTGTGCAGACCAGGAGCAGGTCAAGAGCTGGTCCATCATCACTGCTGACGTCTATTGCAGATCCCAATCCCAAAATACAATGGAGTGGTCTTTGCCATTATTTTTTCAATGTGAGCAGTGCCTGAGATTTTATTTCCTTTGAGAAGATTCATGAAAACAACTGCTAAAACAATCTATTCTTCTTTCTGGGGTTTTAGCTGTAACATGGAGGGGTCTAAAATGATAAGAACTGGTTAATAAAAATAAAAAGGAACAAGAAAGAAGCAATGAATCAGTTTCAAACAGGAATATCTGCCTGTCTAGAACAGAAGAAATTTAAAGATTAATGGATCTTTGGAGCAGATCTCCCTGGCAGGCTGGCTGCAGAGATGGAGAACCAAAAACATACACAAAGGGATTAAAGCAAATGCAGAGAAAATGTTGTTGATTTTATTATTCTCAAACTGATGTTCAAGTGATAAAAAAAACCCCTTTGAACTGAGACAAGAGCAGAATTTGGCTGGGTGAGGTGTGTGAAGGGAGCAGCACCTCACACTGTTTGTCCATCCAGCTCTAACAGTTTGAGATCTGTCTGATTTTCCCTGATCCTGTGCACCCAAACCAAACAACCCATTGGGGTTTTAATTTGTTGTGCTGGTTTGGCCTGGGGCAGAGCTAATTTCCTTCAGAGTAGGTGGGATGGAGCTGTGTTTGTCATGCTCATTGTGGAAAGCTGGGGGCAAAAACAAGAAGGGTGGGCATTTGGAGTGATGTGTTTGTCAGTGGTGAATGTTGGCCAAAATGCCTCTATTTTAAAGAAACGTGTGAGAAGGGCTCTGCTTTTCCAGGAGCCACACCAGACATCTTCTTAATCTGGTCTGTGTTTGAAACAAATGGGTATGAAGAGGATGAATTCAGGTAAATGATGCTGGTATTGGGTCATTTATGGTGTTCATGAATGTGCACAACTCCAGAGGCTGCTCTGGTGGGGTTTCTGGGTCCATGTTGTCCCCAGACCCCATGGGCTGTAGGATCAGGGAAGAGGGAAGGCTGGTGAGCAAGGCAGAGCTGCCCAAACCTGGTTCAAGTGTGGAGTCCAGCAGAGAAGGGGACAATGTCAGCCAGATTTTTGGCTGCTGCAAACCCAGCGGAACTCCATTGGCTTGGATTTGTACAAGACAGGGGCTGGATGGCTTTGCTTGTGCTTTCAAAGACCTGTCAGATGAAAATGGAGGTTAAAGCACACAAGTCTCCAGGTCTGAGGCATTTTGTCCCCAGGTTTGGGCTAGCCCTACTTGTAAACACAGGCTGAAATATCTCCAAAACTGGGCTTCTGAGCTACCACATGGAGACATCCAGTCCTGTCCTGGGCTGCATCCAGACCTCTGCATCGCAACCTGGGACATGCAGATTTCCATGTGCTCTTCCTCCTGTAAATGAGTTTTCTAATATCCTCATCCACCCTCCCCAGGGAAGGAGAAGTGGGGAAGGGTTTATTTATTTAGACCACTTTACTGCCTGATCAGAATTACCCGTCTGAGAGGGGGATTTGAATGGCACCTTATCTGAAGTCTTTCTCCCTCTATTTAATGCTTGAAATCAGAGGCTTTGCTGCATTTCTTTATTTTATTTTTTTTAATTACAATGGAAAAGAAAAGGATTGAACAGGAAAGTTAAAATAAAATAATAAAAAAAAACTTTAAAAGTACAATGTGAATGAAAAATGATGGCTTTACTCTTTGCCTTAAAGTAAAATAGCCTTTATCTTTTTTCCCCCTTACAACAGCCTCCTCTACCTAGATAATGCATTTGGTTAGATTTATTTGCTCAGCCCAGAAAACTTGACACTAAGGGGATTATTTAGTTTTAGATTCGCTGTAGTCCATAGTAATAGCCAACAGGGAAAGGAATGAAGCAGCGATATTAGCAGGGAGATGGGAGGGGAGGGTGGACGGGGGAGGGGGTGGCAGGGACTGCAGCTAAGCAAAACTGCTTGCATAAACACCATTAAGAAGATTTAGACATTGCTTTTCTTATCATCAGCACTCCTGGAAGAAATAAAAAAAAAAAAAAAAAAAAAAAAAAAGAGAGAGAGAGAGAGAAAGGAGAAAGGAAAAGGGACAGGCCCTGACTTGCTGTGCATGCGTTTCCATCAAAGTTCAATAGAAAAATAAAACCAGCCCAGGGTCCATGTGTAGCAATTCTGCCGACCTCTCCGAGTTACCCCATCACGCTCCAAAGGAGACATTTGTTCCACATGTTAAGAGGAGGAAGGAGCAAGTCCAAAGAGGAGGAAGCACACAGTTTCCCTGCAAAGACTTGGCCAATTTTATACATATCCATGAGACACTTTTCTTTTTCTGTAAAACGCCTGAATTTTCTTTGTGCGCTTCCAAGGACTGGAGTGTGCACAGCAGAAGGAGAGGGAGAGGTTCCTGTGAGTTAGAGATCAAACTTCTACAGGCAGAGCACTTGGCAGCCCAACTTTTGGAAATGTGTCCCAGATTCACCAGCCACTGACTCTGTGAAGGGACACAGCCAGGACCAGCAACAGGGGACAGGCAGGAGAAGGCTCTGGGAATGTTTTTGGTCAGTGGAATCATGGAATGATTAAGGAACCTTAAATTTCACCCAGTTCCACCCTCTGCCATGGGTAGGGACACCTTTCACTATCCAGGTTGCTCCAAGCCCTATCCAACCTGGCCTTGGACACTTCCAGGGATTGGCCATCTTCTTGTCTTTTACTCTCTGGAAACTGCTTGAATCAGTGGGGGCAGGTCAGCTGAGTTAACTCTTGCATTTAAAGTTAAGAGGTGACTTCTCCACTATTTATCCAGCTATCTCTCACTATGGCAAGTACGTTATTAGGTAATCACCTTGTGCCTCTCTGCTTTTACCTGGCTTCTGAAGGGAGCTTGTAAAGCAGGGGGAAGAAAGTTGGGGAGTAGAGTGTGAAGTTATTTTGGGACTTGTGATCATTGTGGAAGGGGTGGAAGAGCTTAAACCCAGCAGAAAACACAATTCATTAATCCTTTAACTTCAGGATATAACATCTTTATCGATAATGCTCGTGAGAACTTAACAGCTCTTGGATCAAAACAAAGGGAACATCTCCTTCACTGAATTTCTAATATTCCTGCTATTCCACCCATCACACTCAGTCTCCTTGGCTCTTCTACATGTACAGAAAATGCTGTGTCCCAAAGCTGGTTCCTGGCTGGGTAAGGAGAGAAAATCTTCTCCAACCCATGGACATCCTCTGTTTTTCGTAACTCACCTCAATCTGGTGGTGCCAGCCACATCTTGGAGCAGAGGCATTCAGACCTGCTCTGATGAAGTGTTGTGCCTTGCCAGGGCTCACAGAAAGAAAGAGAAGAGCACGAGAGGGTCCCAGGTGCTCAGAAGATGCTTGTGACTACCACAGGCTGAGCCTTGAGGAGCAAGTGCTGTCTCAGTCCACTCAGTCCTCCCTGTGCAAGGGGGACAAGAGCTTCAGCATTTCTTAGGAAATGCCTGAATCACTTTATTTTTTTATTTTTTTATTTTTTTCCTAGAAGCATCACTTCTATCTTGCCTGGTTTGAGCTTCAGCCAGCCGCTTTCCACGCCAGAGCTTATCTCTGGCAGGCACAGTGACATTGTGCAGCAGGGCCTGTTGTGTCTGCCGAGAAGACGCAAAGCTGGGCCCGGCAGCTGACCCAGAACACAAGAGCCCCCAGTCTTTGTTATCTCCTTCCAGCGACGAGTCCTGTGCTCTGCTCCAAGATTAGCTGCTCTCCCCCAACGTGCCATTGTGCGTGTAGGGAATGGGTGATTTCCTTTTTCCAGAGCAGCTCTTTTCCGTCCCCAGCTGGTGTTGCTCTATTTCAAGTGAATTTTCTCTGTCTTCTGTAGAGCCTTCAGAAAAGCCCATCTCCGAGCAGCTGATGTATTCAGCTCCTTTCCACCATGACTAAAGCCTTCTGCATCTGCAGCCTGAACTTCTCTCCCTTGCCATCAAAAGCTGCGCCTGTTCACGATTTTCTGGTGGCAAACTTGTTATCTCCTGCCACAGAGGAGAATACTCCCAAAAACCTTGTGGTCCCACTCACTCAGAGCTGTCATCCACCTCATACAGGCTTTTGACTGCATCCCTGGAATGTGTTAAGGATTTAATGGATGCCATTGCAGCAGATCCCAGAGTAGCCATGCAAGAACACTTAAATTAGCAAGATTTTTGAGTGTAACGTAAAAGTCCTGCTGGAGAGATGGGAACAAGTCATGTCCTGGTGGTTACCAGGAGGGGAAGACACCAGGGAAGTAAAATGTGGCAAGCAGGTGGCCTGACATGTGATTGGGATGTCATGGTGGTTCAGAGCAGGGCACTGCAGGCAGCTACAGCCACATCCTGGCTCAGATGGCAGGACACACCTGGAAGGCAGCAAAAGGTTGGGGCATCCTGCTGGAAGGTGACAATTGCCATGGGAGAAGAAAGGGAAATCTGTCCCAATCCACAGCTGACATGGAATGAGGCACCAAGTGTCTTGTGGGCCTTTTTTTGCTGTGTTCCAGACAACTTACCTGCATCTTCAGGGTGAGTGGAGCCCTCGTCAGGACTCCCTGTGTGGGACAAGAGACTTAGAAGCAGCTTGGGCTGGGAGCCAAGTGCACCTGACTATGGGAGACTGGTTCTCTCTCCAAAATGAGGAGCATATACAGATGATACAGACACACATCTGAGTTTTCACACACAGTTTTTGTCCCAGCCCGGAGCTGACCTGGCTGTAGAGTTCAACTCCAGTTCCTCTGCTTTAGGTGGAGCATCTCCAAGTGGGACTGCAATCCCTCCAGTCCTTGGGCTCTCTCTGTGTAGGGTGGCTTGGCCTTATTAGTTTAATAGGGTTTTTCTTTGTCAGGGCAGGACTGGTAGCAAGGGCCACACCAGAGTTCACGTGGGTGTCTCCCTGACAGATTTCCTCTCAGCTGCAGAGCAGCAGCTGGTGGGAAATTAATTGTGTAGCATACATTTACAAGTTAATTGCAGATTCACTGGAAGCTGGGAAACCTGTGTTTGATAAACGTGAGAAGGAGGCACCAGAAGGTTCTTCCCTTGCCTGGCCCCAGCTCTGGGGTTCTTGTCTCACTGTGGTTATCCCTGTCTGCTACACAGCAGGTCAGGGTCCCATGGTGCTGAGTGAACACAGAGCAAGAGGAGCTGCTGCCTCAGCAAGGGAACAGTGCTCAGCTCTCTCAAGCACATTTGCTTGTTCCTACACCATTCCAGTCCTATTTTTTATTTTTTCAGGCTTTCTTGGAAGATTCCATAAGCAGATGTTTCAGCCAGGCTTGAAGCACCCTTGGTAATGAGAGAGGAAATACTCAGCTGGTCTAATTTTCCTCTGAAGAACTGCCTTTTCTTCAAAGGTCTCTGCTTGCTGTTCCACAATTACCTGCCTCTCTTTTTCCTTAGTGATTGGCCTCAGTTGTGTTTTTCTTGATGGGCTTCACTGTGCAGGCTCACAGATGTGATGGGGAATGAATGAGTTGAAAGCAGAAGATGTCAAGCAATGGGTAAATGACGAGGAGAAGGAATTTAATACTTGGAATCACAGGAAATGAAAGGCAGCTCTGTTCATCTGCAAACAACAAATAAGTTGCACTCCAGTAAGCAGTTTGTCTTCTATTCCAGTTCACACCTGCAGCGGGGGCAAGAAGAGAAAGTACGAAACCCCATTATCCTCAGAGTAAGAGATCAGAGGGAGGCAGAAATGAGACAATTTCCATATAGACGAAGCAGCAGAACACAATTTTGGCATGTTCTGACCATCTGCAAGAGGCTTCAGAGCTGTGAGGAGCGCTGTGAAAGCTGTCAGCTGGGCAATTGAATGCAGAGCTGAGTCAGCCAAGAAAAGGTGTGAACAAAGCCATGGGGAGAAGCATCAAAGGAGGAAGAAACACCCTTTGCTGGACAGGCACTGCTTTCAAATGCTGCGTGCTCCTGGAATTCCAGCAAGGAGAAGGTATTTGGGAACTCTGTGGAGGGGCCAGGCTCCATGTGCCAGAGATGGTCCCAGGCTCTCATAAGGTTCAAGGCCTTCAGGAAGACCTGGCTGCAGGCACCTGGCTTTGTTCAGATAATCTGAGTTGCCTTAATCTATGCAGAACTCCCTGATCCTGACCCAGCCATCCTGGTTTGGGCTCTGCCTCACGTCTGTCCTGGATTTTTGAGCCTGTGTTCATCCTCACACTCACAGAAGATCCACGACATGCAGAAAATTGTGAGCACATGAAACTGAGCATCTGCCACCCATCTATGACCATTCTCTGGTGGTATCAGGACATGTGCAACACCTGGCCAGGCTGGACAGGGCTTGGAGCAATCTGGGATAGTGGAAGGTGTCCCTGGATGATCTTTAAGGCCTTTTCCAACCCAAACCATTTCATGATTTTATATTTCTGAGCTGATAATTTGGTAACAACAGGAAGAGAAATGCCACAAAATTCAGATACTTTGATGTATTGTTTTGCTCAAATAACTCCTTTTCTTATGTATTTGTGAAGGGCAGAAGCACGTGGAGGAGCATCAATTTATGTTTTGGCTTTTAGTCTATGCTTTCATGGATTTTATGGGTTTTGACTGGATAAATGGTCTTTCCAGAGCATCTGATTTATTCACATAAGACCACCAGGGTCTGTAAATGGTTGCCATGTTGGCCATACTTGGCTTAGTGGTTGGCATTAAATGATATTTCATGGAATAAAAACCTGAAAGGTGGAGAGGAAGAACTCTCTTAAGGATGCTCCTCTTGGGATGAAGAGGTATTTCAACATTTCAACTGCCTCTTCAGCTGAAGAGGTGTTTCGGCTGCCAGCATTTCCACCATCAAATGGTGCCAAGAATTCCCATCTCCTGTGGCCTGAGGGTTGTGCCAGGGGACACGGAGGTGAAGGACCTCTGCCTCCTCATGGCTGTGGCTGTGAGCAAGCAGCAGACTGGAGTTTCACCCTCTCTGCACTCCTGTACAAGCTTTAAAAAGCGATTTTTCTTCCACTGAACCAGCAAACCTTCAGCACAACCAGGGTCCTGCCCAGCTCTGTGGTGGGAAGAATCACCTGTTTTGGTGTCCTTTGAATTCCTTTGATGCCCTCCTGAGAGCTTTTGCTGGAAGAGGTACATCTGATTTTGTAGTTTTGAGTTGAACCTCCTTCAGTCACCCCTTCCAGCCTGGGAACCAGCCAGATGTGTTCTCACACTGCCAGAAAAGCTGGGAATGCTGATGTTAAAGAGGGATCATGAGATAATTCTTCAAATATATTTTTAATGATAGCTGCCACATTCTCTGTCTGTTACCTTGGGCAAAACGCTTAAACCTCCTGCACCCCAGCTCTTCTTCTGTGAAGCAGGGTAATAATTCTGCTCTCATCCTGGCTATTTCATGCCTGGGGGCACAATAGTCTTTTGCTATTTCTATGCAGAGTGCCTTCTGCCACAATTATTGGCATGGAGAAAACAGAGTAAAACAGAGCTGAGCTCTGTGGGCATTTCAGGGTTTTCCCATGGGGGTCCTGCCTTTTGAGCAGCCCCTCTTAATCCACCTGAGCCAGGTAAGGGCTCTCTGCCACGCAAGATAGTATTTCCTAAAATTGCCTTAGCAATGGTAAAGCAAAAGAGTGGGGAAAAAATCTGCAACAAAGCCCCCTTTGCCAGATTGCAGCAATGGTTTTAATATTCCCAGCTATTGTTCCAGATTTGACAATAATATAAAGTTTAAAGGCGAAAGGGGTGGGCAGAGGGGGCAGAGAAATCAAAGCAGACCATTAGGCTGAATGGTTATTGGGCGGTTTGCTCCAGGCAAAGAGTTAATCCAGACCTGGGAGAGAGCACTGGTAGTTAAAGCCCTTTAATGGCCTAAGTCCTATGATAATTAGTCCTGCCCTGGAGGTAGCTAAGTGAGCTACTCCAGCCTGAAATGGAGCTCATCCACTGCTGAGGCCATAATCCTCTGTGCACAATGAAAGCTGAACTAATTCACTGAGTAAACACTTTCTCAGTTACTTACACGCTGTCTTCTTTCAGCCTGACACCAAATAGATTCACTTCCAAGAGCTGCAAAGAAAATCAACTTTCTTTTTTCTCTCATTTTTTTTTTTTTTTTTTTAAAGCAATTGATCTTATTTGAAATACATTTGGATTTAGTATCCAGGGTACAACCTGGGCAGATATCATCTCCTTTCACCTGGCATCACACAGCAGCTCCTTTATTTTAGCCCATTCCAATGGCAGGGAGCAGAAAGGCATTCCCCATCTATTACCTGCTCCTTTCTCCTGCTGGTATTCCTGGAAAGCCACATGCTGGAGAAGAGCAGGAGGGTGTGTGAAACTGGAGAAGGCCAGGAGGACTCTCTCAATCCTCAAGTTTTGTGTCTTCAGCTCCCTCAGAGGCTCAAGGTGGGATGGAGGAAGAGTAAATTGAAGTAGCAAGGAGGGAAACACCAAACATCCTCAACCACTGCAGGTGGCACACATTCCTCCTGCTTGTCCTTCTTTTCCTTCTTTTTGTTTTAATTAAGAAGTGAAATTTTACACACCACAGCACTATGGCCTCTGGAAAGACATTCCATGAGTGCCTGGTCTTCCCTGGGTGCATTCCATGTCTCCTTCCTGTGCTCCCCTCCCAGCTCTGCTTCCAAACCCAGTTCCAAGACACAGCTCCTGGTGTGCTCCATATTCCATTAGAACATGGGAAAGGGAGCCAAGCAGGAATTGGGGTGTGTGTGTGTGTGTGTGTGTGTGGGGCTCTGCATGCAGGAACATGCACTGTCCCTCCTGGTGAGAGCTTTGATATCTTCACAGGTATCCCTGATCCTTTAACCCTGGTAACCATCCCATTGGGAAGCCCATAGTCATTCATCATGGAACAGTTCGGGTTGGAAGGCATCTTTAAGCTTGTTTCATTCCATCCCTACCACGGGCAGGGACACCTTCCACTATCCCAGGCTGCTCCACATCCTGTCAGCCTGGTCTTGGGCCCTTCCAGGGATCCAGGGGCAGCCACAGCTTCTCTGGGCAACCTGTGCCAGGGCCTCAGCACCCTCACAGCCAGGAATTCCTTCCCAATATCCCACCTAACTCTCATTACCTTCACAGGTGAACAGGTTTCCCTTGTTAACACAGGAACTCTTTGTTAAGGCTCATTCTGGAGCCTACAGAGAGAACAGGACATTTCTGGACCACTTTCCATCCTATCCCAAGATGGTTGGATGAATTGAACTCCACGAAGGAACATTCATTTCCTTAGGCTGGAACATGAGTTTGGACCCCACCCAACTCAGCTGTTGACACTGTCTCTGTCCAAAGGCAGAGGAGAGAAATCCCACATAAAAATGGTGCTGGGGTTGCTTTAAAGCAAATGACTCGGTCTAGGGGTTTGGCACAGGTGTGGCACCACCTCTCTGCAAGTTTTGGTCAAGATGTAGCTAAAAGTTAATCTGGTTTTGTGAGTCACTCCCCCAAAGTCTCCCTTGGATGCTGTCTGGAAATCTTCCACCCCACTGGCCAGGATTTGCCTGATTCCCAGGAAGCTGCCAGCACCTCTTCCCAGGCCAAGCAAAAATGCATAATTTTCTGCCTTCTCTTTTCACAAGCACCTCCATATTTGTGGCCATCAGAAGGGGGATTTAGACCTCCAATGTAGGAAATATTTAATATGATTTCTTATCCAAAACCCCTCTTTCCCAAAGAGGGATTTTTCATGGTACTTGCTGGTCTTCAGTTGTAGAGGAAAACACAGAGGCAACTCTGTCTTGCCTTGATAAAAGAAGAAAAGTGAAATCCTGATCTAATTTTATACTTCCAAAAAGGAAAGACAGACATAAAAGGATCTGCCAAAGAGAAGAGTCTCATAATCAAAGGGGAAAAACAATAGACTTTATTTGTTTATTGGATATTTAAATATACCAAATTCATTATCAGCTGGAATCTGGCCCAGGAAAAGAAATCTCAGCAAAGAAAAACATAATAGAAGCTTTATCAGTGCTCTCTGTGCTCACCAGCAGTTCTAGTTTTATGGAGACCAAATCATGGCCCACAAGCTGGTGAGGACAGGGCAGGAAGAGAGTGGAACAGAGGGTCCAGGAAGGGCTCAGCCCATTCTTTGGGATGTGAGGAAGCCCAGTGTGGGGGTTCATCCCTTTCCCATGGAGAAGGGCTAGACAGATTTCCTTATCTGCTCCCAGGCAGGGAAATATGTCCTCCCTTTAGGATCCCAGCCCTTAAAGAGCCTTGGAGGACCAGTGCCAGCTGGGAGAGCCCTGGACCTGGAAGCAGAGTTCTCTCTCATCTGCTGGACACCCCTGGCTGAACTCCTGCCCTGAGGTGTGGGGAGTTGAGTTGGGCATTCCTGGGGTGCTCTGAGAGCATCCCCCAAGTCCAGCCTGGTCCTCGGTGATGGGCAGAAGACATTAAAAATGGTCTGTGAGCCGTTTGAGGGAGGCAGGACGCAGGCTCTGATGGCTCTTGTGGCACGAAACGAGTTGGTGAGTGGTGTCACCAGCGTTGCTTGGAGCTAGGAGGGAAAAAATCCTTCTGAAGTGCACGTTCAGAGATATTTTCTTCTTATGAAGGGAAAATAGAAACAAAATGGGGGGAGAAAGGGAAAAACCACATCCTCTGCATCAGCAGCAGCTTCTGTCTCCAGGCTCTCTGGCAATGATACCTCAACCCACCCATTCAGCAGTCCATTATCACTTCCCTCCTTCCATTATTCCCCTTCAACCTTATCAGACGTAAGCATCATCTCAGACGCTCCAACTGGAGCCTTGTAATTGTCCCTGGTTCGAGCTCGATAGCACCTTGAACCGCCAGAGTAATCTCTGCTTTAAAAAAAAACCGGGCTCTGCAAGGAGATGATGCTCGAATTTGCCTGTGGCTATGCGGGATCTTTAATAGCGAACTTTTTTCTCTCTCCCTCTCCCGAGCTCGCAGATAAATGGGATTTTTTAAAATTATTATTATTATTTTTAATTATTTATTTATCCCCAGCCTTTTTAGGCTGCCTGTTAGGCAGCGCTCACAATATTTATTACAGGGTTTGCAATATTATTATTAACAGCTCCTGGGGGCACATGGTGGAAGAGGTGGGTGGGGAAAGCAGAATAACATCAGGCAGGAGTTATCTCTGGGGGAGAAAAATGGGATGGAAACGGTATTTCTTGGGCATCTCCAGGTGAGGAAAAGCCAGGCTCCGAGGGACTGACCCTTTCTCCTCACATCTAGGCAAGGCTTGGGCCAGGGAACCACGAGTCCAAGCGGGGTTTCCTTAGGAAAAAAGCCACTTTTAATTTTATGCTGGGAAGGGAAGGAAAAGATGCAAAGCCCAGTTCAAAAACCAGGTGAGGAGGGTGTTGGCACTGCTTTGCAGCCTGGGACTCACCAGCATTTGCAGATAACCCCAGCTCACAGCCCAGACAGCAAAAAATGGGAAAATCTCTGTTAAGTGAGGACCTACCACAGGAGATTGGAGGCTGAGGGTGGCCTGTAATTACCTGAATTGATTGTTTCCTTCTAATAAACAAAACCCATCTTCCTGGTGATGTGTGCTTCCTCCACTGACCTCTAGATTCTCATGTTCTTGCCCCAAAATTGACTCTCCCGCTGCATTTCTCAGTTCCCTGTTTACAAAATGTCAGCTGGAAATTGCTGCCCATCATTTAATTGCAGACCTTACACTTGGATGCTGGTATCTGGGAGTTTCCATGAAATCTTCATTGTTATCTGGCCTTTTATTCCTCATGTTTACACCTGCTAGGAAACCTTTCCTGCTTTTTCCTTTAAAGGTGATTGTAAAGGGGAAAATGAATTAGTGCCAGTTGTTACTTTATGATGTATATCTGGAAAACCTAAGAACAGGGGAAAAAAAAGGGGGAGTCATTGAATTCTGAAGGTGCTTTTACACATTTTAACATTGAAAGTTGTGGACAAGATATTTTTTTTATTTAGTCTCTCCAGAATGTTAAGAAAGATGGAAGTTTACATCATTAACAACAATTTGCGAGGGATACTCCTAAATGACAGAGAGTTTATTTGTTGGATGGGGTGCAGAGGTCCAGCACCTCAGAGGAACCCCATGGAGCTTTGAAAGTGCTATCAAATTATCCACTGGCACACAGAAAATTCCTTTTCTTCCCCCTCCAAGCCATAATGGAGGCACAACTAAAATCTGTCAGCTGGATGGTTTCCAACCCATTTCCAAGTGCACAAGGCCACGAGTTGTGATTATTTTGGTGCTAAGCCTGTCCCAAGAGATGGGATAGAGGAGCACTGCGGCATGGAGAGGAAGGATGTGATTCACAGCACTTCTGGGGATGTTCCAGAGCATGGGGATGTCGTGTTGGGAACACCTGTTCCTAAAAACATCCCCTCCTCGAGTCACCGCCTGCCTCTTGTTAAAATACCTCAAGTTTAAAAATTCCTCTGTGGTCACATTAATCCTGTCCCTCCTCCTGGTGCGGTGGGTGAGGTGCTTTTGTGGAGAGCACCAATGGCCAAGCCTTGGTCATCTGAATGCTGGGTGAGAAGGGTTTGTGGTGGGTGAGAAGGGTTTGTGGTGGGTGAGAAGGGTTTGTGGTGGGTGAGGAGCTCAGCAGGTCAGGGCAATGCAATCCTGAAATCCAGAGCTGTGCCCTGGGCACAGCTGATCCCCAGCGTGGGCAGCAGGAAAGGGATTGGGATTCTGCCCCTGTGCCCCTGTGCTCAGGTGAGACCCCACCTGCAGAGCTGCCCCAGCCCTGGGGCCCAACAGCACAAGCTGCTGGAGAGTCCAGAGGAAATGGTGGAGATGCTCTGAGGGCTGGACTTCTCTGCTCTGGAGCCAGACTGGGAGAGTTGGGAGAAGAGAATGCTTCAGGGACATCTTAGAGCCCCTTCCAGTGCCCAGAGGGGCTCCAGGAGAGCTGGAGAGGGACCTGGGACAAGGGTTTGGAGTAACAAGATGAGGGGCAATGGCTTTAAGATGGAGTAGATTTAGGGTGGGATATTAGGAAGAAATCCTTCCCTGTGAGGGAGGGGAGGCCCTGGCACAGGTTGGCCAGAAAAGCTGTGACCACTCCATCCCTGGGAGTGTCCAAGGCCAGGCTGGATGGGGCTTGAAGACACCTGGGATAGTGGGAGGTGCCCCTGCCCATGGCAGGGGGTGGAACAAGATGATTTCTAAGGTCCCTTCCAACCCAAACCATTCTTCAGTTCCCCGACTCCACGTTCCATTGGGCTTAGAGGTTGTTGATCCTGGTGGGACTCATGCCACCTCTGCTGCATCCTACAGCTCCAAGTTAGGTTCAGTCAGAACTAGAAAAAAGCAACAATCACCAATAGATCAGGTTTGTATCCCAAAGGAAGAGCTGGATCTGTGCAGCCGATCAGAACAGCAGCAGGACTGCAGTGTCCTGGGCTGTAAATCAGCCCCTTGGATCCCTCATGCAAAGAAAAGATCTCTAAAAAAGTTTTTTGTTTTTTGGTTGTTTTCTTTTTTTTGCTTAGATCTTACTGGCATGACTTGTGGTTATGTTTTAGGATTTGTAAATCTGTTTTAGGATTTGTAAATCTATTGCCTGACTTCTAAGCCAATCGACTGTTTCAGAAGTCAGTCAGGGAATTAAATCTGTTGTGTAAAGTCATGGTTTGTAAATCAAACTGCAGTTCTCAGGTTAGCTGAGAGGATTTATGAATCTGGATGGAGATATCAAAATCTGGTTTTGATTTATAAACAAAAGTACTGATTTATAAACAAAAGCCCCAAAATGCAGCTTGGCTTGGCAGGTGATGAGTCAGGAGGTGCAAGATGACCATGACATGGACACCCAGCACCAGCTATGGCAGGGACCCCTCCACATCCATCAGCAGTGGATTTCCCCTGCACTAGGAGATGAAAGCTCAGTGCTGCTGGATCACACCAGGACAATGGAGAAGAATTTGGGTGTTGGCCATCACAGAGGGGAGTGGTTTCCCAGCTGTTCTCCAGCTCCTGCTGGGCTTCCCACACTGGCACAGGGGTGGAGCAGCAGCTCTGAGCACCAAAACTCCTCCATCCTCCTTTCTCAGCCCTCAGCACCCCAACTTCCACCAAAGACAGGGCTGACTGCTTGGGAATGGCTGTGAAGCTTCAAAAGTTTTATGGTATAAAAGTGTCTCTTATGTAAAAAAAAAAAGAGAAAAAAAAAAGAAAGAGAGGGGGGGAAAATCAAATTTCTACAGTTCTAAAACTTTTTTTTAAGCATTTAAATTTTAAGCTGGGGATTTATAAATGGGCTATTAAAGTTTAAGAGTTTCATTATAGTTTTTTTTAAGATCATAATTACTTTAGGTAGGGGAGGAGGGATAGATCTACTTTATTCCTAGTGGAAACTATACATATATATGAAGTATCTATATAAAAGCTGGAACTGAGCTTATATTAATACAGTTTAACTGATATTCAATAACTTCACCCTCCCTTTTTCCTATTGTCCATATTTAAATACTTCAAAAAGAATTCTAATCAAGTGGAAATTAATAGGGGAGGAAAGACTGGGGTAGCAGGAGAGGGCTCTAATCCCACTCTCTCTTAATATTTCAAAGTCTCTTTTATTTTCCTAATAAAAAAAGAGAGAGCGAGAGGGAGAAAGTGGAATTAATCCAGTGCTCTGAACTGTCCTCTCGTCTTACTGATTTAAATAAAATCCAAGAGCACATCACACCAGAAGGCCATTCCTGGCCACATGCCAGGGTGGGCTCCCACCTCCCAACCTTCTCTCCCCACCTGCCACCGGAGGTGGTCACCCTCCCTGTTCCGACCCCCAAAACCAGCCCCAGGGGTTTTGGGGTGCCCTCCCACCCTTCTCTGCACCCACACAAGGGCAGGCTCAGCACCCCGGGGGGGTTTTGTGCACCCAGAGCCCCAAGGATGTGGCTCATCCCTGCTCCCAAGGGTCTTGCTCCCTTCCCTGTAGGGCCTGATGATGATGCTGGGGTTAGATCAGGACAAGGCTGAGCATAAACTACAGGAAAGGGAAATTCCTGGTGGATCATTCTGTGACAGAGCCAGAAGAAACCAAATATTCTGCATTTTTTTTGCCTTGATTTCTCTGTTGCTGTTGCATCCAGCTGCCCGCTGAGGATGGGGGAGCAAAGCCTCTTTTGATACCAGCCTTGCCCAGTTCCTCCTGAGCCAAAACTCGAGACTTAAACCTGATTTCCTGCCTGGTTAGGGTGCTCCCAACCCTGAAAAAAGTTATTTAACCATGAGGTAAAACTGGAGGCAGCTTTGTTGAAGCACCCCGAGCTGGCTGAGTGCCTCCAGCTGAGCAGTAAATAACTGTTTTATCCGGACAGCAGCACTCACTAGATGGCACAGCACTCCTTCCCTACGGCTCTGCCCTTGCATTATTTGTATCAGACTGGGGTGAAGACAGCACCCAAACTGGCCAGGGTTTTCCTGTGGCAGGGAGGTGTGTGTGCAGGGGCTCAGCACACACCCAAAATCCAAGCTCAGCCTGGCAGGGGCAGCATCGGTTTTTGAGCTTTGCTTCTCTCTCCCTGTGGTGCCACACAAATCTCAGTTGTGGAGAGTCTTCTCCTCCTTCCCAGTTTGGTTCAGAGGCAGATTTTGGGGAAAACAAGAGGATGCACTCAGGAGTCACAACTTGCAGCTGCTGTCATGATGTGGGATGATATGGAAGAGTCTCCCTTGGAGAAAATACATTGCAAATCTTTAATTTCATCCAACCAACCTGGTTAATTGTCAGGCATTTAAACAAAACATTTCCCCAAACACTTTATTGTGGATTTAAATATCTTTTTCAAATTATTCTAAATTTTGGAATTGTTCTATTAAAAGAATCAGCCTTCTTGATTTCTCAATCTCATTATACAGAAAAAACATTCATTAAATGTGGTATTAAGCTCCAAGGCTTAATGCACTACATGTGATGATGACCATGCAGTGTCGTTTTACCTTTTAAATTGCTGAACAGCGAATAATTAGTGTAAGAAATGCACACAGCGGAGGTGTTTTCATTCAGCTGCTCCAGAATTTAACAGAAAACAAATGAGAGAAAGAAAGAGCTGTGGTTTTCAAGCATTCCAAGACAAATGATAGCACCAAGGAGCAGTCATACCAGAGAAAACGTGAATTAAGATGACAAGGATAAAGAGTGTTCAGTGGATTTGAAGCCTTTAGTTTCTTAGAAATTCAACCAGCAAAACAAAAAAGAAAATGATGCCTATTCCAAAGCCACCAAGGATAAGAAGTTGGAAATAATGTTCCATTCCTGCCTGCAATATGTTCCCGTGCCTGGCTGGAAGTGCAGGCTCTGCCCAGAGCTAATAAGCAGCTATTACTGACTGTGACCCAGCTGGGCACTTGGGGAGGGGGAAATCATACCCAAGGTGTGGGTAGGAAATATAAGCACAGGGTTGGAAATAATAAGAAGAGATTCAAATTCATAAAGATTTTACTACCAGCATGAGAAGGAAATTATTGCAGAACCTGTCTGTCTTAGGAGAGTGAGGAGCAGCAGGGCTGGGGTGTTGTGTGAGACTGGTGCGGCTGAGGGTGGGCAGACAAAAGGACCAGAAAGGAATCCCTATTACCCTGCAGCAAACAGGCCTGGAAATTTTGGCTGCCCTCACAAAATGGGATTTCTGAGAGAGAAGGGAAGTGACAGGGAACTGGTTGGGCTGGCTCCTGGATGGGCTTTGCTGTGGGAGGGATGGGGTGGACTTCCAGGGTGGACATTGGGGCCAGATTTCATTTCTTTGGGTTTTATGGTTTGTTGTTTTTTGTTTTGTTTTGATTTTTTTTTGTTTGATTGGTTGTTTCTTTCTTGTGAAAAGAAGATCTCGTTTTGTCTTACGTGCCTCAGGAAAGGCCTTGGGTTTTGACCCTTTACTCCTCACCAGACCTGCAACCCCCAAGAGCCACCCAGAGCTCATCCCTGCCTGCATCAGGGCGGTGTGGGAGGAGATCCCATAGCCCCAGCCCCATGGACATCAGCCCTTGGATCCTCCTGAGCCAGGATCCATTACCTCCACAAGGTCCTGTCCTCCTTCACCACCTGCAGATGCTCCCAGGTGATTGTTCAGATGTGACCTCAGGTGACACGAAAGCCACCTGCAAATCACAACCATTCAGGACAGACTTATTCAGCTCATCCTGGTCTGCAACAAAGCTATTCTGAAAAGAAACTGTCAAAAATGTCAGGATTTCCCCAACGGACCAGAATTCCCATTCTTGGTCAGTTGTTGCTGCCCTAAAGAGGCTGGAACGGGTGAGGACAGAGAATTCCAGGGTGGTTTGTGTTGGGAGGGACCTCAAAGCCCATCCTGTTCCACCCCCTGCCATGGGCAGGGACACCTTCCACTATCTCAGGTTTCTCCAAGCCCCATCCAACCTGGCCTTGGACACTTCCAGGGATGGGGCAGCCACAGTTTCTCTGGGCAACCTGTGCCAGGGCCTCACCTCCCTCACAGGGAAGAATTTCCTCCCAATATCCCATCTAAATCTGCCCTCCTTCATCTTAAAGCCATTCTCCCTGTGCTGTCACTCCAAACCCCTGGGACGAGTCTCTCTCTATCTTTTCCTGCAGGCTTCCTTCAGTTACTGGAAGTGACAATTAGGTCACACGGGAACTTCTTCAGACTGAACAATCCCAACTCCTCCAGCCTTTCCTCATAGAAGAGGTGCTGATCTCTCTTTTACAAAGTTGTGCCATTTGTGCCGTGCCTCTGATCCTTTGACATGTTGCGTTGTTTCCCTCCCTGACCAGTGGTCCATGCTTGCTTCCAAAATAAAATGGATCCTTGTCCTTTCCTCAAGGAATTCACTCCTTGTGGTCACTGCTCATTACCTGAATTATTTAAGCCAGTGCTGAGAGTTCTCCAGGATTCAGGAGGGTGTAAAAGATGCTCTTCCTTTCCTGGCAATGCTCTCCCAAATAAAAGCAGAACCAACCTGCCAATCCCAACCAGCACATGGACACCTACCACACATACAAAAATCCATTTGCTACAACATCTCACTCCACATAAACCAGCCTGAACCCAGAGGAAAGGCTCCTACAATACCACGGGAATGAAAGATAAAGTGGTGTGAGTACAATAACCCATAAAACTCAGCAAATCCTCCAGTCAGAATATAATTTTACTGGACGGGGGTGGGAAATAGCTTTTCTCTCAAAGAAAAGGTGGTTTAAAATTAAAATTCATTAAAGAAAGCTGGCTGACACATTTCTGCATTCTTTGAGGAAGTATATCTGTTTCATTTAATGCACTGTCCAATTAAAAAGAAGTGGTCTCTTATTACAGATATGATTTATTCTCTGATAAACCACTGATTTATGGCTCACTGGGGTATGTATTTAATACTGTCAGAAAAAAAAAAATGAAAGGACACCCAAAACTATCTGCAGTGCTACAGTGACTCAGTCTGAAAAGGATCTGAGGAAGCAAAGACCCCTGGGAGTTAAATGTAGTCTTTGCCTGGGATAAAAGCGCTGGGAACTGCTGATCTTCACAAAAGGATCCTTCAGCACAAGCCACCCTGTACACACTCACTCTTCTTCTCCTCTTCCTCTTCCTCCTCTTCCTCTACCCCAACCAAGGAGCTGTAGGAAAGCACCACTTTTAAACAGAAAAAGTCCAACCCAAAAATACGGCATTATCGGAATTTTCCTTCCAATTTCTGAATGCCAGCAAAGTGCTGCCTCGTGGTACCTACAGGGAATAATAATTCATTTTTTAATCTCTAATTTAGAAAAATAATTGGGGTGTTTTTCTGTAGGCAGCTTTTTAAAAAGTGAGTTGGGTATTTTTTTTCTCAAATTGAAAGCCTCATTTCGCTGATGGAAAAACAGAGGGCCAGGTTAAGCAAAGTGCTTTGCTTCAGTTCCCAGCACTCTGCAGCAGCCTGGAGGAGGGACAGCAGGATTTCTCTGTGGGTGGGAGATGCGAGCTTTCCTGGCTTGGAGCTTCTTGGTCCCCATTACAGCAACACAAAATTGAAATCCTCTGGGAGAGGTCAGGAATTTGCTTCTCCATCACTGGTCAGGGGGAAGAGATGGACTTGCTTAATGGTGACTTTGGCATTAGGGATGCTTGAACCCCAGCAATCTCTGCCTCCCAAAAGATTCCAACGACAAAAGTGGGAAAGGGGGAAATTTTTCACTGCTTCTTTCCTTGTACAAAGGCATGGAGCTGAACCTGTGCTGCCCCTGTGCATCCTTGTACCCATCAACTTGTCCCTCCACATAATCCAAATTCCTAGGACAGAGTACTGATAAATATTCCAGCAGATTTAGCTGGACCTCAGAAATAAACAGAGAAAGAAATAGTAGGTTTTCTGATATTGGGATTTTGCCTCTTCAGAAGGAGCAGAAGTCCTGTTTTCACAGATTTTCCCTTATCACTGAGAAATGTCGATGTCCTTCCAGGGAAATGACCACCAAAGTAATTTAGTCATTGCTCAGCCTTGTAATTAATACCAAGCTGTGAACCTCTGCAAGAGTACGAAGCAGCAGCAAAATCCCGTTATTCTCTGCCAAATCCACCTCATCTGTTTGATGACCAGAGATGGGACTGACGAGAAAAAACAGAGAAGTTTGTCTTAATTCTTTGCTTCTCCCCAGATGTGCCCACCCTAACCCAGAAAGTCTCTACATTTCAGAGGTAAAGGTGTGTTCTCCTTTCTTTTACACACCACACGTGTCTATTTTCATAGAGCTGGCACCAGAGCTTGGATAAAGGATCATAAATCCAAGATAAAGAACTATCCTGTAAATAGAAAGAAAGTCATGGGAGTGATCTGCCTCTATCTGCTTCTCATGTGTTCTAGAAAATCCTGTCTCTTATACACATCTAGATGTATCCTGTAAATAGAAAGAAAGTCATGGGAGTGATCTGCCTCTATCTGCTTCTCATGTGTTCTAGAAAATCTGGTCAAAAGAAACTCCCAAACCAACAAAACCCTCTGAAAAATTGATGGCATTTAACTAGAAAAGGTTCATCTGAACTATCACTTTCTCACCAGGCAGGGGCAAATGAGGTCAAACACAGGCAAGGTCCCCACACAACATGGAAATGCCCTGCTCAGGGTTATTCTCCACTGAAAGCAGAAGGGTGTGATGGTGAAAACAAGTCTAGGGACAACACCCATGCTGCTTGTGCTGGCAAAGGGACACAGTGGCCTCAGGCTTCTGGAAGACTTTCAGATAAATCTAGAGGTGACTGATAAATCCTGGCCTGGTGGCCAAGTGTCTGCACTCTCACCACTGAGGAGCTGGAAGGAATCTTTGCATATGGGCTCTCCACCCTGCTCCTCCTGAGGTCTTCTTGCTCTGGGGAGAGCTGACCTCCTCCACCAGGACTATTTGGAGCAGGCTGTCCTCCTCTTGCCCTGTGTCCCAGCCACAGGGAGCTCTGAGCATGGGGACAAGGCTTGATGGCCTCTCCCAGCGTGATTCTCTGCACAGAGCACCCCACAGCCAGCTGGGAAGTGTTAACTGGTTTTTCCAGATACCATCAAATACATTTAAACAAGCCTGATGCTTGAATGCTTTTTGCATCGGGTGTGTTATACATAAAATATGTTGAGTCAGTGATAGCGCCCTTATCTAAAGACAGAAGCCAGCAAAATTTCACCTGGTGCACTTTGTCAGATTGTTCCTTGACACAGACAACCCTTGGCTGGCGGTGACAGCAGCTGATCCCATCAGGGAACAGTTCCCTGCACTCTTTGCTCTCCCTGTCCATTGTGGCTGCAAAACCAACGGGAGGGAGAAGAGCACGTCCAGGTGGGCACCACAGGTGAGCAGCATCGCGGCAAGACTGAGACTCTGCAGTTTTCCTCTGAAGACACATTTGGGGTGGAGCTTTGGGTCTTTAAGGATGAATCACAGCCTTGTATTTTTCTACTCAGACAGTGAAATGAGAAATGTGCTGGGGTTTAACCATGCACATAAAGCTCATTAGTGCTGGTGTTGGTACTTTCTACATTGCCACAGCTGCACAAAGTTCCTGCAGCCCTGGTGATCTTCTCACCTTCTGCCTGTGGACATCACCATGAAGGCTTGGTCTTGGTCACCAGAACTCCCAGGCAGGGAAGTGGCCTTCTCCAGTCTATACTGGGCAGGATTTGCATCTCCCTCCCGAATGTGCTCACAAATAAGCTGTCCCTGTAGAAGACCCTAAATCCTGCTCAAGTGCCGAACAACAGCTCCAGTGAAGGCACTGCTCCTACACCTGCAGATGCACTTCTGGTCTTGCCTGCAGCTCCTCCACTTTGCCACAGGTCTTACTTGGTCTGAACTGACTTCCCCAGGGAGCAGAAGAACATCTGGAGGCATGATAAACCTTTACAACTTTCCTTTAGCCTTCTTTATGGAGTTGGAGTTTGATTTTCTTCCCAACCTGACTGCTGAAACAAAGGCTTGAGACATAGATCTGTGCCTTGGGGTCATTTTTAATGTACAGCCAGTTTGTGTGTGAGCACAGGGAATCCCTGCAGCTTGCCCATCCCATCCCTCTTGGATTCTCCCTGGAACCTGGGGGATGAGAGCGCTGCTGGCCTCGGAGGGGTGCTGGAAAGATAAACACGGTGATGAACCCAGCAACGATGGGAAGGGAAGCAGATAAGAGCCCGGGCTGGAGAACAGAAATTATCTGAAGGCAGGAAAAGTATTATCTCTGTGGATTGAGGCCCACTCTGCTGAACAGGGGAGTATCTGACACCAAGAAAGTGTCTCCTTGCTGCACCCTTGGCTCCACAACCAGGACACACATCCACCCCTCTGCCTGAGAGCATGTTCACAGCCCCCACCTCCATTTCCCAGTGGCTTTTGGCTAATTTGGGCTCTTGGAAAGCAAACCAGCAGGTGAGTGGAGGTGTTGTGACTTCTTCAAGTTGAAACCTGTCTTTGAAATTGCAGCTGTGGCTCAGCCACTCTTTAGTGCAGCTTCTGCTTCCAGTGCCCTTTGCAGGCAGAGCATCTCTTTGTTAATGCAGTGCACAAACACCTCTTGGCCTCTTGGTCACCTGGGCTTCTCCCAGCCCCCTCACCTGGGAAAAGGACAAGAAACCGTCCAAAGAAGAGAGACTGAGCTGTCTTTACCACCAAGAGAGTAGCCTTGCTGTGAAACTCCATAAAGGACCAAGAACTTGCTCTTCATCTCTTCTCCCTCTCTCCCCCTCTCTCGCCTTCTCCCACCTCAGAAAGTAATCTCATCCTTTCGTCACATATTATTGAAATCCCAGCTCTTAAAAAAAAAACTCTCATTTTTTGCCCAGACTGAGAGCATGTCATTCGGAAGTGATGTGCAAGGCAGGAGATAACCAGGTAGAACTCAGCGATTCGCCACAGAAAATGGCTCCATGGATGGTTGTAATGCTATCAGAGTCCGTCCCTCAATAGCTCTTTACCGCTCCCAAGCTCAGAATCTGCTGATTCAAGAACTTTGCCTGTGCGGGCGGAGGAGGAGGGGACGGGGCTCAGGGGAGATGGGAAGGTGTGTAAAAATAGAGCATTTGCGCTCCGGACGGAGCACAGAATAATGCAAAGGCTCTGCTTTCTTCCCTGGTTTTTTTTTTTTTTTTTTTTTTTTTTTTTTCAGTGATGCGGGAGAGGCAGCACAGTCCCCCCTGCTCACGCTCTCGGGCTGTGTCCTCATTTCATGCTTTAGTTGTGCTGATTGGGAGGGCTGAATCCCCTCAGCTGGATGCTTAGTGCAAACCAGTTGCACTGCCGGCTGAAATGGAGAGAGGTTAGAAGCTAACTCCATGCAGACAGGGGATTTTCCAGAGGCAAATGGGGTCTCTGAGGGGGTGCAGCTACAGGAGTTCCTGGGCCAGAAATCTCCCATTGCTGAGGAGTTTGGGGAGAAGTGTCCCACACCGTTCTTGTTTGTCCAGAAATGTCTGTGTGGCTGTGAAGCGGAAGAGATGGTGGTGCACCTTTTTGTGAATGAGCACATGGAAGGGAACAAAGCCCAGCTTTAAGCTGGCAGACAGATGGAGCTGGGGTAGAGACAGTACAGACAGTTGGGGTCCTACGAGCATCTCCAAAAGCTTCCTGGATTTTAGCCCTGACTCCCTTCTTTTAACTTTAGATGTGAGAGAGGGCACGGAGAACATTTTGGGTGGATTTGTAAAGCAGTACATTAAATATCAAACCATCCTTTTGGCAGATGAGGGACCCTTGGCATTGGGAACTTGGTGGAGCTGTAGCAGTGGAGACAGCACAGTCTCCTCCCAAGCAGGGGATCCAGCACTTTGGCAGGGGGTTATTCCATTGCACCGTGGAAAACCATGGATGGGAAATCCCTGCAGGCTTCTCCCATTCCATCTGCCTCGTTTAGATGCTGCCCAGCCACCCCAGCACTCTGCCAGCCTCCCTTCCCTGCTCCCATACAGGTCACCAGGCCACTGGTGTTGGATCACCCAGGAACCAACCCGATCATCTCCCGCTGGGAGAGAAAACAAAGAGGTTTGAGTGCTCAGAGAAGATTTTACCCTATCTTATATACCCTGTGCTGGGGGGTTTTGCATGAAGTACATGGCTGCAGGGCCAGGTAGACGCTTCCCATTTTCCTTGCTGTTCCCTGAACACGTGAATCCATGGGCACCCCTGTGTAGCTGTGGGATTTCACCCCCATCCGCCCTTCCCATCCAAGGTGAACTGGCAGCCAGGCCTGGCCTTAAGTTTCCTGTCAATTTTCTAGTCCTCATAAATTTAGGAGCCGTCAGCAAAGTAAAGGAGGATCACAATACCATACATGGAGAACTGCATAATCTTGGAGACGAGAGTAAAGGAAATGGGATGAAATTTAAGACTACTAAATGCAAGGTCATGCACTTGGGGATTAACAAGAAATTCTGCTCTAAACTGGGAGCTCATCAGTTGGAAACGAGAGAGGAGCAGAGAGATGTGAGTGTATTAGTTAACCAGAGAATGGCTATGAGCCACCAGGGAGTTGCACTATAGAAAAGCAGGAGTCTCGGCGTCTTTCAGGTGAAGCATTCCCAGTTCAGACCAGTGGCACTGCAGTGGTGTCATGGGCAAGGTTGTCCTATCCCCAGGGAAGAATGGGCAGGGAAACAAGGAGATGTTAAGGAAGGATCTTGGCAGCTCTTGGTTGAACTATTGGAGAAAAAACATGAATTCTTCCTTTTAGAGGCAAAAGGAAAGGCCAAAAGGCACTGCTGGTGCAGAGCAAATGAAAAGAGCATAAAGTGGTGTATTTTGAAATTGCAAATGCTGTGGATTGCAAGCCCCTTTGCCTGTATCTGATGAAGGAGAGGCAGCTCCATGTGCAGCATTCCAGCTGGGAGCCCTGGCCACAGCCTGAGCCACCTGCAATAACCTTGTGGGGGTTGCATGGAGGCAGCAACAACCTCTGAAACAGGGATACACGACTGACCTGTTGAGACAGGGCTACCAGAAACCCCACCTAAGCCATGGAGCTTTCCTCAGCAGCAGGAAGATGGACAACTTTACATTGGAGATTTCCAGAGCTGCTATGGTCGAGGTGGGAGCTGGCCTCTCCAGCCAGGAAAGCTGATTTCCCCCTGCCAGCTTTGCCCTCTCCACTCTGTGTTCACCAACTTCAAACAAATTAATCTGAACACAGAGCAGATGAGCTGGAGGTGGTACCTGGGAGGGTATTTTCGTAGTTGCTTTGCTTTCTTCCCTCTTTCCAGTGAGGTTAAAACTTTAGGCCAAGGGAGTGTAGATGATTTTTTTCACATCTCTGTCATGGGTTGTCACCTTCCCCCCCAGCCCAGGTAGGTCTTTGGAAACCTCTCATGCCACGGAACTTCACACCCCCTGCAGCTGCCTCCCACAAGGTGCCATGGGGGATTTAGTGTAAAGACCTTGGAATAAAACACAGGCTGGGAGCAGGTTTATACTCTGCATTTACTCATGCAGGAGCAACGTTTCAAACTGTGCCAAGGGGGTTTTGCCACCCTCTGCACAAAAAAACTCTCACTGCACAAAGGAACCTTTCCCCTTGCTGCCCTTTTCTCTGCTTTTCCCCTTAATGAACACAAACCTCCTGGTATCTCCCAAGCCTGTCCCAAGCCTCACTTGGCACTTCCCACTCTGCTTCCACCAATCCCTGGTTTTAAGCAGTTTCTCAAATCTGCTGAGCAGCACTTTCCCCTAAGCAGTCCCATCACAACCTTGACAAGTTTGAGGGTGTTGTAGCTTCTTGTGGTCTACATTTTGTGCCTGTGATCCACCATGAGGATAAAAGAGGAAGGAAGAAATCCCAAATTGCAGTGATCCCACATTTTCTGTTATCCTGATGCTATCACATACTTAAACCATGGCTCATGGTCTGTGTTTCCATGAGCCCCAAACAACCCCAAACAACCCAAGTGCTCCTTTGGCCCTGCCGTGCCACAGCATTGAAGGCCCAAATTGAGACCAAAGAGCTGCCAGGGTTGAGTCTGAATCCCCCAAAAAAGGCCTTCAGAATCCTTCTCAAGCAGTGTTTTTGTGTCCTCTTCAGTGACTCCAGCCACTAGTCTTCCTTTTTTTTTTTTCCCAGACGAAAAAGTCCTGCCAAGAAGAAAGTCTTCAGGGTCTGCTCACATTCCAGCAACACTCCGGCCTCCAGAAGTCCTTTTCACAGGACACAATATGGCATTGTGATTAGATATAAACTGAAAGTGTATTTTCTGCCCTTCAGTAATTACACTGGCTTATGGGAGCTTTATTCAGCATGAAGCTTTATTATTCTGCAGAATGAAATTCTGTATAATTTTCCTCTCCTCCAATGCGCAGATGAAAAATCATATTTTGGTCCGAGTTGGGAAGAAAGGCTCAGTTATCACTTGAGAGCGTGGTGTTATTTTCCCCCGGAATTAAAAAATCCATCTGGGTGTACGACCCCGCTCACCCTCCTGCCTCTCCATTCAGCCTTTTGTATGCATATGAACCTTATCAATTTCCAGTGCTGCGGAGATGGGAACCACAACAGCCCCCCCAGCCCTCCCCACTCTAATGGAAACACGTGAGCTGGAGCAAGAAATGAGCACAAACCCCTCCTGCTCCGCTGAGGAGGGGAGGGAGGTGCACATGGAATGCCTGGTTTGCGGCTGTCATCTGTCGGCATCCGTGAGATCCCATTGCCAGGCAGGGATGTTGGGGCAGGACCTGACTGATACCAGACTGGCATCACGCAAGGCTTGGCTCCAAAACCAACCACAAACCAGCTCAGCCACCAGAGGTGGGAGTGCCTTGTGCAGGCACAACTCACTCATCTCACATCGAGACACAGCAGATGTTTTCTCCCTGGCATCTCTCTCTTTCCAAAAGAGGACTTGGAAAGGCTCTGATGGGTGTCCACATGCTCCCGTGTCTGTCTGTGGGAACTGGGAATCACCCTGAGCTTTCTGGGATACTTCTGGAGCTACCATTTCTGGGAATAATTAAAGATGATGGTTTCTCTAACAGCAAAAGCTTCTCTCATAGTATTGACAGGAAAATTAGCCTGGAAACAGAATTCACCTGCCTAAATTTGGTATCTATGTCACGTGAGTTACACAGGACAAATCCCTGTGTGGCCAGATCAAGACTGGATAAATCTTTGAATAATTCCTGGTTGCCTTTTCCTTGTAATTTCGTGTGGGTGAGGTGTGCACATTGCAAGAGGAGGCTGAAGTGAGACGGTCATGGCAGACAAGGACCTTGAAAAACACAAAATAAAATACTGGTGTTTATTTGGAATGCTTGGTGGGAGCCCCACGTCAGTAAAGAGATCCCTGGAAGCTGCGTGTGATCTGGGATCACTCGGATGGCTGCTCTGACCAATTTGTCTGGAACCCCAAGGAAGGGAAGGGCAGTTCCCCAGCACCCTGGTCTGTCCAAGGGCAGTGGTGAGATTCTTCATGGGGGGACCTTATGTACCAGTCACAGCCAAAAGCAGAGTAGATGTCTCTGTCCTGTAATTCCTCCATGCTCATCTTCACTCAGAACAAGCATTCCAGCTCTCCAGTCTCCCCCACCTGAGAAGGTTCCCCATTCATTTCTGCATTAACCACCTTAACAGTTCCCCAAATGGCCTTGCTGTGACCCTGCCCAGCCTCTGTCCTGTCTGCATTTATGTTCCTTTGAAATATCTACTTCTACCCACAGTAAATCCATTGTATTCCACTCCTGTTTGTTCTCCTCTGGTTGGGGTCCCTCACTCCAACTCCAGAAAGCCTTGAAGAAGCCTCCACTTCACCCCCCTTCTCTGATCCAAATTTGCCATGGCTGTTGGTGTGTCGCACCTTCCTCATGTTCTCTTGGGAAGTTTGGATGTGACGCTTCCTTCTCCCCTTGTTCCAGTTGTCCTGTTTACAACTATGTGTTTTTGTCTTAATACCCCATGATGCCTGAGATGGGTTTGGGGAGGTCTGGAGCTTTAGATGGACACTGACTCCCAAAAAGAAAGACACTTTCTTTGCTATTTGATGAACAAGACTCTAAAAATATGAGCAACCTTCTCTGGTGGAAGGTGTCCCTGCCCATGGCAGAGGGGTCAGAGTGAGATGGTCTTTCAAGTCCCTTCTAACCCCAAACATTCTGGGATTCTGTGAATACTGAAAGAAAACACCATGGTTGGATCATCACCTGTGGCATCAGGTGCTGCTGGACTGGATGTGGGAGAAGTTTTTGGAGCACAATAACCACCATTAATATTCAGGGTTGTCAATGGAAATGCATCAATTCAGGGGAAAAAAAGGAGGTGAAGGGATGGTGGAAAGAGGTCTTGGGGTTTGCTTCCTGCTCGCTGCCAAAGCAGAGAGGGGGAGGGCAGGGCTGTCCATTTAGAAGGTCAGCAGTGAGCAGGGCTATCAGATGCCATGCCAAGTTAATTCCTAATTGGAGCAGTGTTTGTCAACACTGACAGAGCCTTAAAGCAGTGTAATCGCTGGAGCCACAAGCTCTGATAGGGATCTAAATCTCTGCCCACGTGTCACAGCACCCAAGCCTCTGTGAGAGGCTTTGCAAACACCCCCTGCTTTTCTTACCACCCAAAGAAAGGAGAGAAGACACTGATGAGGGGAAAATCATCTTGCTGCTGGGGAATTCTTTAGAGGTTTCCTAGTTGAAACTGGGTTTGTTTCATTGGGCAACAAACACTCCACCAGAATGAACATCTGCCTCCAAAAACAGATGCACAATAAACCACCAGTTTGTTTCATGACTGCCTTGGCTCCTCATATAGTCCTTCCTACTCTGACACAGCCTTCCTGGAAAAGCTTCTGTCCACCTTTGGGGATTTCTCCCCTCACAAGAGCTGTAGGAGACAACTTCATAGAGAAGTGCGTCAAGTGTGGAGCAAGGATGAGCTTTGATATAGGTCAGCTTTGAGTTCTGAGGTTGAATCACGTCTTCCGTTCAGGAATCTCTCCTGACACAGGAGGTGAGCTAAGGATTTTGTCCTTAACCACTGAGGATTCAGGGTTTTCTTCACTTACAGGTAACAATAAAGGGGTTTGCACTAGGGCAGGACCAAGGAGCCCAATCATAAAGGCCATCCTGTGTTATCTGGGAAAATAATTCCATCCACTCTCCAAATTTATTTGAGAATGCATATAATGATCTCACTATTATCTCCATGATTTTCTTGAATAAATGCAAGCTGCTCTTTGCAGGGTATCACTAAGCTGACTAAGATCCTTCTGTGGTCTCAAGAGGAGAAAAATAAACAGATAATCTACTCTGAGTTGTGATGTTTCCTTATGCTCCCCATAAGCATACTGGGATAGCAGGGTGCATATTAAATCCTTCTATCTTGTAGGGTTCCACTCTTCCTCCTATTACCGATGGCTCTGTGAATACAGGGATATATTTCCACTACAAAAAACTCACATTGTCTTCAGAAAAAGTCAACAGATGTGTCCTTAATCCAGACAAGAATCGCTGAAAGATCTGGGGAGGAGGAAGAGCTCAAAGGCCAACAAACAGGTGGGTTTGACCCCCCAAAATGTCCTGGCTTGTCTCATACCTTTGAGTTATTGGTGCACCACGTTTAGCAAAGTTGCCACAGAGCTGCAGAAGTATCACTTATCTTCTTCTCATTCCTTATCCTGGGCTGCCATTTGGTACCGGCTGTGTCTCCAATGCTCTTGGCAGGATGCAGAAGGTTAAAAAAAAAAGACACCCAGGTATCTCTGCCTTGCATGGATTTATGGAGAGGTAAGGAAATGCATTTTCCATGTCTCTGAATTCTCGCCGTGACCATGCGAGGCCACGGCTGTCCTTGTGCATAAACAACACGAAGAGTGAGTTATTACCAGCCAGAAAGACCAGAGCTCCTCACCGGAGGGGGCTTTTGTCTTTCCTTTCACGGCAGCTCCAGAAGCCTCTCAGCCAAGCCTCCCCATGGCATGTGCTCTGCTTACCTGTGATTTATTGACGATAATCACAGGGCGAGCCATTTGTAATCAAACGTACAACAAAGACATCCTCGTGCTGAGAGGCAGTGATAACGCACCATTTAGTAATTTTTGTGCAGTCAGTAATTTGGAGAATGAATGATAATTTCCTGAACTGAGAATCTGCACTGACAACCCTTAGTGTTATTCACCTCGTGAATAAAGATACCTTCCTCTTCGTGTCTCGTGATAAATTCCTTTTATTAGGGCCACTTATGTGGGACTTTATCTTAATCGTCTTAAGTATGGGGCAGTCTCTGTGCTGAGGTTGGGTCGTTTTTCATCACGACCTCCAGCATGCTCTGGGAAGTAAATAAATACCAGGCAGTGATATGAAAACAGTCATTAAATGAAATGGGCTTTGCTAAGGCAATGCACTGACTGGCTGCAGACAGCACATGTGCACCACAGGAGGTGCTGAGGAACAGGGGACATCTCTTACCTCCACTTGAGGAGGATGAACTGTCCAACAGGAAAATTGGATAGTTTTAACCATCACAGCATTGAGCACCATCAATGCACTGCACTGCTGCAGCATGCACTAACCCAGTTCCAACACTGTTAGAATCATAGAACAGAATCATGGAATGGTTTGGGTTGGAAGGCACCTTAAAGCCCATCTCATCCCTCCCACGGGGGCAGGAACATCTTCCACTAGACCAGGTTGCTCCAAACTCTGTCCAGCCTGGCCTTGGACACTTCCCAGGATGGGGCAGCCACAGCTTCTTATTGTTTAAGCCAAGCAAAGAAATGTATTTCATGCAGCTTTGGATTTTCAGGTAAAAATGGTCCATGAAAAGCCAAGGGGATTTCAGGATATAGCCAGGAGCTCTCTTTGATGATCCCCATGCTGTAGTGCTTCATGGAGTCTGTTCAAGACTGGGGGATGGAATGCTGGAGGCAACTGGTTCTAAGCTAAAGAGCTGCTCCTCACCTCATCACAAATCCAAGCTGGGAGCAGTCATCCAACAGCAGGATGAGCGAGAAGCTCCTTTCTCCATTTCTGAGCTTCTTGGACACCATCCTCAGAGATGACAGGTCCTGGGGGCTGGGTGGTCCTCTCCTCTTTTCCATCTCAGACATGAACCACACAATGCCTGTGTGATCCAGCAGGAGACATGGGTCCCCTCCACCAGCGGCATGGCTCCTCCTGCTCTGCACACCTTCTCCATCCCCTCAGTATGGATGCTGAAAGCAGGCAGGGAGCACAGAGCCTGTGTGAAACTAAGCCACACAAGGTTCTCACTCTGGCCTGAGAAAGCATAAGGAAAAATCCAAACAGTCCTTGGTAAAGGACAGCAATCCTTGCAGGTGTTGTTTAGGATCCTTGTTGTTTACTTGTAAGAAACAGTCAAGGGGTGGCGTTCTGTGGCAGCGGCCTCAGGAGAGACAAAGAGTTACATTGTCCCACCCCAAACCCCTTGTGAAGGGCGGCCCAGGTGCTCTGATTGGGTTTCAGTCCCTGGGGGGTTCTCCCTTGCTGTGTTTCTGATGGTCCCTGACCCTGAACTCCACCCTCGGGGGTGGGGACCCTCGTGGGTTCTGTCCCTCAAAAGCCCCTGCTGTGCCTCTGTCCGGGGCTCTCTGTTCTGGACCTGACTTTGTTCCCATGCTGAATAAATGGTTTCATGAACGGGAGCCCGTCTCATTGGAGTTTGATGCTGGTCCCCAGAATCCTGCTGCTTCCCTGGACAAGATCCTGAAGTTGCTGGCCACAACAGCGTTCCAATTAACCAATGATAATGATGTGTAAGTTTAATGACCAATGAGAGTTTTACCTCTCAGACCTTCTTGAACCTGTCTATAAATCAAGATCAAGGATAATAAACTTTGCTCTCTTGGACAATGCAGCTAAGAGTCATGTTGTGCTTCTTGCCGTTCTTAATATAGTGCAACACCTCAGCACCATCCTAATGTTGTATAAAACGCTCCATGGAGTGAAAATATGTGTGTGTGGAGGGGGTGGTTCCTGAAGGCAGTGAGAGGGCTGACAAGGAATCTTGTTTCTGTCACAGGACTGAGTTTGGATCTTCACCGGTATTTCCAGCATGGACAGGGACTCAGTTCCTATACCATCAATTGCATTTCCAGGGAATAAACAGCATTACAGGTGAGGGCACAGCACAGACTGCCAGCTGTCTCCCAGGTAATTTGGATTGTGGTCACCTCCTGAAGGCCAAGTGTGGGCTGTGAACTGAAATTGTTGCCTCTGGCATTCACAGGCATGTTTTTTTGTTCTTTCCTGGCTCTGAGCACTCAGCTCCCCGCTCCTCTCTTCCCTCTCCTCATTGCAGCTGTGATTTAATTCCAGACAGGCAGCAAAGTTTGGAAACATGCAGATTATTCCTGTTCTATCTTAATCATCCCCACCAGGGAGAAATAGAAGAGGAGAGCTTTTTAAAACACTTGGATAAAATGAACTGGAACGATGAAGTACATTAAGAACAGGAAAATCTAAATGAGGTGGAAATAACGTCTTTATTGAAAGGACACATTTTAATCTCTCTCTCCTGCACTTACATGAACACACCTGATGCCAAGGCAGGAGGAAAAGGTATAAGCTGGGAGACTGCCCTGGCACTCAGTCTCTGCCAGCTGTGCCTGTGGCACTTCCCAAATCCTGGCACTGCAGTCTTCCAGCCAATGGCCAGCACTGCAGGAACCTGCCACCGAAGAACCACAGAACCATGGAATGTCCTGAGCTGGAAGGAACACCCCGTGATCATTGAGTCCAACACCAGTGAAATCCACTGCAGGCTGCTCAGAGAGGTGGGAAGCACCCACCTGGAGACAACCCCTGTTAGCAGCAAATTCCACATCCACAAGGATCCATTTTGGGAGCAGTGTCCAATCAGTGGGCAAGTCCATAAAGGTGTTTTGTGGGGCAGCCATTGGTGTCAACTTTGAGGTGCGCTGACATGGGAATTTGTGACCCTGAGGATGCCAGAGCTCAAGAGAAGCCTTCAGTAAGAGCAAAAAAATGGAGAGAGTCCATTCCAAAACCTGTGACCTGCTGGGATGGTTGTACAACAAGGGTGGACCCTGCCATGCTCATCCAGCAATGGACCAAGCATGGAAACGGCTGATTTTGGAGACACCATTGCTCAAGTTTGTGATACAAAAGAGTTCTCCCCTCCACCTCTGTTCATTACAGAGCCAAAGATCATTTCTAAATGTTTCTAAATTCACAATGCTGCCCTGAAGAGGTCCCAGTCATTATCTGCCAGTAGGGTTGGGCTTTTTGACCTGATCAGAAAAACGACCCTTTAGATAGAAAAGGTATCATAAATGAAGTGTGACTCCCTCCATTGACCTGAAAGAAGGCAGGTCACTGAGTGAATTTGGGATTTTAATTTCAAGAATCATCTTTTGAATCGTGCTCATTGTAGTGCTTGATAGAGTCTGTTTCCCTCCTGATCCCACTGATTATAGATTTTTCTTCTCAGTGGTCTCTCTCATTTCTAATGTGCTGCAATTATTCAAAGTGATTAATTGAAGTCGTTGGTCAAACCTGTACCTGGATATGACCTTTAACCATGGATATGCCATTCTGAAGTTGTGTTCTTGATCCAACATTTTCATAACACTCCAGAGGTTATATTTCCACTACAGATAATGCATTAAGAGACAAAATATGATAGATACAGTTGGAAGAAATGCACAAGAATCAGAGTAAAACCCCTGGCCCTGCACAGACACCCCAACAATCCCACTCTGGGCATCCCTGAGGGCGCTGTCCAAGCACCCCTGGAGCTGTGGCAGCCTCAGGGCTGTGCCCATTCCTTGGGGAGCCTGGGCAGTGCCCCAGCACCCTCTGGGGGAAGAAGCTTTCGCTGATATCCAGCCTAAACTCACCTGACAGATCTGCAGCCATTCCGTGGGATCCTCCTGTCCTTGGTCACAGGGAGCAGAGATTGGAGTTGCCTCTCAGGAGGAAGTTTAGTTCAGGTTGTAGGGTAGGATGAAAAAAGATGGCACAAAAATGCTTATAAATATGGAAGATGACCAACAGTGGGCTTGTCAGACCTGGAGAGTATGACAGCAGGAGGGATGAAGGCAGCTGCTGCTTTCCCAGGTCAACACAATGACATAAAATGGTTTTGGCTGGAAGGGACCTTAAAGCCCATCCAGTTCCACCCTCTGCCATGGGCAGACACATAGACCAGGTTGCTCCATGTCCCATCCAATCTGGCCTGGAACACTTCCAGGGACAGATCAGGAGGGCTGGACTCAACATTTATTCTCTGCTTCCCATAATGTACATTCCAAAGTGATCAATTTACAAACCCAAATATTAAAGGTGCAGTTTTCTCCCCACTGGTCCTTAGAAATGCAGATATGGCAGGAGGGACCACCTGGATGTCCCAGTTCAGGTAGGACTGATGAAGGATGTCATGGTACCAGGAGCTGATATTAGCACTGCTGTGACAAGGATTTGAGGAATGGTGGCAGGGACTCACAGCTTGTAGGGGATGGCAGCCAGGGGTGGGCTGCTGTCCTTTTTTCCCATAGTGTGACTTGGAGATGCTGTTGACAGGACAAGAGGATGAAGCTTTAACTTACACCAGAGGAAATTTAGATTGGATATTAGGGAAAACTTCACTGGAAGAGTGGTCAGGGATTGGAACAGGCTGCCCAGGGCAGTGGTGGAATAATTGCCCCTGGAGGGATTTAAAGGCAGGTGATCTAAAAGGATGTGGCTCTTGGGGACGTGGTGGCTTTGGCGTCACTGGGAGAATGGTCAGACTCAGGGATCTGGGAGAACTTTTCCAACCTTAACCATCCTATGATTCTCTGCTCAAGGTGGACATGCCAGGGCATTGTCCTCACACTTTCCTCTCTGGAACCACCCCAGATCTCATTTCCTGGGTGGCCAAGACGTGGCCCCATGCAGAGCAGGGCTCCAACGCCAATTAAAGGAGCAGCAATTAAAGAGCAGAGCGGGGAGAGGAGGGGATGGAGGGGCTGGAGAGGCAGCAGGATGCTGGAGCCATCCTCTGTCGACAAAGTGCTGAGACAACAAACTTAACCTCTCTGTCCACGGCGCGCCTATCAGCCATGGTTATTAAATCCCACAAAAGGGAGAAGAGCACCAGTGAATAGGGTTGAAAGAAAAAGCACTTTCCCCATTTGGATTACCTCCTACAGAACAGGACCTGCCAGTGAAAGGCGGAGAGTGTAATTGCTGGCCTGAAAGAGAAGGGGAAAAAAGGAGAAAAAAAACTATAAAGGGAAAGAAAGAAAGAAGGAAGGGGGGAAAAATTGATAATGAACAATTTATCCTCTGAGCTAACAGTTAATTAATTCTGAAAATATCTGTCAGACTAATGGAGGGGGGGTAGCTGTGCCACTGAACACAATTAGTAAAATAATAATAACAAAAAAGGGGGAAAAAAGAAGAAAAAAGATTTTTTTAAGGTGTTGCTATCTTCTTAGAGACCAGGCCCTTGGCTTCCCAATGTCATTCTCAACACAATTTTTTTTTTCTTCTCTCCCTTCGTCTCTTTTCAGAAATTGTTCTCATGAATGATTTATATATGTCTAGTTATCTGGAGTGATTTCTATGGACCCGGGCGCATTGCTGCATAATTGTTAATTTTAATGCCATAATAGCTTCAGATGGAGGAAGAGATTAGGCGTTTATTGCACAATTAAATGAAACATACTTGAGAATCACAAAAGGTTCCGTAATTATTTCAGACCATTAATAAAATGGGCATTAAATTATATGGGACACAAAAGGGAAAGGAAATAGATTTTCATTACAGCAATAGAAGCCGAGAGTAGTAATAGATCCTTGTTGAATTCTCTTTCTCTCTCTCTCTCTCTGAAATTAATTGTTGCCCGGCTTATTTCAAAGCAAAATAAAAGAGAAATAAAGTGTGTTAAAGAACCTCTGATGAAAGGGCTTTGTTTGATAAGGACAATAGCCAGTGATACACTCTGGGAAAAAAGAAAAAAAAAAGAGAGAAAAAAAAAGAGGAAGATCTGATTTTGGCTTCCTGCCCTCAGTCCTGAAGGCAGAATGGGGGCTGCATGTGGACATGCTAGAGCCTCTCGTCCCCTTCCCAACACCACGGGGCTGTGGATGGGAGGGAGAAGGAGTGGGAAGTTTCCCCCATCCATTCCCAAGTGCCCCTGGCGATAGGACCGGCCGTGGGTTTGGCACCGGGGCAGGAACTGGCAGAAATCCCAGAGATGCTCTCGCAGAGGGGCCACGCTTGGCTCTTTCTAGATAAGACCAAGAGCAATGGATTTGCCTTGCATGGAAGATCCAGGGCCTAGCAGGGAGAAGGAAGCAGCAGCTGGAGGCTCCCAGGTGTTCCAAGTGCAGCAAAGCCAGGAGAGTTTGGCCCCTGAGCAGTCCCTGAAGATCCCAGCAGGGACAACACAAGGGGCTGGGGGAGGAAGAGCTCCTGTCACACCTGGCAAAGCCCAGACCTGCATGCCACCAAAACCTCACCTCCTGGCCTGGGAAGGACCAAGGACAGGACCCACCTGAAAAATGTGCCACAGGAGCCTTTAAAAACGCTGCTCTCATGCTCTGTATTCCAACAATAATATTTTCCAATGATAAAGGAGGGGTATGAGCAATATGTGATATGAGACATCCCAAAAATCCACAGTGCTGATGAGGGCGAGAAGACTCAGAGCCTACTGGGGCAAATTTTCAGGGATACTCAGGATTTCTGGAAGAAATAAATGGCACCTCTTGGCAGTCACAGAAGTCTGTTTGGAAAACCTCAGGCAGTTTGGAAAACCTCACACCGCTTTCAGCCTCCTCTACACATAAACATGCCCTTGATCCTAGCAGGATTTGTGGGGATCTGAGTGAGCAGCAGCGCAATTAAGAGTGACAGAGGTCAAAAGGTGGTCATTTGTTGCTAATGGCAAGCTCATCTTCCACCTCCCAGCCTCACTTCACCATCCTTAAACTCCTCTGAGAAGCCTTAATTAAAAAAAAAACTTCTAAAACGTGGCTTTTGGGCCATGAGATGTTGGCATGGCCAGGTCCCTCACACAGCTCGCTCCTGGGGCTGCAGAGTTTTCCAAGATCACTTCACTAAAGAAAAAGTTGGGAAAATGGTGGGGGGGGGAAATACAGTGTTAAAAAATGTCTTGGCAAAGCAAAATTTACCAGAAATATAATGTCTGAGGCGAGCAGAACCAGCTCCCACATCCCCCCAGTGAGAGTGCCAAGCAGGCAGCCAGGGATGCTGCCATCCCCCCTTGCCGAGGGGTGGGAATTGTAGAGGGATCAGGAGCAAGGAGCATCCCAAGGCAGGGATAAACAAGCAGCGAGGGTGTCTCTTCCCAGAGCACAACTGCACTTGAAAATTCGGCTCAGCTGACGCAGATCAGGCGCACGGCGCTATTTTTAGGCTCCTTGCAGTGTTTTGCTTCGCAGCTGCATTCCAGGCCTGCTCCCACTCCCCCAGCAGCAGGAGAAGCCATGCCTCAGTGGACAGGGCAGGACTGTGGATGTGTGCAGTGGGAATTTGTGGCACAGCTTCCCCTGGGAAAATGGCTTTTGTTAATAGCAGGGGTGTGCTAAGGACAGCTCCTGCCTTCTTTGGGAGGGAGGCAGGAAGGGGAAAGAGACTGGGAGGTAACAGGGACCCCCCAACACCTTTGTACAGCTGGATCTGGGTGTTTTCTGGGAAAACCAGAGCAAGTTCTTCTGCGTGGGATTGTCCCTGGGACTGCAGCACACTGCACTGCAAGGAGTGAAGTGACAAGGGACAGCATCCTGCCAACCCCCCCAGCCTTCTGTCCCAGGAGACCACCAGCACCATGCTGAGCACCTGGAGCTTTGGTGGTGGGATTAAGGCTGCAGCAGGGACCCAGAGAAAAGGAGTTTGACACGGAGAGACTTAAGGAGAAATTGGAAAAAAAATATTTAGCCAAGAAAGAAAAAAAAAATGAAAGAATATAAATAAATTTTAAAAAAAGGGAATGGTCGTCCACGGGGGGCGGAGCAAATGGGAGCCTAAGCAGAAAAAAAAAAAAAAAAAAAAAAAAAGAAGTTAAAGCAGTGAAGTCGCTGTAGATAATCAGCAATGAGGAGGCAGTGAGCTGCGCCGCCAGCGCCCTCTTCTGGGCGCAGCCAGCGGTGCTTCGGCCCGGGGGGAGCCGGGGACCCCGGAGGGGACCGGGACAGAGCCATGGACACCGGGGAGGGAGCCATGGACACCGGGGAGGGAGCGATGGACACCTGAAAGGGAGCGATGGACACCGGGGAGGGAGCCATGGACACCGGGCAGTGGGGGATGCGCCTTGGTGGGCCAGTGATGCTCCCCGGGGTGGGAGTGATGGTCCCAGAGCGGGAATGATGGTCCCAGGGTGGAAGTGAAGCTCCCCAAGGAAGGCAGTGATGCTCTCAGTGTCGGAGCGATGCACTCCGAGGAAGGGAGTGACGTGACCCAGGGAGGGGTGTGGTGCACCCTGAGCACTGGAGTGACTTTTCCGGGGTGGAAGTGATGCTCCATGGAATGGGAGTGGTGCTCCCGGAGAGGGAGTGGTACTCCCTGGTGGGTGAGTGATGATCCCAGAAAGGGACTGACCCTCCCAGAGTAGGATTGATGCTCCCCAGGGAAGGGAGTGATGCTCCCCAGGGAAGGGAGTGATGCCCCCAAGGAGAGAGTGAGCTCGGGGCAGAGCCATTCAGGCTCACAAGAGGTGCAGCTCTTCTGCCAAGCAGGAAGCCCAACAGTGATTTGGCACCAAATCAGCAAAAGGATACTTAGAGGTATAAATAAGAAGCTAAAGGGACAGCTGGTCAGGGAAAGCAGGGAGAGGGGAGAAAGTTTCAGGGAGATGAAAGAAGGTTGGCATTAGAGGAAAACAAATAAGAAGATAAAATAAAACATGAACAATCCAAAGTATTAAAGAGTCGCTAAAAAGGACATGGAAAGCAGCAGGAGATCAGCCATTTCACCCACCTGGAAATCAGCAAGGGGAGGACTCAAGACATGGGGTGAGTTTGATTTTAACATGAAGGAAGTCCTACTTTTTCCAGGCTGGCTCTTGCAGGGCTGACTCAGAGCACAGGGCAAGGTCCTGTGGTCCCCGTGGAAGTGCCAACATCACCGGGGAAGAGGAGCAATGCCTTGTCCTCTGCTCTGGGGACAGCAGTGCCCCTGCCATCATCTCCAGCTGCACGAAGCCACGGGAGTTCCCCGTTTGCGCTGCTCTGGACTCATCCACGTGTGCTGCTGTCACACCAGGGCTCAGGGCAAACTGCATTTCAGAGGTGTTGGGAGGAAGAGATGCGAGTCAGGCCTCCAGCTGTGTGAAACATTTTGGAAACGTTGCTGTTGTTGCTGTTCTGTTTTTAGGAGGCAGTGGGGAAGGAGGTGAAATCCAGAAACGCAGAGCAGGGGGACAAGCCAGAGCAGGAGGAGACAGCTTATCCCAGCAGGCACCTTGATGTCAGGTCTAAAGGCAAAGCACAGAGTAAGGAGCAACTAAAGTGTCACCTCACTGTGGCTGGAGCTGGAGGAGGCTCAGGGCCAGCAGCACCTGGGGCTGGAGCAAGAGGAGCAGGGAAGGAGCAGCTCTGAGAACACTCCAGAGCAGGAGACCCTTGGAGAAGCCACCAGAGGCATCACAGCACATGCAAAAATCCTTCTAATATAACCTGAGTTTGTCTTTTGGTTGTAGGTACCCAACACAAGTTTGTGGGGTCTGCAGAGGGGTCTGCACCAGCAGGTTTAAGTTTGGGTCTCTTGGGTGAGTAGGGAGGATGCAGGAAGGCAATTGGCGTCTCATGTTGCTTTAAATTCAGGCAGATTTATCGGGATTTATCACCCTGCAGACAAACGGGCAACGTTGCCATCGGACATTATCCCGAGGGGCAGAGAGGGGTCCCAGCCTGGTGCTTTCTCATCGGAAAACTCAGCTGGTGAGCCCAGCAGTGACTGGTGCAGAACTCCAGCTCTCCCGGCCGCGTTTTCCCAGCCCGGCTGGGGCTGGAGGTGGTGCCGAATGCAGCACGGCTCCAGCTCCGTCTCCAAGGGCTGTGGCTCCCGACAAGGCCTGCACAGATAACGCGCTTAGCACGGCGGGGCCAAGGGAGGCAGGAGCGGCGAGTGCAGCGGTGCGTCCTGCGCTCCCCCGGGCCCCGGGGCAGCTCCGCGCTAATCGCCCGGCTCCCCAGATTAGCACCGGGAAAGCCGCGATTTGGCAGCTCCACCTGCCCTGGAGGAAAGCCCAGCAGTGGTGGAAAACTCAGGAATTCCTAGATTTGCTTGCAAGGCCAAGGAAAACGTCTGCCCGAGATGTTCCCCTCCTCCGTCACTGTGGAGAGCTGTCGCCTTGTCCTGGTGGCCGCGGACCTGTCCCGCAGCTGTCACACGGGACCGTGACACCGGCTGTGGTGGTCCCAGGGCTCCTGCAGCCACCTCCAGGGCAGGTTTGGATAGATTCAGGCGTGTGTGACAACGGGAGCGATCCACTCGCTCCCTCTCATTAGCAGAGCCTAACGAGAGCCCTGATTATCAGAGCCCCCTGATTATCATCATCCTCATTCCGAGCTCCAAAGTGACCTCAGTAATGCTCGGCAAAAACCTGTTTTAGCTAATCCAAACCAGGCAGCCAGCACTGGGGGCTTTGCAGGGAGTGTTCACTGTGCAGAAACAGGAGGGGAAACCATGTAAAAAAAAATAATAATTAGACAAATCCTGAACCTCTTGGTTGAAGGGGGCTGCGGTTTTGTTTCTAGCTGGAATCAGCTATGCTTGAACATAAAGGTCAGCACTGGAAAGAAAAACAGAAACAACCGAAAAACAAAAGGAAACCGGTGAAGCCGGTGAGGCTGGATTAGAGTTGCCTAGATGGGGGTCAGAGAGGGGAGAGCTTTTAGCAGTGATTTGCACTCTCCGAATGAAAGCTTTAGGATTTCACTTCACTTCAAAGAAAAGATGCCCAGCCCAGCCAGCTGCAGCCCCTCCTGGTCCCGGCGGGCAGGCAGGAGCGGGGTCAGCCCTGCTCAGGTGGAAGAGGAGGGAGAAGGGGATCACAACCCCTCTCCTCCCGCTGGGAACTCGAGGTGGAGATTTCCAAGACCGGTGCAAAGGTTGAGCTGCCCGGCTCCAGCTGAGGGAAACACCGGCTGAGCAGCCAGATCCTCGGGAAGAGCTTTCCAGACTCGCTCCCTGCTCTCCAAAGGCCTCACTGCAGGGTTTGGGGGCTGCCTGGGGGGTTCAGGGAAGAGCTGTGGCTCCTGGGACCGTGGCACAGCTCTGCCACTCCACAGGGAGCCCCAGCCATGGGAGGTGGGGCTTGGGGATGCAAGAGGGTGAAGTTGTGGATGGGATGCCACATCCCTGGAGGTGTTCAAGGCCAGGTTGGACAGGGCTTGGAGAACCTGGGCTAGCAGAAGGTGTCCCCCCTGCCCATGGAACGAGACTGGAACCAGATGAGCTTTCAGGTCCCTTTCAACCCAATCCATTCCATGATTCTCTGTTTCCCTGATATCTGCACCCACACGGATGCACCCTCTCTTTGGGCCCTCACAAAGCTGAGTCTCCACCTTGTGCACAGCTCTCAGGTTTATTCTTGCAGATTTTTAAGCTCTGCTCGTCTATCAGCACATCCTAAGATGTTTCTGGCACCTCCCCATAGCCTGACACATGGATTCTCCCCTCGAGGCTCTGGTGCTGCTGTGCTGTTTCCCTGAGCCAGGTAGTTTGGATTGGCAGCTCCAGCCGTGGCTGCTGCTGTCTGGAGCTGCTCCTTTCACTTCAGTGGCACTGAGCTATTTCGGAGCAGCTGGGACCTGCCCGTGCCATCCACGCCTTTCCCAGACACCGGTGGGAGTGGGAGTGTTTTGCAAAGGTGGTTTGTGCCACCAGCCCCACACTGGGATGGAGAAACTGCTGCCTTGTCACACCAGGACGTTGGACATGACCTTCTGCAGGCCCCCATTGCTTCTGCCTTTGAGCTGTGATGCTAAACTGTTGTAGCTCCAGTGTTTCAGAGCTTTTATTTCCCCAAGAAGCACCTTAAAGTAGATAAACACTGCCATTCCCACTACATCCCCTGCATTTCACCCTAATTTGAGTTTGCTGTTGTTTCCTCTTCCCCCCCACTTCTTTCCCCCCCCTTCTTTTTTTTTTTTTTTTCTTTGAAGAGTGATTTATTATAGATTTCAAAATGTGGAATATCCAGTAAAGCCATTCTTTTTTAAATGGAAAATTTCCCACAGAGAAGCATTCCTGGTTTGCAAGGGAAACAGAAAATGCATTTGCATCCTTGAAAAATTCCTGTATTAGAATAAAAAACCCTTCCAAGGGAATAGGACTCGAAACACAAATATTTTGCAACAGCAACAGAAAAATGGAAACGGGCAGGATTTTTGCAATCCGTTTTCATAGATTGATGGAACTTTTTTTGGCTGGAAGGGACTTAAGATCACCTGGAGCAGATGACATTTTTGCAGTGTTGTTGCTGCCAGGCAGGAGCATTTCTCACCCGGGGATGTGCCAGGGGGCTGCATCCCCATCCCACTTTATCCCTGGACCGTTCTGCCCTGAGGTCCTGCTGAAGATGAAGCCCTGTGACCCCGGCAGCGTCACATCCCTGACAGGTAACGACTAAAGCATGCCATGACTCAGACAGAGTCCCTGGGCAGCAATTAAATACACGAGCAGGACCGATTAAGTGGAAAAGAATCCTTCTCCGTAAACGGAAGAAAACACCGCGCTCCCCGCACGTGTCAGGGCAGCGATGGGAGCAGCAGAAGCCTTGGCACAGCCCAGCTGCCTTCCCTCGGGACTCAGCACACCTTCAGCCTTGAGGGGAGCCGTGCTCAGATGCTCCCAAAGGCAGAAGAAGCCACCCAGGAAGATCCTTCTCTCCTGTTCTTTGGAGTTAGTTTTGGGGACGTGTCACTGAAGAGCAGCGCTTGCACAGAAATAAAAGTGCAATCTTCACTTTGTGACAGTGAATTTCTGCTCAAGCAGAAATTGTTGTCATCTCAGGGGGAGAAACTCTGGTGTTAACAGGGGAATAACAGCAAAGAAAAGGACTAAACTGCTTATTCCCTCTGTCTTGATTCATTTTGGAGGCTCTCTCCTCCTGTGCCTCTGACTGACGGCAGCGTGAGATGCTGAAGTCGGTTAATTGTTATGGATCCCTGGGGCGTTATTCCAAGCCATGTGAAAGCACCGAAGGGAGCAATAATCACCTGTGATTCTGGTGAGAGCGTTAATCCTATAAAATCGGGGAAACTCTGCGGTTTGGGGAGCACGTGGGACCGCTCTGCTCGCCCGCAGTGAACCTGCCCCGTGCCGAGGGTCAGATGGGGCTGAGGTGGGGCTCGTCTCTTGGAAGCTGCTCCACTGGGATTCAGGGACTCCAGTGGCTGCAGAAATGGATGAGAGCGGCAGAACGAGGCCGTGCGAGGCTCCTTACACGGCTCCTCATGTCACTGCAGCCGGCAAGGAGGCCCTGGGCTGGCTGATGTTGAGATCCCTTGATCCTGGTAAAACTGGCCACTCGCAGCTCCTCTGGTCTAAAAACTCGGTGTCTCCTCCTGGGCAGAGCCACGAAGACCAAACCGCCCAACTAAACCCGGCAAAGGCTGGGAGGGGAGAGGGTGGCACAGTCTGGGAAGGGTGCTGGAGAGCCCTCCACCCCCAGCACCTCTGGTGGGCCTGAGCCATCTCTTGGTCACCACAAACCTCTGGATCACAACAGAGCCGGAGCAGCAGAGGGAAATGAAGATGTTTCTTTCGGGTTTATGCCCCGGGCGCTGTTTGGCTGCCCGATCTGTGCCATCAAGCAGCGCTTCCCAGGGGAGGGAGGTGATCAGGGGAGTTATCTGCGTGCCCCAGGGAGTGGGAAAAGTCAGCGCTGTGTACAAAGCGCTCATTCTTCCTCCTTGCCCTGCCAATGAGCAGCTGCTGATTAAATCCCTTTTCAGAGGGGAGAGTTACAAGGCTCCTACAGCTTTCCCCGGCAGAGACCTCTCTGCTCTCCCTGTGTTTGCATTCTCACGTCGGCCTCTGCCCACTGAATAACAGCGGTAATTGGATGTGTTTAAATAGCGCTGCTCACTATTGTTTGCCCAGTAATCAGACACGTCTCCCTTTCCCTGGAACCTTAGCGCCACGTGCCGCAGAGGAAGGGCGGCCTCAGATCCTCCTCCTCCTCCTCCTCTCCTCCCACCTGCATCCTCTCACCTCTCCAGGCTGCCCAAGTTGGCCGTGAGAATTGTTTTCTGACCATAACAAGTTTTCCCTCCGTCCGTAGCCAGCGGAACCCTGGAATTACAGCAGGGCAGCCTCGCTCTGTCTGCTGGGGCCGGAATTGCCGGTGGGGGCAAAGGGCTGGAGCAGAGGAGATGGGGCCGATCCTCGGCTTCCCATGGGCAGAGCCTGGGGCTGGGGCTGACCCTGTGACAGGCGGGAACTTCTTCCCAGGAATGTTCTGGCTGGCAGTGCAGGACATCCTGCAAGTGGGCAAGCTTGAGACTCGGAGATGCACGAGCGCTGGCGGCAGTGAAAGCTCAGATGTGGGATGCACCGGTGGATACCGGCATGCCTGTGGGTCACAGCGGCATTGGAGAGGACCACCAATCCCACGGGGGTCATGGTCTGTGATGGAGCAGCCCCATTCCCAGGAGAAGCAGGGCGTTCCTGCCTGCCAGAGCAGGTTTGTGCTGAGCATCTCTGCGGTCCTTCCTCTCGCTCCCATTGCTCGTTAAAACTGAAGCGGGGAAAACATCAGTCAGTCTTGGAAGCAGGACCTGAATCACCTCTGATATGTAGACTCTAGGCCAGTATTGAGCCTTTGCCCACAGCCTGTGCCGTGCCTCGGCTCCTTATCATGACTAATAGACACACTTGCAGAAATCAGAATCTATTTCCAAGTGATTCATGAGCGGGTAGGAAAAGGGGGGGGAACGACAACAGACTAAATACACCTGGTAATTTATTTGCTATGAATAATTTGAACAGCCCCGAGTGACGGAGATACCTCAGTTATTTATCCTGGGGGAGAAATTTGCAGGTGCTGCAGACTGGGTGTGCTCCAGAGCAGGCCCTGCCTTTAACGTTTGCCTCCCCCGCCCCAGCGCAAACCTCTATGGCCATGTTTGGAACGAGATACAAGACAAGCTCCATCCAAGCCTTTCATTAATTGCCCTTCCTGGAATCTCCTGCCGGCTAAATTGTTCTCCGCAGAATCCCTGGCTCCAGGGTTAGGAAAGGGTTACTGAGCGCGCCTTCCCGTTTGGGCTGGGTGGGTGGAAATCGCGTTGGCTTTCATCTGCAAACCTCGTAAAGCACAAGCAGCTGCTGGAGGGAGATGGGCGCCTTGTAAATCAGCGCGAGGAATAAAGAACGGAGCGGCCGCATCGCTCCGTGGGCACGGAGCCGATCTCATCCCCATCCCCATCCCCATCCCCATCCCCATCCCCGTCCCCGCAGGACTCCGGAGGACGAGCCGTGCCTGTGCCCTGCAGCGTTTGCCCTCCCGTGGCTCCTGCCCGCTGTACTTTTGGGCCAAGGTTGCTGGAGTTGTTCTTTGAGTCATTTTCGGAGGCCGGCCCTGCCGTGCCGGACTCGTTAATGCGAGTATCTCACGTTTGGTGTCACCGTGTTGGAACTCTGGGGTTTTACCTTCTGCCACCACCGGCCTGAAATGCATTTCATTGTTTTTGGTGTTAAAATTCACGGAGGTTTGTTGTTTGGGTTTTTTTTTTTTTTTTTCCCCACCGAATATCTTTTTATTTGTTTCCAGAAACAAACGATTAGCATTAGTATTCATTAGTATTCGTGTTAACAATTGATAAAGGGCCCACTACTGTAGTATCTGTGCATAGCACACAAAATTTAATTAAAAATATAATAATTTCCTCAAGCCATGATCATAAAATCTGTACCATCCCCCAAAGTTAGTTCCTGAGACTTCCCCCAAAGTTTCCTGTGGAGGGAGGGACCTGTTTGCCAGGGAAGAAGAGTCAGGGATGCTGTGTTGGAATGAGCAGGACCAGGCTGGAGAGGGCAGGAGAGGGCATGTCCAGCACACACCAGGAATTCCTGTGGAAGCTCCAAGCCCGTGCAGCTCTGCTGCCAGCCCTCATGTCGGTCCTGCAACAGGGTTGATGGATCTCAGCCAGGCTGCAAACCCCACCAGGGGAAATCTCCTAAAGCTCAAAGGATTTGGGATTTCTCCCTCCTAATGTTTGCTGCCTCCATCCCTCTGGGTGACTCATTTTTTGGAGTCTGGTATGATGTTTCCCTCTCTCCTGGCTCTCCAGACTCATTTCCCAGCATTGCTGGGCAGGAGGTCACTCCCATGCCCAAGGAGGGTGCTGGGGACCATTGCATGGCTGGAGACCACAGCCCTGCTACTTCCCCTGAGGAATGGCTTCTGCAGGCCTGGAGAGGACACTGGGGGCTCTTCCCCTTAGTGCTGGGGACCCATTACTGGCTACCCACCAGATCATGATCTCTGCCAGGGCATTTGGCTCCCAGCCGACACCTCAGAGCAAACACGACCTCTGCACAAAGCCTACGTGCAGCGTGTGGACACCTTCCCTGCTCGAGGTGCTCTGTTCTGCTGGGCCTCTGAGGGCAATTCCCAGGCTGAGGGTGAGCCAGGGAGAAGCTTTGCTCCAAGATGCCACCACAAACATCTGGCAAGAAACAAAAGACATCTCAGAGGCATCTGGGCATCTAAAGCAGCGTTTGGATGGAAGCCATTGCCTTTTCAGACTGCTCGGGTGGATGTGTGCCCTGTTGTTTCCCCAGAGCTGGCTCACTCACTGAGGTCAGTGGCAAAGCTGAGTTTTCACTGAACAGCAGCACTGAGTTGCTGCTCAGACCTGGTCTCACCACTTCATCCCAAAGCTTGGTTCTGCCAAGAGCATGGGAATGTTTGATGTGCTCTGCACGGACTCTGGAGGGAATCAGGCTTGAGGCAGAAGAGCAGCTGTCACCTCTGGTTGTCTCTTACTGCCACAGAGTAGGGGACAGCATGGAGCATCTCCTGCTTGCTGGAGAGTCTCTTTTGCTGGAGCAGCTGCTCCAGAGGTTTTCCAGATCACTTTGGACCACATGACCAATGAGTTCTTGAGGATCATAATAGTCAGCCATCGGTGGTCCTGGGAATTCCCAGGATTCCCATTATCCTAGGAATGTGTCACAGGGAAGAAATGGCCTTCGGTACTTAAAATATCCCAATCTACCCATGGAACTTCACCCTGAGGACACTGAGAGCAGTTGTGTGGGTAGTGAGGAGAGGTCTGGAGACCTTCCAGTAAGACAAATTGGCTGTTTATCAGCTCTTTGATGGGTCTCAGGTGCTACCTTCTCATAAGCTTTGTGTTCCTGCCACAACAGCGTCTGTAAGAAGAGCAGGGGAGAAACTTTATGGCTCTTGAATGGTTTGGCTCATTTAGGTGGGAAGCTCGACTGTGCTGAGGGCCTGGCTGTGTTTGAGGGGGCAGAGGTCCCACAAAAGGTATCAAACAGGGCAGTTTGGACAGAAAAATCCTCCTCCACCTTGCATATGATGCTGACAGATCCAGAATAAATGGAGTGGACATGAATTCAAGCAAACTTCACAAAAACAACAGATGGCTCTGAAGCTCCAGCACTGAGACCCTCAGGGACATCGATGGTGGCTGCTTTTAAACATCATTGGTCTTGTTCAGATATCCAAATGCAAAATGTGCTACTTGGGGACAAGACACAAATTTGCAGGAATCCTGAGCCTTTGAACTGCTGTTGAGATTATACATATCACTAGAACAAGCATTTTCCTCCTTGCACTGTGGCCAGATCTCCACTGTTCATGTTATTTAACTGTGTTAGAAACACAAGACAGTATTTTAGGTGTATCCTCTGTTTGCAGAACAGAGTTGGTCATGTCTGCCTGAGCACCACATACCTGTTTCATGTCAGCCATCCAAAAAAAAGCTACTCCAGAGCTTACCTGATACACCAAAGCCAGCAGGTCACTTCCCTTCCTTCCTCCAAGCTTTTTTTCCAGCTTTGGACTTGTGTTTCTCCATGCCTGATGCATGGCTGGGAGCAATCCCACTGCAGAGCTCCATCCCAGCTCAGGGAGGACAGCTGGATCATGGCGATGAAGCCATCAGCCTCCCCAGGAGCAGAGGTGGGAGAATGAGGAAGATAAACAGTTCAGACACTTTTCTTGAAAGCTGTTGCTTCTATTTCAGAGCTCATGTGCCTGAAAACCTTTCTGGGTTTTTTGGGTTTTTTTTGTTGTTTTTTTGTTTTTTTTGGTTTTTTTTCTGACTGTATCAGTTGGTCTAATAAGAGATAGTGCCTCTCCTGACGAGACTGCTCTGCACTCCTGAGCTCAGGTCCTTTATCCTTCCCTTCATGCTGCTGACAATGACTGAAGCTCCCTGGCCATACAATATCTGGGAAGTCAATGCCATGTCAAGCCCCTGGGTTTACATCCATGGCCACAGTGAATGCACTTATTTACTGGAGAGACTCATCAGCCCTGCCTGCAGCTGCTGCAGGGAAAGCAAAATCCAGGGGGGTCTCCAGGGACCCTTCCCTGGGCAGGTGGGCTGATTCACACATGGGGTTCTGCACCATGGGAAGGGAATCCCCATGGGTTTCCACCACACATTTCTCACCCTGGGAAGGATGAACAACTGTTCAGCCACTCGTTGTTTGACTGCTAAAGTTGCTAAGGGAAGGCCTTGGTAGGTGGCACAGAGGTGGCACTGCCTCAGGAGTCTCCAGCAGGGTGGTACCCAGAGACTCTTTGGGGATTCTGTGGAGTCCAGGCTGCTGCCTGATTCTGTGGGGGCTTTTTTGGTGCTCTCTGCCACAGCGTGGTGTCCTCACAATGACTGCTGGCCTGGCTGCACTCTCACTGCTCACTGCAGCACTGTCACACAGTGACATACAGAACTGGAGGTGTGAGACAGACAGAGGAAAGAAGATTTTCACAAGGAGGGTGGTGAGGCCCTGGCACAGGTTGCCCAGAAAGGTGGTGGACATGCCATTCCTGGAAACATTCAAGCTGGATGGGGCTCTGAGCAGCCTGCTCTAGTGGAAGGTGTCCCTGCAAAGTGCTCAGACTTGATGACCTTTAAAGGTCCCTTCCAGCCCAAACCATTCTATGATTCTGTAATTCCCTAAATATGCTGAATTTGATGCTCTGGGAAGGCTGGTATAATTCGAGGCATATTTTTTCTGTCAGACATTGCACTGGCTCACTGATCAAGACCTTCACCCCAGTGAAGAGCACTGGACCTGCCCACAGAGGCAGCAGGGCACAGGTTTCACAGCAATAGACTCCCCAGGGTGACTGGCCACACCACAGGATTATCACCTGCAGGGAGCCAGAGCCAGGAGGGAAATCCCCACAAATATCCATCACCTTCCTCATTAACAACAAGTCACAAATATAAATGGTGCTGCAAAAGAGCAGTGAACAGATCTCCTGTGAGGAATGAGAGCTAAATGCACAGAGCACTGTGCCAAAGGAAGGGATGGGATCAGGTAGTATCGCACACCGATAAAACCTCAAGTTTGGAAAGGGCTGTAAACTTCTGCCTCAGGGCATAAACCAGGTCCCAATCCAGGTGGAATCTTTAGTTTTGAAGCAAGTTATTCTCCACCTCTCTCCCGTGGAAGGTGGTGCCTTCCCAGGGAGCATCTCTTGTTGGGCAGTGTGAGCGAGCAGCTCCTGGGATGATCCAATCTGCCACATCCATCACTGCTCCCCTCTTCTGTCAGGGATGTACAGGGCAGTGACCTGCTCCATTAAATCTCTCCGTGCAGGAGGCTGGATCCCTGTAACTCTTTATAGCTGGAGTTGAATAAATGCCTTTTTCAGGGTTGGGGGGATGAAACTGAGCAAGAAACACCGTAAAAATGCAAAAAGAATAACCTGTAAGTATCCAGTCTGTTCTGCACAGTATCTGCGAACACATCAGTGCTGCTGCCCGGATGAGCTGCTCTGTGCATATATTTTCCATATATCTCTCCCAGAAAATATTATTTGATGGCATGTGATTAAAAGGGTCTTTTTTAATATGTGGCAAATGCATAATGAAATGTATGTGTGCACTTGCATGTAAAATAACTAGGTATGAGGGAAAAGTAGGAATATAATCATCCCTGGCAATGTCTGGTAGGATTCTGTGCACTGAGCTAATTCTGGGTATTTGGAAAAAGTATTCCTGGTGGTGGGAATCTCACCAGGTCCCTCTGAACAGCAAGCAGGACCTGTGTCCTCAGTGGCTCTGAAAAGCCCCAGAAACCTGGAAGTCTTTCCAAAACGTGCTTCCTTCAATTAAAAATCAATTAAAAATCCTCTCCCTTTCCCAGTGCCTGACGCATTAAAAAAAAAATAAAAATAAAATAAAGTTATTTAAAGATCCATTATTTCCTAAATGAAGTTTGGATCAGGGGTATTTTCAAATTGTAGGTGCTCTTCACCTCTCACTTTTGGCAGTTGCAAGCCCGACCGTGATTCCTGTGAGGAGGAGGAGGCTGAAGGCAGAAATACAGCTCTATTTATGCTGATACTGGATCTCAGGCTACATGATCTCATCTAATTTAAAGTTACTCCAAATGAACGATCTCCAAGAATATAATTTTAATGTTTCCCTATCAGGCCGTTCTTATCTCTCTGCGTTACCATGATATCATTCAGGAATAATAATCGCACCATTAGTTTTGGTGTCTAAACAAGCTGGTGAGGAGAAATGGATTTCAGTCACCGCCCTTCAAATTGCTTCCCTCCCCAAGAAAAAAATCCCAAACCACAAAAAAGGTACAAAGTTTATAAAATCCAACCCCGAGGACTGTACAGCTGCAACAGATGCCCTTCCAGGACAAAGGATTTAGGGGGGAAAATGGAAGTATTTAAGTATTTAAGGATGGAAGCGTTGGAATCTCAAAGGAAATCTTTCTTTTCCTTTTTATTTTTTTTTTTTTTTTTTTTTTTTTGAAGCGGGGCATTTATGGGATGTAAATGAGCAAAGCGGAGCCCGAAATGCCCCGAGCTGATGTAGCGTGTGTGCTGCAGCACGGCGAGGCAGCAGCCAATGAAAGCCGGGCTGCCGATTTTTTATCATTAATATTGCGAGGCAACATTAACTGATTGGAAAGACTTTTCGGGAGCAGGCAGAGCCTGCGAGCCGCCGCTCCTTCCCGAACGATTTGCTACCCGGATTTTTGAGAACGACGCCTGGCTCCTCTCGTTTAATCCTGCCGAGGGATGACGAGTGATACAATTTCTCCCCCTCTTTCGAAGAATTTGAAAAGAAACAATAAAAGGAAAGGGAGTTTTGTATTTTAAGCGTCGGAGGGGAAAGCAGACGGTGCCGAGGAGAGGGACAGCGGCTCCAGGCGGCTTTCCCCGCGGATGTTGAGCGCGGCAGCTCCGCGGGGCAGCGCGCCGGCAGCTGGGGCTGCCCACAGCGCTGTTTCCACGGAAAAAGTGGGGTAAAAAAGAACTTTCCACGCGTGTCACCCTACCACGGCCACGGCCAAGCCGGAGGGTGCCTGTCGGGCCAAGCAGCGCCCAGGCACGCCAGTCCCGGCCCGTGGCGAGCGTTCCACGCGTGGCACCGAGGTCCCCGAGAAACGGGCCAGGTCTCAGGCGAGCCCGGGGGGACAGCTACGGGAAGGGGCAGCCCGCACCCACCTCTTCTTGTTTGCGGGTGCCATGTGAACATCAGCGGCTGCTGGGGGTGGGGAGAAGCTCGGGGGATTCCACCGCGGGATGGGGGCAAGTTTCCCTGAGGAAGATGCGGTGCCGTAGCAGGAGGATCCCGCCCGGGGAGGTCCCGCCCGGGGAGGGCGCTTGGGCAAGGGGGTCCCGGAGCGGGCTGGGAAATTGGCGGCGCATTTCTGGGCGCAACGAAAAAAGCCTCTGGGATGGAGCCGGCGGCAGCAGAGCCAAAGCCTCGGGCACTGCCGGCCCCGTCTAGGTGAGCGGACTCCACATCCTTGGTCCCTTTCTTCTTCCTCCTCCTCCTCATCTTCCTCTTCCTTCTCCCCGGCTCCGCAGGCACAGAGCTCTGCCGGGAAATGAAAGTCATTTATTGCGAAGAAGGAGGAAATAAGGGCGAAGGTGGTTTATTCTATTATTATTATTAATATTATTCGGAGGACGGGGGGGAGCTGAGAGCCCCCCAGGAACGGTGGCCCGGCATGGAGCGGCCCGCGGCGGCGGCTCCCCTCGGGCAGGAGGCGAAGTTTTGGGCGGAGAGGTGCGGGGGCACCCCGGAGGGGCCAGGCCGGCCGCCCCCCGCCCGTCCCAGGAGCCCCCCCCCCGACATCTCGTTTCTCTCCCCGGTCGCTGTCGGACGCGGGCGGGCGGGGGCAGGGGGCGGCCCGGGGGGGTCTTTTCGGAGCAGGTTTGTTAACCAAAGCAGGTGCTAAAAACCAATAAGCCCGGAACAAACGCGGTTCCCCCCGGGAGCCGGGACAATTGTTTCCATTTAATAAATATTTTCCCCACGGGCGTTTCGCGGGAGGCAGGCAATTATTCAAAGCAAGCCGGGACGCGGGCCGGCTCCCGGGGTTAAGCGGGGCTGCGGAGCGGGGAAGGCGGGG
>NC_031778.1:4796109-4797713 GCF_001522545.3 Parus major
CCGGGGACGGCCTTGGCGGAGGACCTGTGATGATCAGCTGAGCCCGCTCCTGCCGCTCCTCCGGCTCCTCCGGCCTTCTCCAGCCGTTCCTCCTCCTCCTCCTCCTCGTCCTGCCGCCGCCGTCCGGCGCCCCGAGCCGCCGCGCCCCGCAGAGCCGCCCGTCCGCCCGCCCGGCAGAAGCATGTCCAAGCCCAGCGACCACATCAAGCGCCCCATGAACGCCTTCATGGTGTGGTCCCGCGGCCAACGGCGCAAGATGGCCCAGGAGAACCCCAAAATGCACAACTCGGAGATTAGCAAGCGGCTGGGCGCGGAGTGGAAGTTGCTCTCCGAGGCGGAGAAGCGCCCGTACATCGACGAGGCCAAGCGGCTTCGGGCGCAGCACATGAAGGAGCATCCCGACTACAAGTACCGGCCCCGGCGTAAGCCCAAGAACCTGCTGAAAAAGGACAGGTATGTCTTCCCTTTGCCTTACCTCGGGGAAACAGATCCCTTAAAGGCCGCCGGGCTTCCCGTGGGGGCCACTGACTCGCTGCTGAGCTCCCCGGAGAAGGCCAGGGCTTTCCTGCCTCCCACCTCAGCACCTTACTCCTTACTTGACCCCAGCCAGTTCAGCTCCAGCGCCATTCAGAAGATGACTGAGGTTCCTCACACCTTAGCCACCAGCACCCTGCCCTACGCCTCCACCTTGGGATACCAGAACGGGGCGTTCGGCAGCTTGAGCTGCCCCAGCCAACACACCCACACTCACCCCTCGCCAACTAACCCGGGCTATGTCGTGCCATGTAACTGTACCGCTTGGTCGGCTTCCAGTTTGCAACCTCCAGTTGCCTACATATTATTCCCAGGCATGACCAAGACTGGGATAGACCCCTATTCTTCAGCACACGCGACTGCCATGTAACACCCACCCACCCACACCCCCACGGGCGTGTTGTGTGTGCGTGTGTCCCCCACCCCGGCCGGCAGCTGGAACTGGGATTCCTCCGTGTGTGCATGTACATAAAACCTGCAGGAGCAAAAGGCCACCCGAACCAGGACTCTGCCGCCCGTCGCCGGGCCGGGACAGACGCGGACGCTGCCTCGGAGATGCTCTCGCCTAAAGCTCGCCACGAGAGCTGGCCCCGGGCTCGGGGGGGATCTGCAATCGCGGGGGCAGATAGGAGCCCGGCACTTGTAAGAGTTGTAAATGTGTTTAAAAACAGAAAAGAAAAGCGAACCTTGAACTGCCCTTTCGGGACAAAGCGGGGAGAAAAAGAGAAAAAGACGAAAAGGAAAAAAAAAAAAAAAGAGAGAGGCGGTTTCGATTTTTATTTATTCTCTTAATGTCTGTGAGTTCTCCAGGGTCTCATGTCTCTTGGACTTGACTTTGGGAAGTCCCGGTCGTACTCTGATTTAATTTTATTTTTTTTTTTCCTTGTTGTTTTCCCTTTGCACATTGAAAGACGAGATCAGCTGTGTTATATATATATAAATATATATATATTTTGCCACCACGTACTACTAGGTAAAATTGCTTTTCATGTCAGAAAAAAGGCTCTTCAAAGTTAAAAAAAAAAAAAAAAAAGAAAAAAAAGACGGGGAGAAACATTTATATTTAAAAC
>NC_031778.1:4797750-4800003 GCF_001522545.3 Parus major
ATATGATAGTGTTTGCTTAATTTAAAACAGATAGTCCTTAAATTTGTGTGATCCAGTGAGACTAGATCTAAGTTTACTTTAGACAGAGCGTCAGGTATGAAGTCAGGCAGTAGAATTGTAAAAATTTATTACTACTAATAATAATAACGAAAAACCGAATAAAAACCGATGGCAATTTAAATATGTTTTCACAATGTCTTGGGCAAGAAGAAACAGAAACTAAGATGTACCCGGCAGGATTTTACCTCGTTAAACCTTTTCATTTGTTGAACAAAGACGTTTTGAATAAAGACAATCTGTCATCAAACGAGGCAAGTGCGTGGTGTGAGTGCGGGGACGAAGCCCTGCGTCCCGCACCGGGGGCCACGGGCGCTGCTCCCGCTCCGGAGCGACCCCGGCCCGCAGCCCCCGGCCCTCCCTGTGCCCACCCCGGAGCCGTGCCGGCTCGGGCTCCGCTCGGAGCCCGTCGGGGAAAAGCTGCTGCGGGCGGAGAAAACTTGAGAAAAGACGGGATGGAGCGGAGTGAAAGCAGGGGGCTGCTTCCCCCCGCCCCCCGTCCCGTCGGGGAACCGGCTTTTCCCAAGTTGCTTCCGCGGCGTTGAAGTTGTAGCGGTGCGAGGAAATATTCGGAGCGGGCAGGGGAGCGCCGACGGTGCTGGAAGGGGGCGGATTGGAATCAGCATCTTGTGCGGATCAATTAGCGGCGTTTGGGGGGCTCTTCCCTCGGCGGAGGGAGGGAGTCGGGGGGCAGAGGCGAGGGGAAGGAGGAAGAGGCAGAGGATCCGTCTGGAGGGGCTGAATAGCCGGAGCGCTGCGTGTTTGGATGTGCTTTGCTCATTAAGTGCTCTTTGGAGACCGATGTTAGAATTAAACGGCGTAACACAATTAACATACATGGGGCTTGAATGGGAGGGTAAGCGGGGGAAGAATAGATAGATAAATAAATGAGAGATCAGGCGAAGGTAAACAAAAGGGGAGAGGAGAAAAGGGCTGAAAGGAGAGGTTAGAATGGCTGCTCCAGCCTTGTTTAGCATGACAAAATGGCTCTTACAAATGAGGACAATTAAAGGAGCTGGCTTGGGGAGGGCCTGGGAGCCGCGGGACGATCCGCTGGGACACGCGGGGCTGGATGCGGCCGGCGTGGGGCGGCGCGGCGGCGGCGGGCGCTGATGTAACCCCAGCTGACAGGCGCTGTCAGCCCGGCTGATAACACCGATAGCTCAGTGTCCTCCGACATCCACCCGCATTAGTCTGACAATGGTCGGAGGCAGAGCCGGGCGGGGGGGAGCCGGCCCCGGCCCGCCCGGGCCACGCCGCTCGTGGGGCAAAGCGGTGGCCCCGCGGCCGTGCTCCGCTCCCCAGCGCGGCTGAGATTTGGGGGACGCCCCGTACCCCTGAGCCCGGAGACCTTCGGGGCCGCTTCGGCGGCTGAGGGGGAGAACGGGCCCGGTGGGTACCGGGGCCTCGGGGAAACGTCGGGGTGAGATGGTGAGCTCGGAGCGACAGAGCTGGAAACTTTGGCGGCGATCTCTCTACTTTCCTTCTTTATTTCGATCTTTTCTTTCTTCTTTCCCCTTTTCTTTTCCCTTTCACTCCTCCTCCCGCCCCTTCTTTCCTTCCTTTTTACTTTCCTTTTTACCTTATTTTCTTATCTTTATTTATTAATTCTATCTCCTTCTCTCTCTCCCTCTCACATTTTCCCCTTCTCTCCTTCCGTTCTCCTTCTCTCTCTTTCTCTTTTCCAATTTCCCTCTCTGTTTACTCTTCCTCTCTTCCCGTTTCTCATTCTCTTTTCCTCGCTGCCTCGTCGTCCCCCTCCCACCCCGCTCGCCCCTCCGCAGCCTCTGCTCGCCGTGTTTCGCTCCCGTTTCCTTCGCCGTGTTATCCCTCCAGCCCTCCCGCCCGGTTGCAGGTGTGTAGCTATTTAACTCGTGAAGATAAATAAATTAAATAATGATCTTGACACTGCAGTGAACCGATTACTGACTTTGATGTCAAAGGGAAACCAAAAACAGAAAGAAAGAGAGGGAGAGAGAGAGAGAGAGAGAGGGGTGAAAAAAAGCTATTCCCTCGAGGGGGAAATGCAGCTCCTTGTCAAACCTGTTTCCCCACAACTGTCTCCTTCTTTCAATAAAATCATTAAACAAAGGCCGCGGGGTTATGCGCGCCACGCCTTGGGTGCGCGGCCGGGCGCTGTCCCGGGCTGGGCTCCGCCGCGGAGCCTCTCCCGCAGCCGCGGAACCCCGCGCAGGC
>NC_031778.1:4800519-4801593 GCF_001522545.3 Parus major
TCTTCTCTTCTCTTCTCTTCTCTTCTCTTCTCTTCTCTTCTCTTCTCTTCTCTTCTCTTCTCTTCTCTTCTCTTCTCTTCTCTTCTCTTTTTTTTTTCACTCTTCTCCTCTTCTCTCCTCTCCAGTTCGGCTCAGCGCTGCCTGCAGGACCACCTAGACTCTTAAAATCATCCACTCTGGCCTTGCTTTAAAGAAGAAAACAAATAAGAGAGGGGGAGAGAATATCTCGGGAGGCCAAGGGGACCAGGAGAGCCCTCGCTGGCGCCCAGGTGTAGCTGTGAGACGGCCAGGGAGCTCTGCTGCAGGAGAGACAAAGACAGAAGGAGAATTAAGAGATGTTAAAAAACTTTATTTTAAAGGACACATTAAGCCCATAGAAGTCTCTGAGAGATATTACTTATTTCTGCTTATTAGTGATAATAGCCCAGTAAATTTGCTATTGAGTGTATCAAAGGCATTCAAAGAGACTTTGAAACATCAAAAAGATTGCAATTCTGATTTTACGGTTTTATTCCAGGCCCGACCTCCTGGCTACATTCCTTGATTGTAGTGTTTAAAAGTAAGCGATGATCAGAAACACGTCTTCCTCCTCCTCCTCCTCCTCCGCGGGCAGCGGCCCCGGCCGGCCGGCGGTACCGGGGGTACCGGGGCTGCCGAGGGCCGGCGAGGGGCTGCGGGTGGCAGCGGGTCCCGCGGGCAGGGCTCCGCACCAGGGTCCCCCCGCCGCAGCCTCCGCACCTAAAAAACACAAAATCATTCAAAACGTTTCTAACGCAAAATCTTGATGTAAAGGCAGCCCAGCCCCGGCTGCACCTGTCCCCTCGGGGGGCTGCAGGAACCCGGTGCAGCCGGGGGATGCGGGCTCAGCTCCCCACGCTGAGCCGAGCTCCGGAGCGAGGAAGCCTCGGGGCTTTTGATGTGTCTGTAATTTACCCTTTTTATTATTTTTTTTTTCTCTCTTTCGGTCCTTAATTTTACCTCCTCGTCTCTCTTTTCTCCCTTTACACGCCTCTATTCCAGTTGGGGTGTTTTATACCAACATCAAAGGGACTATGCAGCCATTATTATTATTAT
>NC_031778.1:4801653-4820127 GCF_001522545.3 Parus major
ATTATTATTATTATTATTATTATTATTATTATTATTATTATTATTATTATTATTATTATTATTATTATTATTATTATTATTATTCCTTTCTCTCTCTCTTTTTTTTTTCCCTTCCCTTTTTATTAGGGCAAAATACTTTATTATTCCCGAACGCTTCTTGTTCGGAAAGCTAAACAAGAAATAACGTGCAGGGTCTGTGCAGGTCCACGCTGCAACAAGGCAACATGTGTATGCCTAAAAGCCCCGAAATTAAATCCAGGTTGATCCCAATTTAAAAGAGGAGAGCGAGGGAGCGGGAGCCGGCTCTTTGAGTGGGTGAGAGAAAGAGGGGAAGAGATGAGTAGCTGGTAATTATTGAAATATAAGGATGAGATTAATTCAAAGGAAACAAACTATGAAAACAATTGGAGCCGAGTGAAAAGCAAAACCCAGATTAGAATTTGCTTGTGGTTTGTTGTCTGTCTGCTTTCTTTCCTCCTCCCCACCCATTGTCACAGTGCAAGGCAATGGGATTTGCACACTTGAGGTGTAATAGCATTACTGCATTAATTAAAATTTTCATTTCACGTCCAGATTGTTTACTTATCTGCTGGAAACATATGTCGGGAGAAGTTGAGATTCTGGATTCTGCTCCGCTGCCCAAGGTGCAGTGCAGTACAGGGGGGGAGAGGATGACTTCAGATTTTTTTTTCATTCCATCCTCCAGCCTTATCTCTCCGCTGTAAATTATAAGGAGACTCCATTGAACTGAATATGAAGATTATATTTGCGAGCGGCGCGTCCTGGAGCGGCCCCGGTCCCACTTTGAAATGAAACAAGCCTTGCGGACCCCGAGCCCCCCTTCTCCTCCCTCCCCGTGCGGTCGCAGCTCCCCGGGACCCCTCGATACCGGCCCGCTCCCGGGGGAAGGGAGGGAAGGAGGGAGCGAGCGCCGCGCTGCTCCCGGCTGCTCCCTCGCTCCCGTCCGGGAAGCAGCGGGGAGAACCGCGAGGCTCCCCCGCCTCCCAGAGCTGTTCTTCCCGAGGCGGCCCCCCAAAAAACACTCCCGGGGAGGGCGAGCATCCCCCGTCCGTGCCGCGGCGGGGTCGCGCCGTCGGTGCGGGCTCTGCTGGGCTCCGGCGGAGCGAGGGATGCTCGGGCGCCTGCAGCACTTGGTGGGAAGCGTCTGTTTGTCTATTCCACCCTGTTTTTTTCTCCTCCTTTTTGGGGTATTTTATTTTCCTATTTTCTGCCCTATTTTTTTTTTTTATTTTATTTTTTTAAGAGACCCCTGAGAAGGCAGCGAGGTGCCGTCCTCTCCGCCGGGTCTATCTGTAATTGAATCTAGGTCAGTTATTCTAAAGCATGGGAGAGGCTGATTCCCTCTTTCCGACATCAGCCCGGAATTTGGGAGGCGGGGGGGTGGGGGTGAGGGGAAGAGGAGAGGGGGGTCTTGCAATTTCATTTAAAATGTAATGGTGGATGAACCGATAAGCAAATAGGGGGAAAAAAAGACTCTGCTTAAAAGAAAAAAAAAAAAAAGGCATGCTTTTAATATGCTTCCAGATGGGGGGAAAATGATTTACATGGGAGTTTATTTCCTCTTTGCTGATATGAAAGAATTACAGATACAAAACCCACTGATCTATAGAATAAAAAAAAAAGAAAAGAAATGTTATTTTCCTGTAAAGGTATCAGTTCATTTATATTCATTTAACCATCCATCCATCAATTCACTTTCTCACTCCCTGCACATTCTCTCTGCCTCTGGTAAACCTACCCCACCAATATACTTTTCTGGAATATACAATGAAGTTTTGTTAAAAAAAAAAAAAAGAAATTATATGAGATTCAGCTGGAGTAGGTAAAGTGAAGTTTCCCTTCTCCTCCTTTCCCCAGCTCCTCTTTTATGTTTCAGACTTTGAGTAAATTAGCAATGTGAAGACGAAAATGGTTTAGTTGGGAAAAGAATGTCTCTGTATGTCTATAAATAATATGTGGAGTATAGGTGTTATAGATGTGTCTATATGTATAGATATAATACACAGAGAGCAGGGTTCGTGTGTGCCCAACATGTATGTGCTGTGTAGCCATGTTTGTGTGATACCAACAGCTCATTCTCTGCCTCTAAAATAAAACCTACACATTCTGTACAGCTATTTACAGCATTCATATATCCACGGCCCCAGGTTTAACCACCCACCCAGCCTGCATATGCTGTAGATATGCAGGATATATATGATACCCCAGCACATGCAGAGGCTCTGAATAGGAGTAGAACATCTGGATTAAAATATAAAATATTTTCCCTAAATTGCCAGCACATGTCCTTTGGGAGGGCTGGGGCACCCATGGTCCCGTATTTTGGACGCTCTCTGGCTCGAGCTCGGCCACGCACGAAGCACAAGGCACAGCTCAGCCTGGAAGCCTCTGACCTCCCAAACCTGAGGGCTACCAGGGCTGTGTTTGTTTGCATTTTGGATGGTACCTGGAGCTGAGATCCAAATTCCCTTGCATGAGAGTGGCTGGAGAGCAAACCTAAATCTGTCCCCCGACACCTCCAAGTACCAAACCAACCCCACCTGGGCAAGCTCTGCCCGTGGCTCTGCCTGCCCCAGTGTGAGGTGGGGACAGGGGTGACTTCCTTCTCCCTGTGCCCTGGGTGTGGAGGCCTTTCCTCACAGGAATGGCTCCTGGGGGGGATGAGCTGTGCCCAAAGACAGGGCCTGCCAAACCATCCGTCATTTCCCGGACGCCTTCAGCGACGTTGTGAGTAGAGGGATACGGAAAAACTTTTTCTGCTTTAAGTGCAGTGGCAAGAGCTGTGTAAGAAGTTGCTTTTTTCTTGTTAAAAGCAGGTAAATAAAGAGACAGACAGATTTGGAAATGCCTCTCTCTATATATAGATAAAAATATACGTCTTTATCTCCAGCTAGATATGGATATAGATCCGCACAGAATTTTCCTGGCGGTGGCTGCTCAGGAGCTCCAAGCTGGTACTCGGGGGGTCCTTGCCAGCCTTTCCTAAAACTTCCTGTGCAAATAAAGGCTTCAGGCAATCCCCCCCAGCTCAAACGGGCTGGGGGCACTGCAGAGCCCAGCATCTCGTGGGTGCCTGCCCTGCGCAGAGCCCACACGCCCGCACTCCGCAGCAAAGGCTGGAGTTGTCTGCGTTGGAAGTGACACCTGCAGATGTTCCCCTCCCTCGTGTTTCCAACCTGGACCTGAACAAATACATAATCATATCACATAGCATAATTAATTGTGCTATCACCATGAAGGACTCTTAAAGGGAAGGCTGTTGAAAGAGTTCCTGAAGATAATCCTTTTAAAAGGTTTCCTTAAAATGCAACCACTAGCGGGAATAAGGCAGGTTTAGTTCCAACATCTTAATACCTCTGCAGAGCAGAGTTTTAGATCTTGTAAATGTCTTTCCTTTAATAGTGGCTTGACTTTTGATTTGGGACTTGTGCTTTTTGGAGGATCTTGCTGCTGTTGTGGTTCTCAACAGTGAAAGTCCTTGAGGAGGCAGAGCCTGGCTCCCCGCTCAACTGATCTGCCCTTATAACTCCATCCCTGCTGGAATTCCAACGTGGTCCCATCCTGTCTGGGCTGGTGTCCTGCACTTGTGTCTAATCACCCATCAGAACAATTTTCAGGGTGCTGCTTAATTTGTTTTGTTTCTCATTCTGGATGACGCCCCAGCTCCTGGCTCACTGAAAATGGGATTCAGCTTCTCCCCAGCTCTTTCCTTAGCGCTGTCTCCCGACTTCTCAGAAAATTCCTGCATGGTGCTGGTCCCAGGGTTGGTGAGTAAATCACTTTATTTTTGCTTTCCCAAATGATGTCTGTGTGAAATGAGCAGAGCCACACAGTGCTCTGCCTGTCCAGGGGATAAATGGGCACCAGTGGGCTCTACCTGGTGCCCCCTCAACCCTTCTTCCTCAGTCTTCCATCCCAGGAGCTCTTCCCATGCTTATTTGGCATCCTCACATTTCCCAGGTTTTGCATGGAAAGGGAAAAGCTTGAGGAACTGGGACCACCTGGTGGAGCAGACCCCTGGTAGGAGACCCTGGGATCAGCCAGGTCCTGCCTTTTGCTGTCACTGCTTTTCTGGAGCTCCAAGCCAGGATCCTGGTTTTCAGCAGGAAAAGTTTAGATTTGTGAAAAATCTCAAACTGGCATGGAAATGAGGGCTTCCGGAGTAAGGGATGATGAACACCTCCTCCCAAGAACAAGAATTAAAAATTACAAAAAAACCCACCAAATTCAGTTAAATCAGCTATTTTTGCTTTTTTTTACAGCTGTGGACAGTCCTTTAGATTATCCCAGTGCAAATTTCTCGGTCGGTGGCGGGTTTGCTGTGCCATCTCTCTGACATCACAAGGCCTCTGGAAAACCAGGGATCTCCATTCCCAGGGAAGTGCAGACCAGGCTGTTGTGTTGTGGTGCTGTGTGTAGGGAAAAACCAGTTTGAAGGCCACGAGAGGTGTTTGCTGTGCTCTGGCTGTTGTCCCCTCTCTCGGAGGGTGGCACTGCTGCTGTTTGCCCAGCGTGGTCAGAGGTGGTGCCACCAGAGCTCAGCCCGTCCCTGTCAGTGGCAACAGTGAAACCTTTTGGGTGTCCCAGGAGAGCAGGGCCAGGTCGCTGCTGGCTCAGATATTTTCGCCTGTTTTGGCTTTGAAATAGGCGCAGGAGACAGAAAATGCACCAGGCACCGGGGGTGGCACCGCTGGGCCAGCGGGGATGGGGAGGCTGAGGGGACACACAGGGGCTGCCAGACCTGAGGCCAGCTGGGTGGCACATGGGGTAAAGCCCATCCCTGGTGTGGGATTGGGGCTCGTATCGCCTGTCAGCGATGCGCTCTGTGGCAGAGGTCCCCTGGGCCAGTGTCCCCCTCCCTGACAAAGCTTTACAAACCAAGCTCCGGCTTGAATTATGTCCCTGCTCCCTGCTTGCCCGAGTTTTATTTTTCCTGGTTTATCTTTTGGCTTCCACATCCAGGTTTTCTTCCTTAGCAAGGTCAGAGCCCTCTGATTTAGAGTATTTAATTGCTTCTAATTTCTCCAAATTTCCGTGTAGGCATTTTAATATTTGCCTCCTTCCTTCCCTGTGAGCTATTAGCGTGAGTCAGTTTTTTTCCTGACACACACAAGGAATTTTCCTCTCTCCTCCTACTCCTTCCAGCCCTACTTACATGGGAATTCCCCCAGCAGGCACTGAAAGAAGAAAGGGAATTAGATCTTTATCAGAGCCTTACTTTCACCCAAGATTTCCTTAGATCAGGGAGGTAAATAGAAGCCAACAGAAGCCAAACAAATCCTTCCTCTCCTACCTAGAAATAACCCTCCTGTAGCCAAAAGTATTCTCTCTCCTCCTTTGGAGGCAAACCAGGAGCTGGTGTGACTGTGTGTCCTTCTTTGGATTTCAGGGGTTCCCTCTTTGCCCACCAAGCACCAGGCAAAAGAAGAACTACATTTCTAGCAGAAAAAAAAATAAACAGAAAAAAAGAGAGAAAAATAAAATTAAATCCCAGTGTTGTTTCGAATCCCTGCCAACTTTCCAGGCCTTCCTTTGTAACTCCGCCAAAAATAAGGCCACAAACCCATTTTTTCTCATTTGCAGGTCACCTTGAAGGGTAGATGAGGAGCTTTTTCAATAGCATTTCTTTCAAAGGGATTTCAGTGAGAAAAGTAGCAATGATTGAAATTCCCTGTTTCCTTCCAGATCCTCAGGTTTTCCTGGAGGATATACAAACACCCAAGCAACTCCCCGCTGTGGATTTTCGCTCTCTTGCGGTGACATTGCCTGACCTGAGGGACTACAGAGGTTTGGCACAAACATGCTTTAATATAATTTTTTAATCACCTCTTGGCCTCCTAGCCCACACATTCCTCTTCAAATAGCAGCAGGGCTGGAGGAGATGCCTACAGAAAAATGGGACAGCATCTGCTTCCCACTGCAACGCAGCTCCTCCGTGAGCTCTCCGTGATGTCCTGGTGAAAAGCACCTTCTGAGCCCAACAGACAACATAAAAAGCCATGGAAAGGAGGTGCAAATTGGAATAATGAGAAGTGCCCTGATGCCTTCTCTCTTGGGGATAGGACCATGGGTGGGTGCTTAGTGTCATCAGGGTGTTTCTCTCTGCTCCCAGTCTGTGTCACTCCCCCTCCTTCGGCGTGGAGCCAGCTGGGGACAGGGCCCTACAGCTCCCTTGCCTTGTTGAGACACTGGGAACAGAAGTTCAAATTGTCCAGCTGCTTTAGCTCAGTCCAAGTGCCTTTCCCAGCCTCAGTTAATAAGTGATGAGCAAACCTTCCTCTCCACGTGTACCCATGCATATGGATAGACACAGACACACACACACACACACATGTGTGTATATAAATAGATCTCTTTAAATTTAAATAGATTTATACCCAAGGACAGGAGGGTGGGCATGAGATCATTACAAAGAAAGAAGGTGTAACACATCCATATGTTCTGTTGTGGGGATGAAATCTATAGCAGGTTGTATGCAGTGCTAATACTCCTATTAATTTCTATTTTTCATTGTTGTTTGCACATTTGTCAGGCTCCGATGAAGGGATAATGAAGCGAGTGGATGTTAACTGCAAATTAATCAGCCCTGTCTTGGAGTGTAACACAGGTTCCTGTTTGCATCCCCTCTTCACCCAGGGATGATAACACGCTTTCTCCATCCCCACCAGGAAAACCTCTTGGATGCTGTGACAGAGCAGAGAAAGAAAGAAAAAAGAAGAATCAGAGACACCCTGGCCAAGAAACTTCCAATTCCCTTCAAAACGGTCGAGTTTGAATTGTGAGAAAGCTGAGGAAGCTGAGGTCGTGCTAATTTTGCAAGAGGAGCTTGTTGGGAATTTTGTGTTGGCCATGGGCAGGTTGGACCTTTTGTTGTCTTTAACTCCCGAGGTGTCAGATCCTTTTGAGAATTAATTTTTTTAACTGGGGTGTGTCCCTGCCCATGGCAGGGGATTGGAATGGGATGACCTTTAGGGTCCCTTCAAGCCCAAGCCATGCTGTAATTCTGATTAACTGGTGCTGTGCATGAGGGATGGATGTATTTACAAACATTGTGATGTATTTATTGCAAATTGTCTTGCTTTACCTTGGAGCTTGGTGTCTGTGAGCCTGGTGTGGTTGTGGTGTGTGGTGTGAGGCAGGAGGTTCCCTTGTGCCGGGATGAATGGCAGCAGAGCCAGAGAAAGCCCAGGTCCCTTGGGAGAGACCAGAGTGGGGAACTGAGGCAGAGTCACCAGCCCCAGGAGTGCATTTCCTCATGGATACACACTCAGCATCCCTTGGGCAAACACTGGTTCTTTGAGCACCTGCTTTTTGCAGTTTGGACTGGGAGCTGGGCAAGCATGGGAGTTTCTGCTCGGGTGCTGCGTTTCTGATGAATTTAATTTGGTTCTATGCAGAAAGGCCAGTGGAGTTTGACTACCTGGCCTCATTTTGTGCTTGAGGAAGGAAACAAAAGCAGATTTTGGGTTGATCATTAACTGCTGATCCTTGTGATGATCACTTGGTGCTGGTTCTGGTGCCAGCTGAGATTTTCTTCTGGAAAGGTTCTTTCCCTTTCCCGATATCTCAGGATGCAGGTCTTTGCAGCCAAGTCCATCCCTGCAGTGGCAGCCTGGGGAGCCTCCAGTTCCCTGCAGGAGCACCAGCACCCAGACCTGACCCTCATTTCTTGGATATTAATGTGCCACCCTGCCCAGCTCCCAGGGTGCTTGGATGGCAGCATCCATAGATCATTTACCTTTCCAGGGAAGGAAACACTTGGTCAGACCAAAATTACCATCAATAAATTCATGTAGCTGTAGCTGCTCTCCTCCTGTTCAGGGCACACACTAGCCCAAATAAATGGGTGTCTGCCTCATAAATACAGAAAACTCTGTGCTCCTAAAGATGAGCATTTCATGGACAAGTTCATACTGCCCAGGACAAGCAGCACTCCAGTCTCATTTCCAGAATAATTAGGGAATACTGCAAGATTTAAATGTGTTGCTGTTTATTGGAGAAGTGGCATTGTAGATAATTTGGGCGCTCCTTAAAGGGACTTCTCCCAGCCTTTGTCCCTTCCTTTTATCACCTTCCTTGTTCCAATCTTTGGCACATCTCTCTCTCATTTACTGATCAAACACTTGATCAGTTGATCAATTAATCACCTGGTTGACCCAGATTTTTTACATATCTGCCCCTACATTTTTTTTTTTTTGTATTCCCAACCTAGATTTATCACCAGTCTTTCCTTTTTGAAATGCAAGATTTTGACAACAAAGTGTTCCCCGATCATTGTCCTTCCACACATCTCCCAGGACATGGCCTTTGCTATGATCTCTGTGCTTTATTTGGAGGCACTGGGTGACAGCTTTCTGCAGAGCTTTCCTGGAAATCAGACAATCCTCATAGTCTGCCCTGTGTTTGGGCCAGAAAATCTGTTTAGGCTCCATCCTCTGCACTTGGCTCATTGGGATTAAAACCAGAACTTTTTCATTGTCTCTTCCCCTCTTTTTCTTCCCATCTTCCTTATGTCTTTCCCCTCCTGATGAGTGCAGAAGAGCACATTTTCTCACAAATGCTTACCTCCGTGGATTTCAAAAGGGATGGATTTTGTTCCTCACCCACCGTCTCCACTCTGGGCTCTCCAAGCTGAAACATCGCCATTCGTTTTGTGGGCCACGGGAAAAACAAAGCAGTGGAGAGGGACGTAAGTATCCTGGAATTCACTTCTCTGGTGTTGACCCCTGGCCACTTCTGGGGCTCTTGCATAATGCTTTAAGCCTCGTGTTTCTTCTGTTTTGTGCCCAGCCCAAGAATTCAGTTTTTAATAAGAAATCTCAGAAGTGTCTGTGAAGGATCCAGGCTCCCGCGCGTCACTGGCGCGGCGCAGACGTGGGAGCTCCCCTGGCTCCTGTGGTCCCATGGGCTCCATCTCCTGCGATTAATGAGGGTCCAGTCTCATCCTTGCCTTCTCGTGCAGTGGGACTCAGAGCTGCCTCTGCCTCTTCAGGCATCTTCTCCGTGGCATCACGTGCGCACATCTGCTGCTTGGAGAGCCTTGGAGAGCGGGAGAAAGGCAAAGGAAGGATCTGGTCTCCTTTCCTTGCTGTCCCCATGGCAGGAGGAGCAGCACACTTTGGGTGTAGCTTGCTGTGCCTAAAGCCTAGAGAAAGTCACCTGTTAAACCTGACTCCAGCTCTTTGTCCTCTGGGATTCAGCTGTACCTGGCTGATGGTCTTTCACAGGTTCTCATCCTTGTGGTCTTTCAAGAGCTTGCCCAGAGAAGCTGTGGCTGCCCCTGGAAATGTCCAAGGCCAGGTTGGACAGGGCTCAGAGCAACCTGGGATAGTGGAAGGTGTCCCTGCCCGTGGCAGGGGTGGAGTTAGCTGATCATTAAGCTCCTTTCCTTGCCAAGCCCCTCCTTGATCCAAACAGCAGAAACCTGTCTCTCCTCCCATGCCAGGGCTGGGATTTAAATGTGGTAATCAGATATGTGCAAACTTCATTGGGGCTTAGGATCCTAAACCACACAGACTTGTCTAAAAATAAAATACAGGCTCTAAAACGTCTCCAAGCAGTTTAGTTCATTTTTGTGGCAAGATGTGAGTTATTTCTAAATTGAATCGGGAATGAAGGAAGGCAGCAGGGCACATTTTAATTCTAATTTTTCCTATATATCAAGCGTTAAATTAACAAGTGAGGGAGAACCCTCCTGAAGAGCTATCTGTGGTTTAGACAGGCATATCAGGATAAAATTACTCTGGGCTTGCCCGTGGTTTGTCTGGATCCTCCTGGAGCTGCATCAGTAAAGAGCAAAATTGTGCTGCTCTTTGAGGCTCCAGGTTTGGTGCTGCAGCTCCTCCCTTCTGACTACGCCTGGGCTCCTTGCTGGGAACTGTTCCCTGGAGATGGTGTCCACCTAGGCAGGGGGCAGAGCTCCTCAGAAGGAAAGAAAGGGCTCAGGAGAGAGACTTTGATTTGTAATCATGCGGGGGGATGGTTCAAATAACAGAATTAGAGGATCCCAGAAGGGCTTGGTTTGGGAGGACCTTAAAATCCATCCAGTCCCACCCTCTGCCATGGGCAGGGATGCCCTTCCACTACCCCAGGTTGCTCCAAGCCCCATCCAGCCTGGCCTTGGACACTTCCAGGGATTCAGGGGCAGCCACAGCTGCTCTGGGCACCCTGTGCCAGGGCCTCAGCACCCTCATAGGGAAGAACTTGTGTCTCTCTGACCCAAATTTCCCCTTTTTCAGTTGAATCCCTCTCTCCTTGCCCTGTGACTCCTGATCCTGATGAAGAATACCTCTCCAGCTTCCTTGCAGCCTCTTCAGATTCTGGAAGGTGCTCAGAGGTCTCCACACCTTCTCTCCCGATGAACAGCCCCAGTGCTTGTTGTCTGTCTCCAATGTTTGATGGAGAGAGTGTTTTGGTAGGGAAGCCTGATCTTCCCAGGAAATATCTGGCAGTTAAAGGGATGGTTTCTGCTTCTGAATGATCAGTGCAACACACAAATGATTTTAGCATCACCCCACAGATTTCACTTTTTGTCTCTGTAGTGAGAATGAGGATTGTTGTCACTGCCTTCAACTTGGAGTAATTCAGTTTAAAATCAGAATGCTCTTCAAAATCTTTTATTTGCTGCACGCTCTTTAATTTGCTTTAGTGAGGTTTTTGGAGCCATTAATACCAATACAGGTCACCTCTGGGCATTGCACAGCTGGTCTGGACCACTCATGTGCACCTCAAATTCTCCCAGCCCTGACTAAAATAGTTGGGATTGACTTTCTCTGAAGCTCAGTTATGAAATGCTTCAGTGCACTGAACATGATTCTTTTTCTCTCACTCCAAGTCCCAAGAGGACTGACTCCAGGTATCCCCACTCCATGAAATATTGTCTCTGCAGCCAGGGAAAGCAATCTCTTGAGTATGAACCTTGAAGCAGAGGAGAGGCTGATTTCTCAGCAACATTTTGATATTGTCACACCTTCAGTCTTTTGGGGATTTATGGACTTTGCCAATACATGGCACTGACTCTGGACACAAAATGCCTAATTTTCTCCAAATTGACAATTATTCCCTTTGTGCTTTTTGTGTCCTATGGCTGTGGGAGTGGCATCATCATTCCCAGTTCATGGAGGGAAGGGTTGTGTTGCACAGAGATTCCTGGCAAGTGTTCCCAAGTCTGCTCTGCATTGTGACTTCCTCCTGCAGTGCCAGTTTGGTGAGGAATGTGTGTTTCCCTGTGGTTTTATGTTAAACCTTTTACTTCTCCTTGTTTTTAAGGTCTGGCTCCCTCAGGGTTCCCTTTTTTCCCCCTAGAGCAGAAGTGGGAGGAAACTCCACCTTTTTCAAGTCAGTGTATTTGGCCACAGTGATGGACCCTGAGATTGTCCATGTCCTTTCAGGAGTATTTCCAGGTGCTATTTGCTGCAGTAAAATCCTGGCTCATTCTTCAGGAGGTTTCAGCTCATTTAATGTCCCCACAGAACTCTGAGTGGCCACATGGACCTGGAGCTCAGGAGATCTCCCTCTTCTTCAGCCCACCAGACCCTCCTTGACTTCATTTGTTCTTCACAGTTGCTTATGGCTGAAAACATCACATGTGGTAATCAGATCTGTGAGCATTTTCACGTGGGGAAAGCCACCCAGATTTTAATGAAATTTTTTTGAATTTCTATCAGTTTTAAAGAAGCAGCACTGCCCTTTCTTTATGGAGGTGTGTTGGGGCTGCCAGCTGCACTGCCTTAGGGAGGCTGCAGGTTTAAGGGGGAAGAAGCACCACAAACCCCACCTGCTCCAACCCTGCAACATCTGCTGCAATTAAAAGCTGAAACTAAAACTAATCCAGGAAGAGGTGTGAGGGCACAGTTCTACAGAAGGCAAAGTTTGCATTCCAAAGATTATTTTCCAGCCTATTCCTCCAAACCCCAACCATAACTGGGGTATCCTACCAGTCCTTATGTTCCTCTGCCTTCCCAGCAGACTTGCACATACTCCAGAGGTGGCAGCAGCAGGAAGTTTAAATGCCCTGTCCCACTTTTTCCTGGCTATAAAGCTGACCCCTGACACACATTAGGCTACAACAGCCCTGTACTTGCTGCAATGCTGGGAAACAGCTGCAGGAATTACAGCACTCCTGCTAAGGATGTTGCAGATTCTGGTCAGGGTTGCCAAAATCTCCTGCCCTGTTGTCCTCCCTGTTGCTGCCACTGCAAATACTGAGTTTTACCCTGGCATCATCACTGGCTGCCTCCATACCGACCTTGTGGGCACCTTTATGGCTGGTGGAAAGAATGTGCTTTTCATCCCTTCCATGTTTCCCCAGGTTGTTGAGGCACCAGGAGATGACCGAGCTGGAGAGTCCCTACAAGAGCCATGGAGGCACGATGCAAACAGCCTCCTCTTACTGCCTTGGGGAATACTCAGACCTCAGGTGGATCTGCACCCTCAGGGAGGTTCTGGCTCAGAGGGGGTGCCTGGTTGTGTGTCCTGGGAGCTGCTGGGGAGCTGCACACTGACCTGTTGCTTTGTGTAAGCTGCTTTGCACAGAGTAGTATAAGACATGGAATTGTTATTTTTTGTCCATAAGACATGGAGTTGCTATTTTTTGTCCCATCTCCCACCTTTGCAGTCTCCCAGAGCTCCCATTTGTGGACTCCAGAGTCCTACTGAGACCATGACAGAAATGCTGAGGTAAAGCTGGGTTTAGCAGCATAAATGCTCTTTAATGCACAGCATCACAGAGGGTGCGTCCGTTCCTCTCCCTTATGGAATGGCTGTTTGGAGGGATGGGATTCCAGCTGCCCCCTCACCACACCATGCCACACACACAGGCATGGTTGGTACACTGCTTAGGGAATTTGGCACGTGCCATATGGGAACCACCCGGACAGGACAAGTGCTGTCATCCCAAACAGGCCCAGGGACCCCACACCTGCATTTGGAAGGGCATTCAGGGGGTGATGGGCAGTGCTGGCACTCAAGGGGATCATCACAAGGTTCCCACATGGCAGAAGTCCAGCAGGACACATGCAGGGAGTCCCTGGGGGTGGCTGGTCCTGTGGTGGCTCCTGGTCACTGCTGGAAGGTGGTGGCTTAGGGCACACACATTTCTGGCTGTGTCTGCCTCATCCCTGGAAGTGCTGGATGGGGCTTGGAGCAGCCTGGAGTAATGGAAGGAGTCCCTGCCCATGGCATGGGGTGGAACTGGATGACCTTTGAGGTCCCTTCGTGCCCAAGCCATCCTGAGATTCTGTGGGTTCACAGATACAAAGGTAGGTGTTGGCCAGGGCTGGTGATGCTGATAAGAGTCAAGGAAACAACACAAAAACAGCTTCTCCAGTCTGGCCTGGTTCCTACACCCTGTGGCTGTCCCAGCACACAGCTCCAGAGGGGAAGGATGCTCAGCTGAAGGTGCTCTGTGATGGCCTCAGAGGGAATCTGGTCTGAGGGTCCTCTTGAACTGCTGCATCTCCTGCTCTCAGAGGGCACTGGAAGCACTTGTGAAAAAGGAAAAGCCTGAAGAGCCTGTGGTGCTCTGTGTGAGGTGAGGGATTCATTCCCACTGCTCCAGGAAGCTCACCTAGGGATTTCCTGCAGTGTCATAGGAGCCATGAGGTAGTGTTAAAATAAACCCAAATGACTGTGCCTGTGTAGGAAGCAGAGGTGAGGAAATCTGATTCCAAGAGCAGTGTGAGGGCTCTGACCCACCTTCATTAGTGCTGCTGTCTGTAGGAGCTAATTGCAGTGCCCGCTGTGCCGAGGAGGCTCCTGGAGAGGTTCCATCAGGAGGCAGCAGCTGCAGTGTGGGGACCTCAGTTCCACAGCAGTCACAAGAGCCAGCCCTAGCACCACACGTGTCACCAGCTCATGCCAGAGTGCTCTGTGAAGTGCTGCTGCCCTTGCAAAATGAGCAAAAAGGCTTCCCAGGGCTGCCTGGAGGGGCAAAGGTGGAGAAGGGTTTCTGTATCTTGGAGCAGGGTCCCTGGCCTCTGCATTTCCACTGGGACAGATGTACAAGTCCTGGCTGGAAAGCAGCAAAGCCCTTGCAGCCCAAAAGGCAGAGGTAAATGAGATGTGGGAATAACCTTCTGCAGGGATTTCCACCACCCCTCTTGTCTTGGAAGCAGTCTGCCCATCTGCCTTCATCAATTTTCTGGGAAAAACTCCATCTACCACTTGCCTTCTGCAACTTCTACTGCAGTGAAGGGCTGCAGCTCCTTCCAGCATAGGACCTCCAGCCAGACATGGCTGCTCTGTTCCCTGGTGGGTTTCAGCAGCCCTTCCAGATCCATGGATCCTTTTTCCTGGCCCTCTACCCTTCCAGAGGTACTGACGCTCTGCTTCTGTCTCCTGTCAGAGCCAGTGTCTCCCAGGGGATTCCCCTGTGGTCCTGGCTGTCTCACAGACCAGAAGAGGTGGCCCATGGCAAATGGACTTCATCCTTTCTGCCAAGGCCAGCAGCTTCTGGGTGTTGGTAGCCTGAGGCTGCCTTGTCCAGGTGGAAACTGTCTTCTGCACTCAGAAGCTGGAAGATATAAACCCCAAAGTTTCTGATGAGCTAAAAGAGCAGGAATTGTGGTTCAGTGTAAATAAACCTTGCTGACTGCTGTTCTCTGTCTGTCTGTGCTTTACAATGTCTGTGCTTTTCTGTCTCCAGTGTGTTGCTGCAGAGATTCCAGTTTGAAGTTCAGAGCAAATGAATTTCAAAAGCTGTGCCAGGGAAAGCTCCTGTGAACTCCTGGAGAGGAGGTCAGAGAGGACGTGGGAGATTCTGGATTTCACTAGAGCAGCAGGGAAGCAAAATATCACCTCAGGGTGTCTGTGGCTGTGTCCCTCTGAAGTGACAGTCCTGATCCTGTGCCCGCCACCAAACTCCACCAGCCTGGACATCCAGCGACCAAAAGTTGCTGCAGCACCAGAGTCAGCCAAAGCCCTGCAGGGGGTTCAGAGAGGCTGCTGATAGGGAGATTTCTGCCTGATGGGAGGCAGGACATTGATTTCATGGCCCTTTTGGGCTCTGTGGTGTCTTGTAATGAGATGCTCAGAATTCTTGCTTGCTCTCCCAGCTTGCAGTGTGGGGGGTGGAGGCTGAGGGAAAACTGATGGAAAAATGTTTACAAGCCTAACTACTGAGTGAGGCCTTTGTAATGGAGGATTTAATCTGCAGGACATTGCTATCTCTGCTAGGTTTTCTGTATCTTAGGTACTCAATAAATGATTGCTAAAGTAATTCAACATTCTCCTCTCAATCAGAAAACACAGCCCCGTGTCAGGTACCCAATCACATTCTCATTCAGCAAACAGAACCCAGGCAGGGCAGGCCCATGGGTGAGGAAACTCTGAAAACAGGCTTGAAATGCAGGCCTGGAGCTTGAAAAGGTGATGGGAACCTCTATGGCCAGAGCTTGTAAGAATGAGGTAAGAAAGGGCTTCAGGAAGCAATTTTGACAGGGAAATTGAGTCAGAACCACTTAGGGGATGGCAGCCAGGTGTTGCAGTGCTCAGCTATGCCATGAAACATTTCCCTGGCTCACCACTGCTGGAAAAATCCTGGTTCTCTGTCTCACCATGCCCTGGGGCACTTCCCTGTGTCCTGCATTCTCCCTGCAAGCCTGTGAAGCACCAATATTTGCAGAAGTGCTTTCCTTCAAAGCTGACTCTCAGTACCCTCCACCAAGGCACACTGCTCTTCCCATTGTCTCCATCCCTCTCTTGGTACCCTTCCTGGGGTGGACTCCCTGGATCTTCCCCCTCCAGCCCTGTGTGCCCCTCCTCTGTGCTGCATTCTCAGTTCTTCCAGCCTGAAAATCCATCTGTGTGGGTCTGTGCCCCCTCTCCAGTGGGTGCAGCCCCATGTGGTGATGGCCCCTTGAGGGATTTTTCCAGCCCCATTCTATCTCAGATGAGTGGGTTTGAGCACTGGAATTGGAGGTCCCTGGCTGAGCTGGCACAGGGGTCCCCTGGGGTCTGACTGCAGCTTTGCCCCTGGTCTCTGTGGGGTGTGATTCGTCCCCGTGTACGGAGCACTTCCATTCTGCCTCCCCAGACCTGGGTCAGCTTTAATACAGTCTGTGAGAAAGGCTTAAAACAGCAAGGTTTGAGATTGAATTATGGTCTAATCTGCCACTAATAGAACCTGACCAGCTCCATTATTCACTGTCAAATCACTGCATTTGCTATTAAAACACAGTGTGAACTTCCCTAATTTCTGTCGGGTTAGGACCATATCCATCATCCTCGCCTGAACCGACACCAGGGTAGTGTAGATAACACAGACAAATTTAATGTGGTTAATTCACCTTAGGAATCTTGCTCCAGTGGTGCTGGGGAGGGAGGGGCTGGGCAGTCCTAGGAGGAAAAGGATGGATGAGAGCAAGCTGCAGTTTGACATTGCAGGGGGTGATGGAATTGCACAGGGTCTCTTTAGGATGGGGAGGTCTGAGTGACCTCTCTGACAGCCTGACCTAAAACTGCTCTGAGGGGAGGGTGTTGCTATCCTACTCCCCGATGGGACCCCTCTGTCCCACCCCCCCTGGTGAGAGCCTGCTCATCTCAGGGCACAGGCAGCAGAGGGGGTCCTGGAGTGGATACAACACGGACTCAAAGTATCTAGACACAGGAGGCTCAAACTTGCTGGAATAATCCCAGGTTTATTGTCTGTCGTCCATCCGGGGCAAGAGAGAGTCCGAAATGCTCTGGGTCTTCTCTCTTATACCTGGGGGCAGGGGTGATTAGGGGATGCAGGGAGGTCACAGCCAATGGGAAGGGGGAAGGGAGAGAAGGTTTTCAGGTAGGCACTAACATTACACAAACCAGAGGTGAGTTTTACCCTTGGGAGGTACCAAGATTTTTAGATGCACTACAACACCTCACCCTTTTCTGTTATACAAAAATGAGAAACATGGATTTGAGGAAGAGGTAGGTTATTTCTAAAAAGAGAAACAGAATTTTTTTTATTATTATTTTTTTTTTAAAACATATTCACAGCCACAGTATGCAGGTCAGAGGCTAGAGAGGTTTCTTCTTGCTCTCTTCAGTGGCGTCTTCTCTTGGAAGCAACAGCCACTTGCTTCTCTTCTCTTCTTGCTGGTGCTGGATTCTTTGGAACAAAAGGTTTTACCCATTTCTGAGGAATCCATCTAGGGCCTGAAGGGGTGGATACACACGTGTAGCCACACCCCCAGGTGACGAGTTCATAGGGGCCCTTGGTTTGCCAAGTTTCAGGGTCCCTGATTAAAACCGGTGGATGCTGTGACAATTTAAACTGATCACCACTGTTAAAATGCCGAGTTACAGGAGGATTCATGCTTTCAAATGAGCAGTTTAGGAAGTTAATGGTAAACAGAGCTTTACAGAGTTTCTGTTGTGGAGACATCCACACTGCCTCACTACCTTGCCTGGCTAGGACTTGTTTGAGCGTCTGGTGTGTACGCTCGATTACAGCCTGACCTGTGGGGGAGTGGGGGATGCCAGTTTTATGTTCCACTCCCCACTGCTGGACAAATTCCAGGAACTCCTTGGATTTATACGTTGGGCCATTATCTGTTTTAATTTCTTTAGGGATTCCCAATACGGAAAAAGCCTGTACTAAGTGTTGTTTGGCATGTACAGATTTTTCTCCTGCATGAGCAGAGGCGTACACTGCTCCTGAGTATGTATCAATGCTCACATGTACATACTTAAGGCGACCAAAACTGGGAATGTGAGTGATACCTGTTTGCCACACCTCACAGCTCTTAAGGCCTCGGGGATTAACCCCAATGCCCAATGATGGCACTGCCTGGAGCTGACAATTGGGACAGGTAGCCACGATGGCTTTAGCCTGATCCCGTGTCAGCTGGAACTGACGAATCAGTGCTGGCACATTTTGATGGTATTGCTGGTGACTTATTTTTGCCTGCTGAAACACATCAGGGAGACATACCTTTTCGGCTGGGGCAGCAAGGGAATCAGCCTTCCGGTTCCCCTCAGCGATTTCACCTGCCAACGGGGTGTGCACCCTTATATGCATCACATAGAAAGGTTGTTCTCTATTCGAGACCAAGTAAATCAGTTTTGAAAGCAATCTAAAGAGATGTTCATTCTCAATGTCCTTGAGAACTGCCTGTTCCGCTCTGGACACCATTCCTGCTACGTAGGCTGAGTCAGTAACCAGATTAATTGGTTCTGAAAATTTCTCAAAGTCTCTCACGACCGCAGCTAATTCAGCTATCTGGGGTGACCCCTCTACAAACTCAACATCAGCTTCCCAAAGCTGAGTCTGTGGATTTCTCCAAGTCATCACTGACTTGTGGGATGTCCCAGATACATCAGTGAACACTGTGAGCGCTTTGAGTGGTCTTCGGCTTCTTTTCTCATGAGGAATGAGATGGAATTCCTCATGAAACAATTTGTGTGATGGTGCATGAACTGAAATTTGCCCACTATAGCTGTCCAGAGCTAACTGGAGGTTAGCATTGCTCTGCA
>NC_031778.1:4820207-4861673 GCF_001522545.3 Parus major
AGGTGAATACACATAAAGTCACAACCTGCCAGTTCCCGCAGCCTTACCCTGGCCTTTTGAATCAGCTGAGCCATCAGCTCTTGTGGCTTAGTGATAGTTTTGGGTCTTTGATGGGAGAGGAAAACCCATTCTATTATTAAGAGTGGGTCCCTCTGCCCCTTGGCCCACTGGAATATTAACCCATGTAGGTGTGGCAATTTCCCCAGGACAATAAATTTGAAAGGCAGCTCTGGCTTGAAGTGGTGTGCCTGTCTTTCTGTCAAGGCCCTTTGTGCCTTTTCAATTACAGTTTTTGCTTCTGGAGTCAGCTCCCTGAGAGACAGTAGGAGGGGACAGAGGAGGGACCACTCCCATGTTCTGGGGCAGGAGAAAGGGAGCAGAGACCATAACCACAGTCCCCATATGTGCAGTTACACCACCCTTTGCTGCAGCTGTCAAAACTTAAGGTTGCAGCCTCTTTTTCGCGGGCTGTGAACACCTTAGAAATCAGCTCATGCTTTCTCCCAAGTGATGCCATCCTTGGGAAGGCAGAGGTGGAATCAAACTCTGCCTCACTCCCTGGCTGGCATCAACCCTCTGCATGGAGGGCAAATATTCCTTCAGAGTAAATTGAACTGGTTGTTTGCAGCATCCTGAACTGACCCAGGAACACGCCAGCAGACACCTGGAGCAGCAAACAAAGGCAACCTGGCCTGGTTCAGCTGTGACTCATACCAGGATTTTGGCTTTTATTTGCAGAGGTGGAAAGCAAGTTGCCCATGGTCACCTAAACCAGGACACAACTCCATGAATTTGGTAGGCCAGCAAAAAACCTTTGACAGAAATTCTGTGTTTATGTGTTATCTTTTCCTTTTCTGTTGTCTGTTAATTCTAGAAATAAAGAATTATGAAGGTGAATGCCTGCCATGTTGACCAAAGAAAAGGGAACTAGAGACACATGAGACCATTATAACCATTTGCAAGAGTAAATAGATTCTGATGGCAATGGGGATTAGAAGAATTCATTAGACAAAGAGTAGGAGTTGTCATTACCAGGTATAATGAGTTGACACTGTTGAAGAGGGACTTGTCACCACAGAAATAACCAAAATTAGGAAAGAAAAATAAATAATTCCATCTGGATAGTGGAATATAATAATAATTATTAATAATAATAATTCCAGCTTTATCTGGCCACTCTCTCCTGGCTGGAATGAGCCCAATCAGCAGGTCTGCCTTTGGAGGAGTTTGTGTTTCACCCATCTTTACCTTCAGCACAGCTCCTGTGTTGTAAGGACCAAGGCTCTGGGGACTCAGCCAGCCTTCAGCAACTGGTGGATGAATCTGCCTCACACTCAACATGTGGCGTGTGAATATGTGAGTGCTGCTCCTTCCAAAGGGGAATAACTCAGGATTGCTGAGGGCTGCCAGGGTAAGCCCAGATCCTTCTCAGCTGGTAAAGATTCCTGTATCTTCATTAGACCTTGTCCATGAGGATCTGGCCCTTGAAAAGCTTTATCCCTCCTCCTGTTTGTGTTCAGGGTGTACCCACCTGTCATGACAAGCTCTGTCCCTTGACCTCCCAAGGCTGCTGTCCAGGCCAAGAATTCATGGACAAGAGGAGGAAATATTTTGGCTTTTATCAAAACCAGCTTCTTCCATGTTTGTGTTCCTTCCAGAGCTGCCATTTGCACATCCCCCAGCTGGGCATGAGGAGGCAGCTGCTTGGGAATTCACCACATCCACATCCTGGATCAGCACTCACATCCTGATTCCATGGCCCCCTAAACTCCTGCCAGAGGTTTTGGGAGGGCTGTGTACACAAGCACCAGGCTTGCACACATAGATGGACTTCATGGAAGCTTCCCAAGGCTGAGGAATGGAGCAGAGAGGAGAGGGGCCAGGGATCGTTCCTGACTGCCACCTCCAAAGGAGCTTGGTTTAAAAAACCAGGATGCCACAGGGTTAAAGGTCTCACAGGGTCTAAGATGCTGTCACAGACGTGTCCCCACAGCAGGAGCATGCCAGGAGCTTCCAAGTCTCTTGGGAGAGGAAGCAGCACATGTCAGCCCCCACGTGTGTGTGCAGCTCAGTCAAAGGGGATCACACACCATTGCACTGGGAAAGGATCTTCCTGAAATTGTGGGAAAGGTGCTGCTTGTCCTGTAGGAGCCCAGGCAGAGCATCTGCTAAGAAATGGATCTCCTGTGCACCCTCAGGAGAGCCCAGGCCACCAGGGCCTGAAGGGCTACAGGGCAAAGCTGCTGTGAGGGGATCCGTGCTCAGGTGTGCAGCTCCCAATCCAGGCACACACCTGAGGCTGCCTGAAGGAAAACCTGTGGAGAAAGGGATAGCACAGGGTCTCTCTGCCCTTCATCCACACTCATCTGCAAAGTGGTGACACTGGACTCAAACAAACAGAGATTTGTGGTGCTCCCTGAAGACAACCTTGGTAGCTCCTCCTGAACACTTGTGCTGGGTTCGCTCAGGCAGGGCCTCTGCAGTTACTGGGATAAGGAAGGCAGCCAAACCCCACACTCCTGTGCCAGAGCCTTGGGACTCTACAGCTGTAATGTCTTGGCATGGACAGACCTGACACCGCCGTGCCAGTGCCCAGTACAGAGCCACAGGGGCATGTGGGGCCACCAGAGGAGCACTCTAGTCATGGTTCCTTCCCCCTCTTCAGGACAGCAAGGAAGGTGAAAATCATCCCCATCCAATTTGTCCTTCACCTCTCTAATTCTCACCTTCACCAAGCTTTCTGTACCAGGGGATTAAAGCTGGGACCTCTGCCTCCCTCTTGTTCCACTCCCACAAGTGTCCCCATGATAAGAGAGGCTGAGTAGATCTGCTGCTTTATTAATAATAAGGACAGTCAGTCCTTTGAGCAAACCCTGCCCCTTGCCCTCCAGTTCACACTGTGGGACTTCAGTGTGGCCTCATCCCTTGGCATTCCATGAAATAGTGCTTCCCAAGGGTATGGAGGAAGAAACTTCTGCTTCTGTAGTGAGACCAGGCATCAAAACAAGGCAGGAGACAGCATGGCACGGCCAGGGCTGCACCAGCCTGGGAGGGAAGGCTCCAGGGCTGTATCCTCAACAAACGTTCTCATGGAAAGCACATCCTTCCATCAGAGCAGCTTGTGAGGGAAGCCTGCAGAGCTCTACATCCTCCTCCTTTCCTCAAAACATATGTTGTTCCTTGGCATCCAGAGGCTCTGCCTTGCTTCTCTTGGAGACCTCTGATGGGACCCCTGGAGAAGCCCCAGTGACCTCCTCATGGCCTTGCTCTGCTGTGTTTTTGTGCCTGGGACTCAGGACAACTTCCCTGTGCTGTTCTGAGCTGCCAGGACCTGCATTTGAGTTGAGACTTGGAGGGGAATCAGAGCCAGGAAGGGTTTGTGCCTCACCCTGGGGGTCGTGGGGAACTGAAGGGACACAGCAAGGCAGGTGTGACCTCAGCCCCCCACAGCCACACCTTCCCTGGTGACCACTGCAGACAACTGGGTGACCCACAGTTCTTCCATTATTCATCCTGTTGGGCTGATCTTGTTCCTGGAGCTGTTGGAAAGGTCAGCTCTGAATTAAGGTGCTGAATGGGAAGGTGCCATGGGCTGGAAATTGAGCCTGTCACACCAGAGTGACTCTCATGGATGGTGCTTGATTTTCCATTAATATTAATTGTGGCTTTTGAGGGACACTCACAAAGATTTGCCGCGTGGTAACTGTCTCCAGCAGTGTTCGCCTTTGGAAAAACAGAACTACTGTCCAGAAGTTGTTCTGAAAGGGCTGAACTTCCTCCTGCAATGAGGCACAGAGGTGAACAAAGGTGTCCAGAAGGCCCAGGTGAAATGGAACGTGTGGGACATGCTGCCCTCAATTCCCACACCATCCCTCAGCTCCTGGGATAAGAGGAGAAAGCAGGGATCTCCAAAAGCCATCAGGATTATCAGGCAGATGTGTGGGCACACAGGCTGCTGTTCAGTGCTCTTCAGACTCCCTGGTAACTCAGGATATCCCATATGAAGCCACAGCACTGGGCCTTCTGCCACAGCTGACCAGACCGCACAAAAATCACCTTTCTGAGAGTTTTCCTTTGATCCCAAAGAACCCAATCACCTTTGTGTGGGCCACAGTGCATTTCTGCCTGCCCAACAAGAGGTGACTTCAAGGCCAGGGTGCACAACCACCTCCTTTTCAACAATGAGGTGGTGCTGATCACAAAACTGGGGGTGGATTTATAACCTCTGTGGGCTGGCTGATGAGGAGAGTCCGGTGTTTCCATGTGAATTGCACCATGGAAGGACACATTTCTTTACCTGCTGTGGTTACAAAGTGAAATTGGCTGACAATGTCTGTCTGGGCTTTTCCACTCTCCACTGAAGAGCTTCAACATCTTCAGCTCCACACCCCAAAACCCTGTTTTTTGGAGGGGACAAACCATCCTGTGGTGGAGACAGTGGGCCCTGCTGCACAGGGAAGAAGTGCAGATGATGTGTTTGAATGGCTACAGGTGGTGAAAGGAGCCAGCTCTTCTGAGTCATTTGGTTGACCAGAAATACTTGCAAACTTTCATTGGTATTTCTAAAAAAGTCTGGGAGGAAACACCCAGGAAGAGTAAATGTTTCCTTTTGGTCTTTCTGAATGAAAAGTTTCCCATTTACATTGCAAACACTGAGTGAGGAAGCAAGTGAAAGTTAAATTACCAACAATAGGGAAGAAAACCTGTCTGTGCTGATGGGAAAGTTTGATCCAAGCTGTGGGGTAAGCAGGAATCCTTTCTCTGGCAGTACAGAATGCTTCCAACTTGTAGCTGGCCAAAGAAAACCCCAATTAAAGAAAAAAGAAGTGGAGATCCTGGGAGTCAGCTGCCATGGAGGTCACTCCAGCCAGCTTAGGTTGTGTTAGCTAAGAATGGCTGTTCAAGGAAGATTTTTCCACCTGGTTTAAAGACTTTGAGGACTTCAGGACTTCAAAGTGTGCCTGGAGGGTACTATTTGTTCTGTCATTGTCCCAGACAGGAGTCTGGTGCTTGGGTGAATATTGCTTTAACAGTTTTTAATCCACAGGCGATGGAATCGATGCAACCAAAGCAGCTGCTGGAAAGATGTGCAAGGTCCAGGGGCTACAGACCTTGCTTTGGGGCTAGCAATGAATCCCATCATCCCAATCCCAAGTGATTTCCCTGTGTTTTGAGATCTGTCTCTCACTGTCATTGTTTGTTTAAAGGAAGGTGGGGACCCTGTTCTAAACTGCTCAGTATTTTCAGGATATTAACATTTTCCTGGGCAGAGAACCAAACTTTGAATCTACCTGGGTTTGACAGTGAAAACAGAGAAATGTTCCTGACCCAGGCTGTAATTGAATTGAAATATGGCCTATGGATCCTTAGAAGCCATGTGAAACCTGGAAAATCACCCTCAGGAACACCTGGACCTTTGCTGGGCAAAGGTGGAGCATGGACTTCTCCAGATCTCTGGTGCTCCCCATGCCAAGAACTGGAGCTGGCCATGGAGGAGGCCTCCAGGCAGCTTCTTGTGCCCATTTGGCCAAACCTGAACACTCAGGGAGGTAAAGCTGAGGGAGGGACACTGATTTCTGCTCCAAGACTGACCCTGTGGTGGCTTAAAGGTTGAGCATTTCCTAATTATGAAACTGGAGATGCTAATTACAGTGGGTGTTTATTCACACACATTTAATTCCTGGTGTGAAGGAAGGCTTCATATTTTGGTGAAACTACATGTTGAGATTTTTATCTTTTTTTACTCCAAATGCAGTGGACAGTTGTCCCACCATCCCATAAAAGCTGTCCATGATGAACAGTCAATCAGGAAAAAGTCATGGAAGAACTGCTAGAGAATCAATGGAATCTGAGCATTTCAAATAATCAAAGACAGTTTTCAAACAGTGGGTGTTGAGGGAAGGAAATCCTTTGCACAGGGAGCTCCTGAGGCCAAGAACAGAGCAGGATCAGGGAGGTGATCCCACACTCCCTTGCACACCAAGAACTCAAAGGTGTGCACAAACTCACAATCGTGTCCTGATCACTAATTATTGGATACCTTAAATATCCCACCAAGGATCAGGGTCTGGAGAGAAAGGAAGCCCAGTATTGCCTACCAAAGCTGGTCTTTGGACACTTTTGGGTGCTGCATTCACCAGAGGCAAAGTGGTGATTGGAGACTGAACAGCACCTTTCCAATCCACATGGATTTGGAGTAGAGGAATATTCACTGTGTATCCTAATGAGACATAGCCCTCACAGAGCCCACACTAAACTGCTTCCAGAGAGTATAAGAGTATTTCAGTCTGGATTTAATTAAAAGATGAGCATTCCTCCCCAGGCAGGTGCAGTAGGGAGGGATCCTCATTTTCATGCCCCTCCAAGCTGCCTGTAAAGCACAGATGGATCCTTCTCCATGGAGACCTAACCAGGACAACACCAGCAGGATCCACAGCAGATCCCAGCCCTGTCCTCTCCCCAGCACTCACACACTCCCACACATTTGAGAGCAGGATTTTCCAGAGGCATTCAGCTCCTCTGGGTTTATCTGGGAGCAGGCTGCTCTGGTTAAAATAACACTGTGCAGCAGAACAGAAAATAAGATGTCACGGCAAACTAAACATCTTCACTTTTCCAACATACTAAAAAGCTCTGGGTGAGCAGGGATGGGCGAGTGGCAAAGGGACCAGGTGGCCCTGCCCGGCCCCTCTATGGGTGGCTTGGGCTGCCCATGCATTTCTATCCTGTCATCATTCCCAGGGAAGAGCTGGGGAGATGGACACAGCCCAAGCCTATCTCCTATGACATCTTTAATTTTTGCCACTACATTTCATTTGCAGTAACATCTTATTTTCTGTTCCACTGCACAATTTTATTCTAAGCAAGGTGGTTTCCTCCTGGATAAACTCTGAAGAACTCCCCAGCTTTCCTTTCAGTAAGAAGAGCTTTGGAAACCCTGCTTTTATTTACTGGTTCATTTTTATTTCCTGTTCTTTTTCTGCCGTGTTTAGTATGACTGAGTGACCAATTCAATAAAAAATGGAAAACTTGTGTGGACTGTGTAATAAAGCAGAACAGGTTACTGAGGGGGCCATATTATACTCTCAATATTCTTTACAAAACACAGATTTGAAATGAAGATATGCTGATGGGGCGCTGATAGTTCATTTCAATTTTTATTATTGCTGTGAATAGGAACAGTCACCAGTACACATCTCCTGAGACACCCACAGGGAATACACCCTTGGGAGCAGCTCTGGTGCTCCCTGGAAACACAAACCAGAGCTGGAATTGCTCCTGTTCAACCCTGGGAGATGAGACTGGAAGGTCTCTGGGGCAGGAACTAACATTTGCATTATGCATTGTGCAGGGCTTGGTGTGAGGGCAGAGCTCATTGTGCTCTGGGCTAGAGTAACACCTACAGAATCCTTGCAGAATCCTGGAATTGTTTAGGTTGGAAAAGATAACCAAGTCCCAGCTATTCCAAGCCACCACTAACCCATGTCCCCAAGTGCCACATACACCTGCTCTGAATCCCTCCAGAGGTGGGGACTCCACCACCTCCCTGGGCAGCCTGCTCTGACTGTTGACAATATTCCTTCCAGGGGCAGATCCCTTTCCCTTCTCAGGGGAGGGAATTTCTCCCTTCACACCTGGCAGGGAAACCTCACAATGATCACAGAGAATCCTTTCCCAATAATTACAACTTTCCTGTATCTGTGTGTGGCACTGTTCATCTCTGTTTTGCTGTCAAACCCATCCCAATTCAGGACTTCTACAGTGACATCTTCATATCGCTTTCCACATGGAATACTTGCTTTATTCCCCCTCTGTTGCATATATTGAAGGTTTAGTATAGCAGCTACTTGTGTCCAAGGGGAAAGGGCATAATATGGAGGGATAACAACTGTGTGATGGCACCACATCTGCACAGCAGCATCAGTGATGTATAAAATCGAGGAGTTTATTTTCACCTCCTATTTTTTTTTTTCTAGTGGGAATTGGCTAAGATGGAGCATGGTTGTGGTATGACCTTAATTCTGTGCAACAGAGTCCTTTTGGGGTTGTTTCCAGGTGTTTTCTTCCCTACTCTTGTGCTAGCACAACGGTAACACTGCTCTATACAGGTAAAAAGTTCAGCAGCTGATGGAGAAAATGTTATCCCCCAGCAGCTGCTCATGAATTCTTATGTGCCAGCAGCAGTGCATGAACCATTCTTTGTTGTGAGATAAAATCTGACAGAAAAGCATAGCTCCTGACAGAAAAATCTGATGCAATTAAGTTTCTGTGCACAGCTCATAAACTTTGATATGGCAAATAATGGCTAAAATTGATCTTAAATCCAACATTAAAAAAGTGCCCGAACCTCCCACGTTCCACCAGATCAGCTCCAGGTATCCATCTCTGCCCTCTTGGTGGAAGCAGGGCATGTTTTCTCTCCACACAGAAATATTAAGCAACAAAGAAAGAAATGGGAGATTGGGGATAAATTCCAGGCAAAGGTGAATTTCTAGCACTGCATATTAGCAAAACTAATTTGGGGATGAAGCTGGACACAAATGACATGGATTGGCCTTGAGGAATTTCTCTTCTTGGCTCAGTCATGTGAACAAAACCAAGACCATGCACTTGATGCCCTCACCAGTTTAGAGCACAGCTTTGACTGGGAGGCTGCTACAGACCCCTTTGGATCTCTGCTGTGTTCCATCTTCCAAAAAAAAGCTTGTTTTGGAGGAAAATTAAAGTTTTTTGTTAGTGCCGTGTGGGTTGGGAGCAGGTAGGAGATGGGGACACTGCCATCAGTGATGGCAACATGGTCCCTTCTGGGAAGAGATGGGAAAGAGCACGGAGATGGGAACCAGCATGGAACTCACCTCCCAGAGCACATAAAAAATGGAGCATATGAGGTCTTAGGCACAAAACAACATAATGTGGAGAGGGAAAGGACATTGTGGGAATGAAAATATCAAACAACCGAGAAAAGCTTCCTATGGACTCAGAACAAATTCTGTTGATATTTGTGGTTTCCAGCAGCTGGGATGGAGCAGCACAGCCCTGGTGTCTGGCACACTCCTCGATCCCAACTTCTGTGGCAATCCAATGACTGAGAGCATTTGTGGAATGGAATACTTTAAATATGGGCAAATGCACCCAAATTTGACCAAAGGCCATCCATGTGAACTGAATAAGATAAGAACAGAATCATGGAATCATTAAGGTTGGAATAGACCCATTGAGTCCATGCACTCCCCAGGACTGGTATTCACCATTAACCTGTGTCCGCAAGTGCCGCATTCATGTGGCTTTTGAATCCAGGGATGGTGATTTTGCCATTGGACTGTGCAGCCTGGTCATGAAATATGAAAACAAGACTAATAAAACAATAATAAAATAATATTTGGAAGCAGTCCCAGCTAAAGAAGGTGTGCTAAGTTCCCTGTATCCATGCATAAAAATAGAGGGGGATTTTTTCCCCCCTCCACTGTGCACCCAGAGCCTGTCAGGCTCTGCGATCACCCCATGGCTGGGAGCTGGGAACAGACACCTGAGCACAACCTGCCTGCACAGAGAAATTTCCTGAGACGCTGCACTTTGGAGATGCCAAATGATCCTATTACAGACTTATCAAAGCAGTGGGGATTAGTAGAGATAAAACAACTTTCAGCACTGGTCTCTGCCTTTCTTTGCTCTTTTGTTTGTCTAAATAGCTGTTTTGGTGAGTGCAGGGAAATAATAGGAGGCAATTATTGCTCCATGTAATGTTCCATGTTTGGTTTTGTAATCCTTCAGTTCTGTTTATTCTCATTTTGAGCAAAAAAGTTCCCCCTGGAATATGCTAATCGCCTTTCAGCTCTGCAGAGCTCTCCTCCTGCAGAGGCTCCTGGCTTTGTGTGCACCTGATGGCAGCACAAGGACAGCGCTGTCCCCAGGGCGAGGGGCACTCAATGCCTGTTGTCTGGGCTGCACGTCCAGGCACAAAACAGCGGGAACAAATCCACCCAGCAGCCCAGCACGGGGAGCTCCCTCGCTGGCAGCCCTCTGTGGCTCAGCTCCTTTCACCTTCAGGAAGGCGGAGAGGGATTTTGGGTGGCGAGGAAGGAGAAGAGGGAACCAGAAGGCTTTTCAAAAGCAGCTTTTTGGAAAAAGCTGACCTTATCTGAGCTTTTAATCAGCTTTTAGATCCTGAAAATTTGTATCCAGCCTCTCCTTAGCAGGTGATCTCTCCTAAAATCTTCTTAGGAAGATCTAGAGAAGGGTTCACTTGTGCTTTCCACACCTTGTCCCTCCAGCCTCGGGAGAAACAAGGAGAAGTCTGGGAAGCACCACAGCCCCCTAAGCACCATTAGAAGAGGCTTCTGGGACCTGTAGCCACAGGATTATTGCAGGGGGATGGACTTCGTTCCAGCAGATTTCTGTCACACGACTCTGTGGGTAATCCCAGGGATCAAAACTGGGGGGACATCAGCTTTTCCTGTTGAATGCCTCCCTGGAGGCTGAATCCCCCTTTCCTGGGAGCCCCTGCAGTCAGGTGGCAGGAGATGGTGTCCCAGTAGACTGAAGAGTTGTTGTTACCATATTGGCTCAGTTTCTGCTGATTAAGGGACCCCAGGAAGGGATCTAAACCCTTGTTGTGACCACCTGGGTCATGGAATCATGGGATCATGAAAACCCACCTGCACTCTGGAGCCTGGGAGTGGCTATGCAGAAGCTGGGAAGGAAGGACATGTTTAAGTACTTTTGCTGGCTCAGGGTCTCAAACTGTGGACACAGGGTGGATGAAGGCTTTCCTGGATGGAAGATCATCAGTGGAACACAAACTGACAGGCAGAGTGTTGGTGTCTGGTGTCCTTGTGGATCTCCAAGGGGATGGTGTTCGTTCTCCAGACCCCTTCTGCAGCTTGGTCTGGAGCACACAATCAAGAAAACACAGAATGGTTTGGGTCAAGAGGGACATTAAAGCCCACCCTGCCATGGGCAGGGACACCTTCCACTATCCCCAGATTGCTCCAAGCCTTGTCCAGCCTGGCCTTGGACACTTCCAGGGATCCAGGGGCAGCCACAGCTCCTCTGGGCAATCTATGCCAGGGCCTCAGCACCCTCACAGCCAGGAATTTCTGCCATGTATCTCACCGAAATCTTTTAGCTGGAACCCATTCCCACTTGTCCTGTCACTCCAGTTCCTGATAAAAAGTCTCTCTCTGGCTTCCCAGTAACCTCTTCAGACCCTGGAAGGTGCTGTGAGGTCTCCACACAACCTTCTTTTCCCCAGGCTGAGCAGTCAGCTCTCCCAGCCTGACTCCCTTGTGGAGGTGCTCCAGTCCCCTCAGCAATTTCATGGCTCTTGCTCCAAGAGCTCTGTGTCCTCCGTCACCAACCAAAAAAGGTTGGTTATGAGGTAAGGATATGAGTTTCACAAGTCTGAACTGTATCTGCTGGGACACAAAAAACACCCCAACACCATCACAGAACCATTAATGCTGAAATCCCCTTCAGATCATCACCTTTGACCAAGTACCACCATGCCCACTTAATTATGATGCCACATCTGCTTATTTTTGGAGCACTGTGGAGCTGTTTATGCCCTGATTTGAGGCAAACACCGCTACCTAGGGCATCAGGCCTAGCTGGAGCACAGGGATGCTCCCACGAGGAATCACGAGCAGACATTCCATGTTTGGCTGAGCTGAAGGAACTCCTCATCTCAGGATTTTCAAGCAGGAGGAGCAGCCTGCTTGTTGTGCCTGGAGTGCCTTTGTCTCATTTGTTCAAGTTTGGTGTGGCTCCCTAAATCCTGCAGCTGGGAATTACACGGGCCAGCTCTCAGCCTCGGCTTGGTGGGTTTGCTCCTCCTGCTCCTCTGGCGACCGCGGAAAACAAACCCGGAGTGCTCACAGCGGATTAAACACCAAGCCTCCACTGATACCCACCCACAGCAGCTCTCCAGCAGAGCCAGGACAGGTGACAATATCCCACAAATATACATAATAAAGCTCTGGAGAAGTGCGCTGGGAGCTGGGCTGGGGGGGGAGGAAGGAGCTGAGGAAATAATGCATAATTCACAAGGCAAATTAATCACTCCTCTCTCCTCTGCCTGTTGCAATTATGTGGAACACGAGTAATCACCAGGTTACTATTTTTTATTAGTAGTATTATTATTTTTATAGCAGCAGAGTAAACAGTGGGGCCGGCGATGTTTGAGTGAGGACAGGCTGAAAGCTGCAGTCACATTTAGAGTGGTGCCTCACCAAGATTTCTATCTGGCTGTGCTTTCATTGTGGAAAGGGCTTTTTTTTTTTTTTTTTTTTCTAATTCTTTCCCTTTTAGATTGGTGGGGAGTTGTGGAAAAGAGAAGGGTGGGGGGGGTTGGTGAGTGTTAGAGCAGAGAGATTGGGTAAAATTATTTTCCTTCATGCTTGGCTAGGCCTCAGTGTGAAAAAGGGGACCCAGCTTAGGGCTGGTGGGAGATGGCAGATAAAAGCAGCTTCATTTCTCACTGACCTTCCATGCGTTCGGCACAGCCGTGCAAGGGGGAGAAGGAACAATGGGAGTCACCTCTAGAAAAACCAACCCTGAGCACCTGCACCCGGCGAATCCAGGTGGGGAAAGAACAAAAAGAGTCAGGGCTGCACCTAGAAAGGGTTTCCAGAGCCCCGAGGGAGGTGGGTGTGGAGTGGCTGTGGGCATGGGGAGTCCCTGGGACCTGGGGCAGTGTGGGATCCATGCAGCCATCAGGACCCATCAGCAGGATGTCAAAGCAGTCTAAATAAGCCAAATCCCATGGATGGTCTAAAGAAACAAAATCCTGTGGATGGTCTAAAGAAGTCAGATCCCAGTCCCAATTCAGCAAGAGATTCCATGCAACTCTCATTATCCATTAGCAGGAATAGGAGCAGGCTTGGAAGGGATGCCTGAGCCCCTCACTCACCAATCCTGCACATCAAAACTCTTTGGAAAACACCTGTTTTATATCTTAGGAAGAAGCAAGGCTTTGCATCACAGTGAATCATTGAATCATTCAAATCTTTGGCTTTGAAGGAACCTTAAAGATCACCCTTATGCCACGGGCAGGGACACCTTCCACTGTCCCAGGTTGCTCCAAGCCCCATCCAACCTGGCCTTGGACACTTCCAGGGATCCAAGGACAGCCACAGCTGCTCTGGGAAACCTGCACCAGGGCCTCAGCACCCTCACAGGGAAGAATTTATTCCCAATATCACATCTAAACCTGCCCTGGCTGTGAGAAACCCTTGTCCAAAGTTTCTCACCAGATTTTTTGTCAACTCGCCTTAAGGGAATGTGATGCGGACACAGCAAAGGGTGTGGCGGAGGGTGCAGGGTGCAGCTGGTCCTACCTGACACAGGTGGAGGAGTTCACCAAGAGCCTGATGGGCTTACAAAAGGGTCTCTGGAAGGCTGAGAATGTTCTTAGTGCTGTGTGGATCCCTCCTGGAGGGAGGTGGTCTCTGCTCTACCTGCTGAGAGGAGATTTTTTTTTGTGGTTTGTATCCCTCTTTCACACCCCTGAGTATCTGGGGTGCTATTTTAAGTGGGAAGGGAGAGAAAACATGCTCTATGCTGAGTAGGGTTGGCTGCAGGCTCTGAGATTCTGGTGCTCTGATCATGAAGACAGGTGGATATTTGTTCTTCCTTGCTCTTTTCTTCACTCAAGTGACTTCCATGTCAAAGTGCATCTTTCTCCTGGTCCTCACATGGTGATTTCATGGTGGTTTCACCCAATGATTTCTTCTCCAAGAGCTTTTAGATTTCAAAAAGCTTTTCCCAGCCCCAAATTCTAGACTTGTTCCTCCACTTTACATAGAGCTCTCAGCCCCTCGAGATCCTGGGGGCAATTTCAAGCTCTCCTTGATGGTGACACTACTCACCCTGCAAGCCCAGTTAATTATCCCAGGATTACTGAAGTGTTAGTATGACATGGAGCTCTTTAGTACCTTTTGTGCCTTTGTAGTTTTTCCCAAGAGCTGCGGGTTTTCACAGGACCTGTGGCAGGGGAATTTCTTCCTTTCACCTACCTAAGGTTGAAAATGCAGAGCTGAAATACATCAGCAGAGCACCCATCCCTGTGCAGGTGGTTCCAGGGGCAGAGCTGAGCTGGGATGTGGCTGTGGAAGTGTTTCCTCCTTGTTTTTCCATGTCAGTAAAATTAAAAAGGAAGTTAAGCCTTTTTCAAACTTAAATTTCCACTGACATAAAAGGCTCATCAGCCCTTGGTGCTGCTGTGTGAAGTGTCTGGCCCCAGATGACTGTTTTGCTGATGACACCTTCCAGGGACACCTGCTCCAAGGTAAACTGGGCACCAATTAAAACAGAGTCTCTATTTAGACAACAGACACCTTTCTGGGATGAATTTGAATTATGGCTGACCAGTCTACTCAGATGAGAAATGCAATATTTCAACATCAGATGGTATTAGACTACTTATTAGCAGGGGGGGGGGGGGGGGAAGTGCTTTTTGCCTGTCTGTAAATGATGCTGAAAATCAGGAGCTTATTTCCTGAATTTTTCTTTGAAATGCCACTGGAAGTTGCACAATTAATTTCCTGGGAAAGCCCACGTTGCTGCTTTTATAAAACTTATAGCATTACAACTTTAAACATCAGATAACTTTTAGCCAGTTTCCCAGCTGAAGCTTTCCCAAGGAGCTTTATTGTGTCTCCCTCAAAAATCCTGCATATGGGAGCAGTGAACAGAGAGGTGCTGTCAGACAGAAGCCTGGTGTGAAGAAAATGAGAGGTGTCACACTTCCTTCTGGTCCTTCCCAAGTGCTTTTCCAGCAAGAAACAGCCTCCTGCCATCAGGAACTGGGCTCATCTTTGCTGAGCCACCCAGATGCCTGATAAGCTGAAATAGGGTCTGGGGGAGGTTTGCTCAGGAAATGGGGTTTGGAGAGTCCAGGGGTGCACCTGCCTCACCTCCCCAAGCCAATTTATGCTGCTGAGCTGGAAGACACCCACTGGATGGATTTGTTTGTCTCCTGGTTGTTCTTATTCTCTTTCAGAATCCCCTAAATTCTGCACATTCTTATTTCTGCAGATCCTCTGTCTTTCTCCTTGACTGCGCTTCACATCAAGACAAGGACTAGCCCAGGGAGTCCTTTAGAGAGAAAAAAAACCTTATGGAGTAGAAATCTTTCTCCCCCTAAAATAAATCAACAAGAGGAGGTTTATAATTTCTCCAGGGGGAAAATTGCACCTGCCAGCCTGTTTCCTCAGGCCCGGGCTCTTGAAGCACTTGAGCACAATTCCAGCTTGAATTGCAGGAGTTCTCCTCCTGCCTGGCTCCCGTCGGATGACTCATGGCTTTCAAAGTTGGTCACGTCCTTCAGGATCCTGTGGAATTGAATGGAGCCTTTCCTTCCCTGCAGCTCAAGGATACAGAATGGGAGCTGTCCTCCCTTCCAACCCTGCCTCCTGCATGAGCTCATGTCAAAATGTTCTCCTTGGAAAGTTGCAGCACGGTTCTGTTTGACAGACAGGAACACAGGAACATGCTGGGTGCTTTGCCACATTTCCCACAGGGAATTTCACGTCTCTTCAGTTTAAACAAGGGTTTTCTCCATGTCTTGTTTAACCCCCTTGCTGCCCTGCCAGAGGAAATATTCCTGCATGGCCTAAATCTTTATTTCCAGCTTTAGAATGGGACTAGAGGCAGAGTTGAGACAGACTGGATTTTAGGTTAGAGGGTTAGAGACACTTTGCGTCTTATCTTGGAGCCGATGGGCTTCACCTACAGCTGAGGCCTGGGATGATGAGGGGTGATGGTTTGGAACTGAAAGAGGGGAGGTTTAGACTCGATGTAAGGAAGAATTTTTTTACGGTTAGAGTGGTTAGGCCTGGCATAGGTTTCCCAGAGAAGTTGTGGCTGCCCCTGGATCCCTGGAACTGTCCCAGGCCAGGTTGGATGGGGCTTTGAGCAGCCTGGGATAGCGGAAGGTGTCCCTGCCCATGGCAGGGCTGGGACTGGGTGGGCTTTGAGGTCTCTTCCAACCCAAACCATTCCTGGATTCCATGACTCTAAGTGGGCTGCAGTGCCAGGAGGGTCCTGCTTTGCCTTCTGCACCATCAGCACCTGGAGAGCATCAGATGGACTTGCAGGCCCAAGAGGAGATTTTCACCAGTGAGAACTCAAATCCACAGACTCTTGTGCTACCTCCCTCTGTCTCTGAAGTCTCCAAGGGAAACTGTAGCTGTTGCCATTTCATTTCATTTCTTGAGGCCCTTTCAGGAAGCTCAGTGAGCTCCTTTGCCCTGTGCCTTGCAGGCACTGGGGCTCTCCTGTTGTTCCTTCTGGGCTTGTGTTGACTCAGGTGTCTGCTCCAGCCTGCCATGAAATGCCCCCAGCCTGAATTCCTTCTGCTCTTCCTGCCCAGGGAAATCACACAAAGGTGTCCTGCTTTTGCCACCCTTCAGCAAACAAGGAGAGCACTGCAGCTCAGCTGGATCTTGGGGAGGGATTTAGAGTTGTGGTCTGACTTTTAGGTCCTGAATTCAAACTGGGGCAGTTGTTAGAATCCCCCCACAGAAGCTGGGCAGAGCAGGAGCAGCTCTGTCAGGTTCCCAGCAGGGCAAATGCTGCCATTGAGTTTTCCCATCCTGTCCCTTCTCCAATACCAGGAGACTGCCCTGTCCCTTTACCCCCACGAGCCCTCTCTCACGGCAGGAAACTCTTCTGGCTCACATAGCCTTCAAATTAAAGAACTTACTTGTTATCCATCCAATTTTTCTGAGAGGAAATTCTATTAAATCCCCAGAATAAAGTGCATTATGGCTGTACTTTCCGAAGCAGGCCCTTGAATAAACTTTCTTCCTTATTTCACATAAGGAAATTCACATTTCCATTATTGCTGTCATTATGAAGCAGATGAACATTTTCTGGAACAATTAGACGCGGGTGTGCGGAATAAAGAGCGGAGTTCGCCTGAGATCATTGAAACCTATCTGTTTGGGTGATTCATTTTCTTCCAACTAGGCTGCCCATAATAAGCTTTTCTTCTCTGGCTTTGTCTTGTTTCCCATTTCAGGCAGCCACAATGCCCAAAGAATTGAAAGAATGTCTTTCCCCATGTCCTTGTGCTGTGACTGAGCCTGGCAAACAAAAAAATAAAATATATTTAAGAAGAAAATAAAGCAGAAAAAGAAGAGAAAGAGGGGGCAGAGCAGATTATAAATAAAACAAGTGGTGAGGGCAACCTGGGGCGAGAGGGCCTTGAGAAATGTTGTAGTGTAGAAGATGGCAGATTCTTTCTGCTCCTAAATGGAAAAAAATATCCATGTGCATAAGAGATGGCAGAAGATTCCTTTTCTTTGCCTGGTTCTTGTGTCATGTGGAGCCATGTGCCCAGAAACTTCACCTCCTGCTTCCATGACTTCAGTAAAGTCCCCAGTGTTCAGAAAGTGCTCCTGGTGACCCCATGGAAAATTAAATTTTCCTCTCTGGGTGATGTGCCACAAAGGTGACAGAGCTGGTCTGTAGGGCTGAGCCTGAGGAAAGGAAATGGTGTAAACACTGTTACAAATACAGGGTGTCTTCTGCACATCTTCCCCGTGGTCTGGGGTCTTCTCTGTGACTCCAGCCCAGGGTATCCAGGGCTGATTCCCCAGCAGGAAAGGGATTGGGATTCTGCCCCTGTGCCCCTGTGCTCAGGTGAGACCCCACCTGCAGAGCTGCCCCAGCCCTGGGGCCCAGCACAGGGAGGACGTGGAGCTGCTGGAGAGAGTCCAGAGGGGGCACCAGGATGAGCAGAGGGATGGAGCAGCTCTGCTGGGAGGAAAGGCTGGGAGAGTTGGGATTGTTCAGCCTGAACAGAAGCTTTGGGGTGAGCTCAGTGTGGCCTTGCAGTGCCTGAAGGATGTGACAGGAAACATGGAGAGAAACAATTTCCAAAGGCATGGGGTTCCATACTAGGGGGAATGCCTTCTCTCTGCCAGAGGGATGTAGTTGGAAGGGATATTGGCAAGGAATCCTTCCCTGTGAGGGTGGGCAGGCCCTGGCCCAGGGTGCCCAGGGAAGCTGTGGCTGTCCCTGGATCCCTGGAAGTGTCCCAGGCCAGTTTGGACGGGGCTTGGAGTGCCCTGGGACAGTGGAAGGTGTCCCTGTCCATGGCAGGGGTGGGACTGGATGGACTTTAAGGTCCCTCTCAACCCAAACCATTCCATGATTCTGTGATTACTGACAGAGGTGCAACTGGCTGCCATTAGCTGTTTTCCCACACCTTTATTTCCTGACAGCTTTCCCTTGGATGTGCCTGTGTTTCCCAGCCAGGTTTTGCCATTGATGGAGCAGCACAGAGCCTCAGCAGCTGCAGTGCCCATCCTAGGGAAAGCATCTCCTTCCCAAACTGGCTCCTCTCCTTGAGGCAAGGGCTTTATCCTGCACATAAAAGTGCAGTTTCCTCCTGGGTGCCTCACAGAGGACTCTGGTGAGTCCCATCCCAAGTGGAACAGCCTGAATTTCCTCGTTTCAATGGTTGTCTCAAAGTGCAATGCTGTGGAATCACAGCTGCACCTCATGCACAGGAGCGGGTGCTGTGAGGTTCCTCCTTGCAGGGCTCAGAAAGTATTTCCATCTTCTTTTTGCTGCACATACATAAATACACCTGGATAATGAGAGATGACAGATAGTACAGGGAGATTTGCTGAGGGGGATGTCACTTGACCAACAAATAGGTTTGCAGGGGGCTAAAATATTTTCCTTGTTCATCCAAAATTAAACACAAGCCTGCTGGGTGATCTCTTGCTGGTTCACCTTTTGTTGCAAGCAAGACAACAGCAGTGAAGCTAAAATTCCTGTCTGATGGCAGGAATGAGCGTTTTCCACTGTGGTTATCACCCAAATCCCCACGGAGCAGCCTGAGATTTTGTCAGGACTGCTGCAAATGCTCTGAAAATCTCCTGGCCACCTCCAAAAATGCTTTGTACTGAAGTTTGCAACTCAAGAAATTGTTGGAGAGTGGAAGGAAATAAAGAGCTTGCTTTGATTATTTTAAAACAGCAGCAGCAGCTGATGTGGGGTCTGCCCTGGGCTGCTTTTGGATATATATTAACAGGGATTGAATGGACTGGAAGCTACTGGAGAATGCGAGGCAAGGGAAAATGTTTTTCTAAGGAAGAGAAATGGTAAAACTTAAGGGAGAAAGCGGAGAATGTGAGACCTTGAACTGAGCCTCTTTGGGGAGAGGGGGGGATGAAACAGGAAAAAAAAGTGCCCACTTGAATAATAGACTAACTGGCGACCTTGAACATATATGTGTGCATAATGAGAGTGAAACAAAGAGCCTCTGAATATCAGGCATTCTTAGGCTGCAGAATAATAATCACAAGTGGCAAATGTAAAAAATAAAAGCAAGACATATAATATAACTGAAGTAATGGGGACCTGAACCAGCGGAGATGAGAGGAATGATGGAGGCTTCAGCAACAGCCTGGGCTCCTCAATGGCCCAGATACTGCTGGAAGCAAGCCCACGATTTTTGTGTTGCTCCAGGAGGATTTTTTTTTTTGTGTGTGTTTTATTATCTTAGATCAAGTGGAAATTCCATTTCTTCCACAGAGCAGTGGCCAAGTTTAGGAGAGGGGAGTTTCCCAGCTTGGTTCTGCTCCCCAGCCGTATCCAGCCCTCTCTGTCCTGCACCCCAGCTGGCAGGGGATGGTGATGCCCATGGATGCTGAGGGGTGGCATCAATTTTTGCCAGTGAGGGATGTGGCTTGATGTTGATCACAGTGCTACACGGACCTGGCAGGGCCAGTGGATGTAGGGATTTCCATGGAAAAGTGGTAAGGCTACCAGTTTGTTCCCAGTACTTCCCACAGCTGTGCACATCACTGTGAAGCAGCAAGTGTGCTCGTCCTGCTTCCTGCTTTGGCCTCTTAGGCAATTCCTCAGGTCCTCTTGATCACTTAAGGATTATCTGTTCCTTGATTTCTTCTGGATTGTTTGTTTCCTTATTTCACTGAGAGTGCAGTGCAACACAGTGCTCACCTGCAGGAGGCAAAGTCCCTGCCCTCTGTGTGGCTTCTGAGGCTGCTCTTCTCTCTGGGGATGAGGATATTTGATCCAACCTTGTGCTTTTCCTGCCCAAATCCCATATGCTGTAGTTCCTTCGCAACTGTCCTTCACACCTTCTTCTGATTCAACCTGAGTACCTCCAGGAGAAACGTCTTAAATGCCTTCTCCAGATCACCAGTGAAGATGTGACATCTTCTGAGGTTCTCCTTGGCACATGACCCTCGTTTGGTTTCTTCTCAGTAACTGGGCAATTTGAGATGGATGATGAAAGATTTCCTCCTAGATCTCCCCTTTGTTTGGGGTTTCTTGGAGGCTGTAGGGGATGTTTTACATTAGATTTCTTCTTTATCCCTTCCATCCTCAGAGCTTGTGATTTAGTGCCTGGAAGTGTTCAAAAGACGTGTGGATGTGGTGCTTGGCGCCTGGTTGGACTCAATGTTCTTAGAGGTGTTTTCCAGCCTAAATGACTCCAGGATGTTCCTTCAATTCTACCAAGGGTCATTTTCCAATGTGTGAGATGGCTCCACCACCTCCCAGATCCATCACCTTCCTAGAGTGGGACCCTCTGAAGACTGTTCACAGCAGAGATGGGAACTGTCTGACCCATTTCTCTGTGGAGCTGGATGGGTTTTGGGTCTGAAGCCACTAAAGACTCTTAGACAAAACTTCAGCCAAGCTTTGCAAGGCTGGACATCTTTCTGTGGGTTTCCATCCTCTGAGGACCCCGGATCCTCCTGCTGCAGGACCCATTCCTTCACACAGCCCAGTTACCCTGGGCCTGGCTCCCACTGCCTGGTGTGGATCTGTGTGTTGTCCTCATTCTTCACACCACAAAAGATTAAAGATAATACTGATACTAATAATACAAACCCGCCCTTGTGAGAATGGGCTGCCGGAGGTATTATGCCAGAGAAAGGCTCTGTGAAATGGCTTGGGTAATTTACACTCATTAGGAGGAGAATGCAGTAGATTAAAGGTAGCAAGGGTGAATAGCTTCCCATTTTTGTCAAACTTGCCTAACCTTTTATTCACCTGCTGAAGCCATTATTTTATAATAATAAAAAAGAGGAGAAAGAGCCTTGCATGAACTTGGGGAGAAAGGCAGAGAGTGCAAGCTAGGAGCTATTTTCTCAAGAGAGAGAAATGCAGCATTAGAGATTAAAGGTGAAAAGACAGCCCTCATTTAAATCAATCCACCTCTCCGAAGCATATTTATTCACAGATTAATTAGAGTTGCAAATGAAAATGATCTGGTTGGTGGGAACATTATTGAGGCCTTTAAAGTGCGGGAGTGAAGATTAAAAGGAAGCACACTTACCCTTCCCTTATGATCTGAAGAGGAGATCAAAAGAGTTGGTGTCAAATTAACAGCCCTGATGATTTCTCTCTTCTTCTAGGCCTCGTTTATTATCTCAGGCTCATGTTGGTACACGCAGGAAGAAGACCTGGTTTTCTGAGCTGCCGGTGCGGGAAGAGCGCGGGGACCCTCTGGACAATTGGGAGTGGGTGGGAAGGTCTGCAGCTGCCTGGCCAGGAACACAAGGAATGTGTGTGTTCAGGGGAGCAGCACCTCCAGAACCTGGCCTGTGGGATGTCACAGAAGGGAGGAAATGTTCATTTATGTATTGGGATGTTGGAGGGGTTCAAGTGACCAGACTTGCTAACCAGCCATGGAGAACTGAGCACCCAGCCTCTTCTGAGTCTGTGGGATGGATTTTGGACTTGCTGTTGGATAAGAACCATGACTTTGCTCTTGAAGGGAGGGGAAACAGACTCAATCCTTGTGAGACTCCAGCAGGAGCAGTACAAACACAAAGCAAAGAATGACATTTGAATCCTTTGGGAAGACACCAACACACCCAGGCAGGAGTGTTCCTTCCCATGGGATCTGAATGGGCCTGGAGGAGGCTGAGGGAACCCAGTGCAAGCTCCAGTGCAGCCTGGCTGGAAGCAGAGTTGGGATTACACAGAGCTATCAGGGAACATCCCAGCAAGGTCCATCCCTCTGAAGCTCCTTTCCCATTGGAGCTCACTGGGGGAAGATGGTAACTGGTTGTGCCTGGAGGCAAAGATGTCATTGAATTCCAGAATGGTTTGGGTGGAAAGGGACCTTAAAGCCCATCCAGTCCCACTCCCTGACATGGGCAGGGACACCTTCCACTACCCCAGGCTGTTCCAAGCCCCATCCAACCTGGCCTTGGACACTTCCAGGGATCCAGGGGCAGCTACAGCTTCTCTGGGCACCCTGTGCCAGGGCCTGCCACCCACACAGGGAACAATTTCTTCTCAACATCCCAGCTAAGCCTGCCCTCTGGCAGAAGGAAGGCATTCCTCCTTGGTCTGGCACTCCAGGGACTTTAAAATAAGAAAAGGGCAGGGAGGGATATTCTGAGAATTTTCCCTAAGCATGGCTCGTCTTTTTTTTTTTTTTTTTTTTCTCCTGATATTTAAGGAAGAAAAACATCCCCCATAATCTTGTTTTTCTTATATGGTGATCTTCCCTGTGCAATGACTTCTGCATAAACTGATCTCAGCACACAGCAGCTCTGCTCTGGTGCTTTGGATTCTTTCCCAGCTGTCCAGTGAGGATCATGGCAGTGGCAGTGTAGACAAACCTCAAAGGGTTGTCCAACTGCCTGGCTGCCAAGAGGTCTCTCACTTTGCAAGCCAGTATTAGAGGTGCTGCAGGTTTAGCAGAAATGCACTCACTGCAGGAATTCATAGCTTTTTTTCTGAGTTCTATAAGAAAGGAGAAATGAGAAAGGGAAAAGCAGAAGAATCCTCTGCTGCCAACGTGGACACCAGGAAATGGCCCTGGAGCGCTGGGGGAAGGAGGTGAGGCAGCAGCCTGAAGTATTTACTGTCTCTTTCTGCAGCCAGACAAAAGCTCTCGTGAAGGAGACCAGTCTGGGAGCTTCCCGGTGCTCAGTGCCTGCTCCAAGGGCTGCTCATGGCTCCAGAGGAGCTGGAATGGCACAGAGGGAGAGACAGCCCAGCAGGCTCCGCTGAGCTGTGGTGGTGTCTCCAGGTCTGGACCTGCTGTGGCTCCAAAGGGTTGAGTCCACCCCGAACTGAGGACACAGAAGCCTTGGCTCTTGGTGTCTCGGTGCTGCCTGTGGGGACTGACAGCTGTGTCAGAAAGGCTGGAGAACCCCAATGCACCCAGGATCCCAGTTTGTATCAGGAGGAATGAGCTGTGCTCCAGCAGGAGGAGGTGCTGGCTTTCCTGACCCCATCCCTGAAAGGTCTGAAATGCCCACACCGTCCATCTCTCCCTGCTCCCAGTGCTTGGCTCTGCACAGTGGGTGCTGTGCCCTGAACTCCTGGAATGTGGTGTTCTTCCTGATGTCTGAAGTGGGAGGTGTGACTTGGGTGCCAGTGGCATGGAATGCTTGGCACTGGCTAGCTCCATGGAGCCATGGGCACTGCTCATGCCAAGCACACTTCCTAGGAAGCTGCTGACACGGATAAGGGATTGTTCCACCTAATTCCTCATTATCACACAGCCCTTCTAATTTGCTAGATTACCCCTAGGGGATTTGGCATTCCTTGTGCACTCAGATTTTCCTTGCAATTGAGTTCTTCCTCCATCAGATACCCAAAATCTCCCACACTCCCTATGAGAGACAGCACAATTCTGGTGGAGGGAGAAGAGGATTGGCCCTAGTTCTTGTTTAACCATTTGCTGCTTTTTTCCACATTCTCTGTTTCTCCACAGTCTGTCTCATGTTTGCCACACCAAGCTGGAGGTGCTCAGGCATCAGCACCTCTGCATGTTTTGGGAACTGTGCTCTGGCCATGACAAAATCTTGGCATTCCAAGTCTGAGGGAGGGCTGGAGACACCCATTCCCAACTGTGTGGGCTCAGCCAGGATCCTTCCTCTCTGCCACGCGGGAAACAGCACCACAAGCACAAGAAGAAGCATTTTCCCAATGGGTCCAGCTCCTTCCTGAGCTCTTTTTGTGTTCAGAAAAGCCCAGCCAGGAATATTTCCATGGAAGGGTCAGCTCTGGCTTGTATTTGTGACTTGGGAATTGCTCTGCACAGGCTGCAATGGCATTTCCAGTTTAAAACACCCCCTTGAAGCCAAGTTTGCATTTGGATGTGGATGCAAATGAGAACCTAATCAGGTTTCTTTTCCTGTAAATATTTTGTTTCTGCTTGGAGGAAACAAAGCACCTGTGTGTGGTTTGTGCTGAGTTTTCTGCTCTTATTTGGGTTTGGATTTTGACCTGCCCATGTAGGACAAATGCTTTGCATCCACAAGATTTAAATGAGCCGGGAGACTTGTTCCCCTCCCAGCCCTGCTGACAGGTTCCAGGCTGTTTGCAGAGGCTTTCCTGAATTGATGATTTCTAGGTCAAGGAGAGTGTTACGTTTTTTGACCGTTTGTCTTGTGCTAATCGCTGTCAGCCCCGAGATTTATGCACGGATAGTGACAGCAGATGGGGTCACTTTTATTAGGAATTCACACACCAGGCAGGGAAAGGCAAAGGCGTGGGGGCCTTTGCCAGGTAGGCTGTGGATACTCAGGGACTCCTGCACCGAAAATATTTCTGGTTTTAACAAAGCTTCAGCTTGTGGATTTTCATTATTTCTTGTAATTTACATGCAGTTGTGTTTTTTCTTTTTTGATAGTTTTTATGGGAAATTATCCCATTATGGCCAAGCATCCACATCTCCTGTGTCTGCCTCAGTAGATGATTCTGAGGGGATTCATCCTGCACTATCAATTGGATCTCCACCTGTATTCCAAATATCCCATTGCTTCTTGCAATACAGACCTCTAGAGCCCAATATCTATTTACATCCTGTATTTTTTTCCTGATAAAAAGAAAATTTGCAAATCTGGAGTTGATAAGAATTCCAGAATAAATTACTGTGCCCAAGTGGCATCTTCTGCTGGGCTGGAGGTGCTGCATCCCTTGGCAATCTTTAACCCAGTGTGCAAGTGGTTGTAAAACTTCAATTCCTAGGTAATCCAATGCCTCAATTTTTTATTTTTTTCAGGGCAATGTAAATCACATTGTGTTTTTCTGTGTGGTGAGTGTGACAATTCCAAGGAGTAGGACCAGTGGAGGCTGTGGAGATGCTGAAGGGCCTGGAGCATCTCTGTACCTAGGAAAGGCTGAGGGAGCAGGGGCTGCTCGGCCTCGAGAATAGCCCCAGATGAGAGGGGCCCTCAGCCCTGGGTGTCCGTGTGAGCAGGGAGGGCTCCGAGCAGGGACCAGGAGGAACGGGCAGGAACTGACCCCAGGAAGTTCCACCTGGACATGAGGAAGAACTTTCTGGGTAGTGCCTGAGACCTGGACAGATCCCAGAGAGGGTGTGGAGTCCGCCTCACTGGAGATATTCCAGAGCTGTCTGGACACACTGTGTGCCATGAACTCTGAGCTGACCCTGCTGGTGCACATGGACCCACTATGGTCCCTTCCAGCCTGGCCCATTCTGGGATCTGGGTTTCCCTTGCATTTCATCCTCTCTGTTCACAGGAATTTCAAACTTCCCATTTCCAGGCCTTTTCTGAGTTTAGATCTCTTCCCTCCCAGTCTAGATTTGTTCTCACCCATTTTCCTCATCTCACCTTTACTCCATCCATCACATCCTTGGGGCCCAGATCTCATTCCTCTCCTTTTCTTCCTCTCCCATGACACTGTCCCATTTTTCCATAAAGGTGTGGGAACACAGCAACACCTTTGCAAGTCCTTTCTTTAAGATGGCCAGAACAAATCAACTTTAACCAAAGAACTGTGGTTCAGGACAACTTCCAAATTATTTTGGGAGCAGCGCATTATGATTTTGCGCCCTGCAGCCACCCAAAAATACGTGATGTGGGACTATAAGGTTGTATTCCTGTATTTTCCTAAATAAACCTCCATACAGTGCATCAGCCTCTGTTTTTGGGGGTGTGCCTTGGTGCAGCTGATGGAATGTGTTGGGACAGGGTTCGCTGAGGGGGCTAAATCAGCTCGGTCACTCAAGGGGTGGCAGCCACCAGCTGCCACTGTTATCCCTGGGACACCTGGAAAACATCCCATCCTGCTCTGGTGGGTTGGGGGTGGATGTGAGATGTCCCAGCCACAACCCCATCCTGAGGAGTGAACATCCTCTCAGCCCACTTGGAGCCATGGGAAAGGGGATGAGACAGCCCAGAACAAACATTTGGTGAGCAGGTATTAAAAAAAAAACCAAAAAAACCACATGGAAAAAAATCCCTTTGGAAGCTCCTGAGGCCTGGAGTGATGCAGAGCTGTGGTTAATGGCCACTCCCCGAGGTTTCCCCTCCCATGGAGTACAATTGATTGCAGTGAGATTACGATGCCATTAAAATTCACTCTGCCCATAAACCAACGCCGGGGAAAATGCTGACGTTTATAGCAGCTCCTACAAGAGACATATTTCAGTGCAAAGTGAGTCCTAATGCAGGAACTTTATTTAGGTAAAACAACATCCAGGGAGTGGGGGGAGAGGAGGAGGAGAGGCGGTGGCTATTGCAGAGAATTTTATTTCTTTCAACTAATGGGTATAGGGATGCTAAATTTAAAAGACATTTTTAATAAATCTATTGGCCTTTGACAAAATCAATCCAAACCCCATAAACCAAGAAGTCACCCACTTGGTATTAATGAGGCTACATTTGCATTTATTTTTCCTTTACACTAGACAAACCATTAATTTCGTGTTTATGCTTCCTTTGAAGTCTGAATGCTTGGAGATAGATGGCCACATCAAGTCTCCTGCTGCTACATTAATATTTTGCTATAAATGATAAATTTGACCATTTTCTACAACACCCCTTTTTTCTTTAAGAAAGCTGAGAAAATGCTGGCAATAAGTCTTAAGCCCCTGAAAGCTTCGCTGTTTTTTTAAATACTCTGCAGTCATTGATTATTAAAGCAGTCATAGCTTTAACTTGGGCTCGCATTTGATGGCACCCAGCATTCTGCTGCTGTAAATTGAGAGATGTTCATTATCCAATCAGGGGCTCCTTTTTTGCAAATCATCTTTCATTTGACCCATGGAAAAACTGGATGTGGCCAAGTCACTGCTGTCTCACCCCCTCCCTGGCCTCTGAAGGCCCCTCCTCACATCTCTGGGTTGCTTCCATGCAAGTTAAGTACATCCTTGTGCTCCAGCAGGACATCCAAGGTGCCTTTTCCTAGTTTTGCAGTAATTTACCTTGGTTTTTATTTTTTGGTAGTTATTTTATTTCTTTCAGGTTGCTCTATTATCCGTTCAGGACACCTAAAATACCCCAGCTCCTAGAAACAAAGGGAAAGGCCTTCTGGAAAACTTCCAGCAGCCCAAGATGATGGGAAGGAAGGAGGTAAACCTTCTGCAAGGACTCTTGGAAAGGTCTGTAATTTTCCAGAGCCTGGACTCTTCTCTCAAATCCCAGTCCCAGATCCAGAAAAGGGCACAGGTTTGGTGATGCTCCACATGCCTCTGCCTGATGTGGGTGTCAGGGTGGGTCTCATGAGCTCCGTGTGAGCACTAAACCTCTCCCAGGTAGAGTGGGATGGCTGATCCCCAAGAGAATTCCTGCAGCCAGTGCAGGGAGTTCTGTGGCAGCAGGGAAAGCTTGGGAATCTCAAAAACATTCCAGGTCCATGTTTCTCCTGAGGAGCACAGAGTGACAGGCAGAGATTGGATCTGAAAAACCTTAAGGATCCCAGAGTCCCTAGAATCCCTAAGGATGCTGAGGCTGATGTTGATGTCCCAGGGATGTTGCTGGGTGCAGTTACCTGGGCTGGGGCACTGTGGGGGATAAGTCTACTCAGGTGGGATATGTGAAGGGGTGTCCAGCCCTCCTCCTCCTCCCAGCAGGTCAGACCTTCTGCTAGGAGCTGCCCCACGTGTTCCTCATGGACTCACAGAATATGAGGATCCTATGGAATGGTTTGGGTCAGAAGGGACGTCAAAACCCACCCAATTCCATGCCCTACCATGGGCAGGGACACCTTCCACTATCCCAGGTTGCTCCAAGCTCCCTCCAGCCTGGCCTTGGACACTCCCAGGGATGGGGCAGCCTTGCACCTGTACTCTTGCGAGGATTTCTGCACTGTCAGAACCTCAGGCGCCAAAAGAGAGATTTTGTGGTCTGTGTTTCTTGATTTAGGTGCCTAAGTTCTTCCTTCTTCACTGTCATTATCCGCAGGCAGGGAGGTGGGATGGGAGAGGCAGATCTAGGCTGCAGCAAGCCCCAGTGTGAGCTGTGTGTCTGCAGCAACTTGGCTTTTGGTTCCCTTCCAAATTCCTCTGGCAGCACATCTCTGATCCATGCCCTGCTGCTGTGGGATGCAAATGTTGCATGGGATGCGGGGATGTCCAGTGTTCTGCAGTGAGACTGGGGATTAAGGGCTCCTTCAGCTTCAGCCTCTTCCCCTTCCCACTAAATCTTTTATCTGGTGTCTGCCAGGTCTCCCAGCAGCTTTGGCTGTGGAGGATCTGAGCTGTGTTTTCCCCCTCTCCCGAATCTGAGCTGCTCTCTGCACACACTCCCTAAACAAGGAGCGGGGCCCTGAGCATGAATTAAATGATTAAACATCACTTTTTTGTGGGTTGGTTTATTTTATTATTTTTTATGAAGCATCTTTTATAGCTATGCTGGGGTTAGATTTCATCTAACCCTTGTTTATTTTCTTTGCCAGCCGGGGTTTATGGAGGAGGGAAGGGATGTTATATCAATAGGGGAGTGGCTATTGACACTTGCTGCTATGAAGTGCCTTTATGTGCTTTCAAATGGCAGGATTATGCTCCGGATGGCTCCGTGCCGGAATTGTCTCCTGCTCCATTAACAGCAGAGAGATGGAGGCGTGAACTGATGGTGGGGGTCTGACATGAAGGAGGGCTGGATATTGAACGGGTGAATTTCACCCGCTCTGGCTCTTTTCACTCTTTTTTCACATGGAGAAGAATTCCTGCTTCTGAGGATGTGCTGAAGCTCAGCCTGCTGGGATTCACACATCCCTTCTAGCAAACCCTCCTGCAGCACTGTCCAGTGCATCCCTTGCTAAGGACTCCCAAGGGTGCTGAGAAAACCTTGAGACCTGGTTTTTAGCAGCTCTAATTTCTCCTTGTTCTCATCCAGCTTTTTAGCATTCAGCTCCTGGTGTCTGGACTAGGAAGGTTCCCATGTCCAAGATTCACACCAAACCAGTTTAATGAGGAAGATGCTTAAAACAGCAATAACACATGGATTCAGATCATGGATGGGATGTTTCAGGAAGAACATGGACCTCAGCAGAGCCCTGTCTGAGTCTCCCAATTTGGGCAGCAGCTCTGCTGAGCACAGTCCTAAGGCAGGGTTTGTGCCCATGGATGTCTCCCAGAATCCAAGATTTGAAGCTCGGTGTTCAGCCCTGCTCCAGCTGTTTTTGCCTGCTGTCCTGCCAGCTGCTCACACTCTGCAGGCAGTAGATGTCCTCTGGATACATCCATGGATTTTTCCCTTGCCCATCAAGTCTGAACACGCTAAAGATCAAGTGAATGTGGTTGGCACTTCCCGCCAATAATTAGAAATGAAAGCAAGCATGAAATAAATGTCTGGGTTATTCTCATGAAAAATTGAGACTCAAACAGGGATTTCAGAAGCCAGGCTTCTGTCTTTCATTTCAGATTTTGGCCTCTTTTTGCCTTCGGAAAAAAAAAGGAAAATATAAGAGCAGTGTCTGAGAGCTGGGAACCTCTCCTGCCCCAGGCGTCTCACTGTCATTGATGTCTCTTCTCATGCCACAGAAATACCAGTGCTGGAAAAGGCCTGAATCTGGTGGAGAGTCTGGATCACTGGGGATCCTCCCCACCCCTTCCACATGCTCTGAGAAGGGAGGTTAACTGAGGAGAAAATGTTTCCCTGTATCCCTTAAAATCTCCCTTTGAACAGAGCTGGGTTTGCAGCCACAAACCAAAGGAAACCTCCTAAGCCGCGAGAACAAATGGAATAATAAAGCTCAGATAATTTGAATGGGGGTGGTTATTAAGGGTTTTGCTGCTCCCTGGACCTGTTAACTTGTCCTGCCCAGAGGCAGTGCATCCTGCTTGGTATAACCAACTTCGGATCACTCGTTTTCCCCTCTGGCCATCTGCTCCTGCTCTGGTTCCTGTTGTGTTCATGACAGAATAAAGTTACCAGCATCATCCCAGCTTATCTCAGCTTGAATTCTCTGCCAAAGCTGGAGCTGGGCTGCTCAGAGGAGCAGCAGTCCCACACTGGTGGCCCTTGTCAGTCCTGATTCTGCTTGTGGAGGGAAATGGAGCAGAACCTCTTTCCTACAGACACCAGAGAATCCCAGAATGGTTTGGGTTGGAAGGGACTCCCAAGGCTGTCTCATTCCACACCTCTGCCATGGGCAAGGACACCTTCCAGCAGAAAGGGCTGCTCAGATCCTCATGGAAATGACACATGACCTCTAGGATGAGGCATTGGCAGATCACCCTACGCCAGACAATTCCATGGAGCAGCTCCATCAATTAATTCCCTTGTCATTACATGATTCATTATCAGACCTCAGGATCCGGAGCAGTTTTTCTTATTCCCATTGCCCCTGGAGCCAGAACCTTCTCAGCCAAGGAATCTTGAGAATGGGGGAGCTACAACATGATCCAGAAGAACACAATGTCCTTGCCCTGCTCCCACTGCAGGTGGCACAGGGAGGGGAAGATCCCAGAGGTCCCACATGCTGCAGGCTTGTTCTGCTCAGAGTTGGATCCCTGCCCAAGAAAAGCCACTCAAGGACTCTGCTGCTGCAAACCTTCACCATTTCCTCATGAGAATGGTGACCTGGACTTTCCTTCTCCATCCCAGACAAACCCCTGTGAGTCCCAGGGGTGAGTGAGCCAGAGCCACAGAGTCCTGCTGCAGGGGGTGTGAGCTGAGGTGGGTTCTGCCTGATCTTTCAAACCAGAGCCAGAGAGATGGGAAGGGAGGGAAATGGGGGGAAAAGGGAGGAAGGAGACACAAAGGCTGAGGCTTTGCTAGAAAGGGAACACAGCACTCCCCAGTCTAATATCTGCCCTTTATTCTGCATTACAATATCTACAGACTTCCAGACTGGACACGATGCCAGAATCAAGGCTGAAATTACTTTTCAGCCATTCATTCATAACTGTTGTGTTAAAAAAAAAAATAAAAAAAAAATGAAGGAGAAGAAAAAAAGAGGGAGAGAGAAGGTGGGGGAAACAAAAGTAAATACAAAAAGAGAAATGTTAACATGTGTGGCACAGAATGTGTATGGCAGACAAAGCTCTGCTTGTTCTGCCACAAAGGCTTTGAAAAGCAGGTGTCATAGCAGCTGTACAAGGTTAAAGCACAGGGACCATTATGTACAAAATGAGGGAGTCTTTATCCACAGTCTGCTTCAGCTCTTAAGAATGTGCTTCCTATTGTGCCAGTGTTTGCTGGAAGGACTCCATCTACACAATGGAGAAATTTTTCATTCTCACCTTCCCCCCAACCTCCGTTCCACCATCCAAATCTACAGTTATGGATATAATACAGACCTCTGGCATTCAAGGTCCTCATTGCCCCACACTCCTGAAACAAAAGCTATTGTGCTGCACCATGAAAGGCGCCTGCGGCAGAATAAAGCCCTTCAGCAGAGGACCCTGAGAGAGTATTTGTGAGGCTCTCTCCAAAGTTAAAATCCTGGTGAAAACAAAACACTTCCAATTAAAAATGTTCCCTCACTTTGTTTTGTGTGGTTCGTTTCCTTTGCTCCCTCTCCCCCTCTCAGAGATGTCCAGAGAGATCCTTGTACAAAAAGGCAAGTGACCCGTCCTTGTTTTCGTTCTCAAAGGGAAAGATGGAAAAGCAGGAATGCATGGCTTGGGAGACAAACAGCATAATTAAAAGAAAGAAGTTGGAAAGCAGGCCAGGAAGCATCTTCTTCCCAGTGGGCAGTGGGATAGGCTGGTGTGCTCTGAAACACAAAGTATGAGCTCAGCAATGACACACATTTTTTGGTATTAATGACGGGGTAACAGGACTTTCCCATTCCCAGCTTTTCCATATCCTTCCCCACAGCACATCCAGCATGTCCCAGGTGTCTCCTAGAGGGAGCAGGACAGATGGCCCCTCTATTACCTGACTTGTCCCCTGGGCTCATCTTTCAGGCATAGCAGTGTCACAGACATGGAGCTGGCTCCTGCTGCCTGTCCCCAGCCCAGACCAACCCTGCCAAAAATGAACACTCAACCAAACCCTGACACCACCAGAGATCAGTGAGAACTTCTCTGCCACCCCCAGGAGATGCTGCTGGGGCAAACCCAACCCCTTATTCCAGAAATAGTCACAGAATCCCGGAATGGGCCAGTCTGGAAGGGACCACAGAGGTCACCTGGTGCCACCTCCCTGCTCCAGCAGGGCCATCCTTGAGTACATAGCACAGAGTGTGTCCAGACAGCACTGGAATATCTCCAGTGAGGGGGACTCCACACCCTCTCTGGGATCTGTTCAGTACTTGGTCACTGCCCAGGAAAGAAGTTTTTCCTCCAGTCCAGGTGGAACTTCCCAGGCATCGGTTCCCTGTTGCCTCTTGTGCCTGGGCATTGAGAAGGCTGCACATAACTTCTCTCTTGAGATGCTGCGCCCTTCTTCCCATGGGATGTGTTCCCATGCTTGTGGCATGGTCCTTTCTGGCTTGCACACCCCTCCTAGGCTCTGGGGAAACAGCATGAGGCTGGAATCTGCTGGGAGTGGCTGAAATGAGGGGGACACCCAAGGAATATTGAACTGGCATGGAGTTGATGTCCCCAGGGTGATGATTCACCCCCCCAGAGGGGACAGTGAGGTGGAAACCTGTGTCTGTAAAGAGGATGTGTGCAAGGGTGGTTGTGTTAGGCACCCAAGATCCGTGCCTCAAATTTCCCATATTTCACTGTCTTTGTGATTGGAGAGAGCAAAACAGAAAAGGCAGAGACAGTTTGAGCTTGATTTGTCCGTAGCTGGCTGTTTTCAGTATGAATTTTGTATTTAGTGTGTGTCTGGTGGGGTGTGGAGCCAGTCAAGGGAATCTGTGGCTCAGCAGCTCCTGCAGCCCATGGCAAACATGACTGGCTGTAAATAATGTGCCTTTGAGAGCACTGCCTGGCCTGTGACACCAGCCCCAGCCAGACTGAATCCAGGATGCTGGCTGGGATTTGCACGGATAAGGACGAGGAATTAAGCCCCAGGACCCCTTGCACTCCAGTAGGTGACAAAGGCTGGAGTTGTTCTTCCATCCTTGCACACTTAGGTGGGAGTGTCCAGGTAAGGATCCCCTCTGGCTCCTCCCCAGTGTCCCCCATTCCCTGATGGCCTCCCCTGCAGCAGGAATGTTTTTTCCACCAGCGCCTGCCCTAGGTTTTGGCACTGCCTGGGACATGTGTGACCAGGTGCTGGTGTAACACACCGGCTGTTGAGCTCTGTGCATGCACAGCCTTGGTGACATCTACCTGGGTGTGGTTCAGCTTATAAATGCCAGGAGTTAGGGACAGGGACCAGGATGGAAAACCAGAGAGGGTGTGTGGTGGGTGGCCCTCTATAACCAGGATGGTCACAGAATCCCAGAATGGTTTGAGTTGGAAGGGACCTTAAAGCACATCCAGTGCCACCCCCTGCCATGGGCAGGGACACCTTCCACTGTCCCAGCTTGCTCCAAGCCCCATCCAGCCTGGCCTTGGACACTTCCAGGGATCCAAGGACAGCCACAGCTTCTCTGGGCACCCTGTGCCAGGGCCTCACCTCCCTCACAGCAAGGAATTCCTTCCTAGACAGTTACCAGCTTCTCTTGACACCTTGCCATCAAATGAGTTATAAAAACTCTCTGAAAAGACTTGTTCCTAAATTGTAAGAAGCATTTGAGTCTCTCTCTGTGTGCTCCCAAATACGTTTTATTTATGTTGTATTTTAATCACCTGGGTGCTTTTTGAACACTTCTCTTAGGGAGCTGTGGCTGTTGCTGTACCTTTATCAGGTCTGTTCCCAGCTGGATTTTCCTCTGGCACTGGTGTTAGCACCCCACTAGTGTCCCAGTGCAGTGACAGTGACACTGTGATCCTGGAGGAGTTAATCCCAGCTGACACCTGGACGATTTTCATGAGCCTGAGAGTGAGTTTGTCGAGAATGAGAATGTCGGGTGTGAGGGGAGGGTGGACATCATGGCCTTGCTTCTGGACACAAAGCTGTTTTGAGTATGAAACCCAATGCTTGGGGCCACTGAGGCAGAGCGACAGCAGCTGCACTGCTAGCTCCCTCTTTGTGACACAGTCATCCCCCTTTCAAGGTGTACAAATGTCCTCAAGAATGAAGATCCAGTGGCAAATAGCCCATGAACAGTATTTCTGCCTCTTGGCACTGTCACCTTCCTCAGAAGAGACTTGGATTCACAGTTCTTGTGTGGTTTGCGAGCAGAGGGAGAAATGGAGCTGGGAAAGCAGCTGATGTCAAGAAATGAGCTAATGAAGGGAGATCACAAAGTGTGCAACCCCAGATGCTTCTATCTTTCTCTCCAGTTACCTTGGTAACTGGTAGTGATATGATGTTGTTTGGTTTTGTATCCTGCAAGTAAAAGAAGCTCAAAGTACCCACCACTGGCAAAAATATTGGGAAGATATCACATTCATCTACAAAACAACAATTAAGTTGTGGCCTTGCTAGATGCTGTATCGAAGGGGGGATGCATCTCCCCCAAAGCCTGGATGAAATGACTTCTATTTTCCTATGAGCCAGCAATTTAGTGCAGCTTTTGATGGGATTTCTCAGGGCCAAATCAAAGGGATCACCCCAGGATGGCTCTTTTCAGGGACATGGCTCACTGAGGCTCTACATCCTTTCCTCCCTTGGCCTTTCTGCTGATGATAATGTTGGTTAAAGGCAGATATGGACTCCTGGTGAAGAGAAATGGGCTTAGACTACGTGGGATGGACTTTCTTAAGGGGGACATAGAAAACCCAGCAGCTCCCAGGGGTGTGGAGATGCCTCTGACTTGAGGAATGACATCTGGTGTCAGCAGTGGGCCTGGGCAGGGCTGCATCCAGTGACCTCCCTGGGCAAGGGGCTGGACTCACTGGAGCTGCCAGGAGTTCATTCTTTCCCCCAGTTCTCAAATACTGAGGCATTTATTCTCTCCAAGGGGTTCAGCAATGCTGCTGCATCCCGATAACTTTCCCCAGCACTCCCCCAGCCCTACTCAGCCCCACTGGATGGGATGGTTGGGAGTGGTCAGAATGGAAATGGACTTTTTTCCAGCCACTCTACCTGACCAACCATCAGCTCTTGCTGCTGTATTCCCCTTTTCCAGACTCATTTGTGGTCCCCAGCCCTGAGGTCTGGGGCAAAGGTGTCACCCAGGTGTCTCCAGGGCATGATGCTGTCAGAGTCTGGAGAAATCCATGGTCTGCTTCCCACTGATTTGGTCCTCCTGGTCCTTCCTTGGTCCCCTTACCAAACCTACAGAAAATGGTTGAAATGAAATTCTCTCTAAAAGTCAAGGACTCAAACAGGAAAAGGAGGTGAGAAAAAGGGTTTGAAGGGGAAAGATTCACTCAGGAGGGAAGGAAGCAGCACCCCTCTGCTGAGGGGGAAAAAATGCCCAAATAACTTATTTAATTTTGAATTATCATCTCCTTCCCAGCCTCTGCACCTGCAGGCATTGAAATGGGAAGGGAAAAGTTAGGCTGGGAATCTTAGCTCTGGATGTAAAATCTGGATAGATTCTGGATCTAATTTTGCAGGAAAACCCAGAGCCTCTGGGTGAAATGGGAATGGTATCTTTGCACCAGTCTCTTTTGCCATTCCCATGCTTCCTGTGCAGTTCTGCAAATCCCTGGGAGTCTCCACCTGGAGACTTGGATACTCAGAGCCAGAGGGAAGTGGTTGGTTTTAAGAGAGGATGTCATGGAGAAGGGCAGGACTGGATTCAGGGAGCTGTCTCCTGCATCCAGCTGGAACATCAGAGGCCTCAGTGGGGCTGGTGAAGGTCTGTAACTAAAAAAACCCAAGTATGGCTTCAGGAAAAGCAAACAGCTTGCTTTTGGCAATTCTGCAAAGAAGTTAAATTTGATTAAAAAAAATCAAATAAACCACATTTCTGTCTGGATATTAGTTTAGGGACTGACCATGGCTTTAAACAGGCAGAGAATAGGGTGAGAATTGACATTAGGAAACTCTTCCCTGTGGGGGTGGTTAGACCTGGCAGAAGTTACCCAGAGAAGCTGTGGCTTCCCCTGGATTCCTGGCAGTGTCCAAGGCCAGGTTGGATGGGGCTGGGAGCAACCTGGGATGGTGGAAGTTGTCCCTGCCTATGTCAGGGGTGGAAATGGATGGGCTTTAAGGTCCCTTCCCAACCAAACCATTCCATGATTCTGTGTTCTTGGGATACTTGTATATTTATATCTTATTTCATTTTCCAAACACTGACAGTTGATCAAAGTCTCCAAAACATGGAAATTAAAAAAATAACAAAAACAAAAACTGGAACAGTTATAGTGCTACGGTTACCAGCCTTACTTGCCTGCGCAAATCCCTAATATTTGCCTTTTAAAGGCAAAACTGAATTGCTATTACAGACAGAACAGACAGAGAGACAGGGCAGAGGCAGCAGCAGCAATTTGAAGTCTGTGAAATCCCTGCACTCCTCGCACAGCCCCAGCCACTCCTGTGTGGTGAAGCACACGGAAAATTGAGATCAGACATGGATGGAGTGGCCCAGAGCTGGTCCCTGCCACGGCTGGAGGCTGTTTTCCTTTCCCAGTGCCTGGCTGTGCGTTCAAGGCTGCCCAGCCCACGGCCACTGGCGACAGCTCAGCCTGACAAGTCAATAAGAAGGAGGGAAGAGGGAGAAGAGCAACAACACACCTGAAATGGGCCGGAAAGCCTAAGCATGTAAAGCTTGGCTAAGCAGAGTTTGTGGGAGGGAGCAGCAATGAGGAGGAAGAGGAAGGTGGACTAACAGCCTTTCCAAAAGTATATTTATTTTTTAATCAGCGCTCGGTGGTCGTGCAGGGTCTCAGAAGCAGCAGCAGGGTTCTCCCAGCAATTAACCCCAGGCCTCTACTGGGCCCTCACGGGTGCCCGGCAGCGTGGGCACCGCCAGGCCTTTACCTTTGGGCCACCTTCTCCAAACGCCAAACCCCTGGCTTTTCCAGGGGCTGCCTGGAAAGCCGCAGAAATTTCCTCCAGACAATAAAATGATTCAATTTACTGCCCATAACAGAGGAAACCCATCAGGCAGGGGGAGAAGGCAGGCTGGTGCTGCATCGCTGAGTTTCTGCTGCCATCCTGTGGCTGCCGTCGCCCTTGTTTTGCCTGAGAGAGATTTTTTGGCTTGAGGAAGGTGGGATCAGATCACAGAATTATGGAATGTATAATTCCATACATTATTATGGGGAATAATGAGGGGGAAGGCACCCACAAGAGTTCCTCTTGTCCCCCTGGCCTGCCCTTAGGGCTGGGGCTGCTGCTGGCACCTCCCTGTCACAAACACTGCACTCAAACACTTGGTGCTTTTACCCTGCCAAAACAATGGTTTTGCAAAAAATCTTTCCGTGGGGAAGTTTCCCATTGTGTTTGGATCTGCAGCGTTAATCTGTGTTCTCTCCTCCATAAAAAAATTCCTTTTTCCCCACCTTGGCTCGGTGTGTTCCTGTCACTCCTGCAAATCATGAAACCTCCATGGATTGTGTAATTCCCAACAAGAAAAAAAAAATTTCAAATCTTTGAGTATTCAGGTCACAGCCCAAAGATCTCTTTTTATTGGGATCAATTTGAAGCCAACACCTGCAGGACATCCCATGCAGGGTCAGGCTGCTCCCACAGTGACAAAGTGACAAAGTGAGAGGCTCTGGTCACATCTCAGGGTCTGCAGGATCTCCTCCTTCAGCCTCAGGGGGAAATCAATTCCTCAAATATTTCTGGGTTGCTTTGCAAACACAAATACCTGGAAATATTCTGGATATGGCCAGTGACAATATTTACAGGACTTTTTTGTCAAAGTGATCCCTGCAGGGGAAACTTTGTCATTACTTTGTATGTGAAGGTTTTTAGCAGCTCCTCCGCTCAAAAAAATAATGTAGAAGAGGAAAATAAGGAGAAAATAATAGGAAAATTCAGGGGGGACTCTGGTGTTTTTACCCTGGTTTGCCCATTGAAGAGGAGGAGATGGGAGAAGGTACCTGGAAGGAGAACAGGCTGCACAAATCTTGAAATCCACACCTGAGGAGGGAAGTTGGAATGAAATAATTTGACACTCCTGTCTTTTCCTTTACTTTCTGGAAAATCAGCACAGGGTGTGGACCCTAAGGCTCTGAAATGGGGGTTCAGGCAGCCTTGCATTAAAGGGATTGCACAGACACATCTCTCTGGAATTATGTGCCAGCTCCGCTTTGGTTGACTTTGCAGAAAAGTTTACCTAAAAAACCCGAGTTGAGGAATTGTATAAACAGAAAATTGAACATTTTATTAAAAAAATAGAAAGGATGCCTGCTTTTCTTGAAGGAGCAACAGTAAGCAGCAAAGGATACGGACATCACAAAAACAAGGGGAAAATGGATTTTGTCACTGATGGACAGGAGGTATTGAGGGTTCTCCAGGTAATCTGACACACACACAGCTGTTTTGTGAGGCAAATAAGGGGTTTTTTTGGGTTTTCTCAACCCTTATAGAGCTTCTCTGACCAGGTTACCCTGACTGGTAGAAGGAACAACACTCCCCTTGGTCCCATTGGTGGGACCAGAGAAAACACACCAAGTACATCAATTCAGTATTGTTTTGAGAGATATTATTTATTTACAATAAAACAATCTTGGAGAGAAAACTGTTCCCAGGAACTTTTCCCCTGGGAACACATGAGCTCCTGACAGGTTGAAACTTGCTTAGGGTCAGAGAATCATGTCTACAGATTTTCTACAGTGAAACTACACTTTCTTTTGTGAATTTCTTTTCTACCTAATGGAACATCAATGGATGCTTTTGGAAAAAAAGGAATAAAATCATTACTAATGATTTTAAAATGCAAATATACAATGCAAAGGATCTGCACACACAACCCTTAATGGGCTGGGGACTTCTTTCCTTTCTGGGAGAGGACTTTTCCTTCTCTTGAGCACAAGCATGACCATGGCGTTGGAATTCCCAGCCTGTGGGGAAAGCTGACCTAGAGAGGGAAAATAAATCTTGACTCAATCAGGGGATGGTGGAAGGGTTAATTGCTGTCCCCTTGTCCCCAGTGGACTTGGCTGGAGCCTTGCAGGGACATCCACCCTCATTCCTCACATGCTGCATCTTCCCTCTTTTATTCATCCTAAAATCAGTCATTGAAAACCCCTCCTTTTTTGTTTCTCCCTCTATGCAGAGCCCTGTAAATCTGACTGAAAGGCACCTTGAGAGGTCTTCAGTCTGGGCCACACAGGTTTTCTTGGGAGTTAGAAGGAAACACAAGAAAATGATAATAAGATTTAGAGGAGTGCCCATGCTCCTTCTGCCCCCCAATGCAGGAGAGTCTTGCCAGGGTAAATTTTGCCTTTCCAAACCAACTGGAGACACACAATTGTTCACTTCAATGCCAGGCTTTAGGTCCTGGGAAAGCTGAGGGCTGTATTATGTGCAAGCACAATTCCTGAGTTTCCAGGGGGAATCTGTTGGTGTGAAAGCAATGAGAATGAAACAAAGGCTTGGAGAGGAAAGGCTGGGAATGCTGTTTGTGACAGATGTGCCTGAGCCTTTCACTTCTGGCCACAAAGCCTGACACAGGAATTTGCCATCTGTTTGGGCTTTGGATGGTAAAAATCACCCTCCTCCCTCCCCCCACGATGATCTGCTGCTGCTGGAGCAGGTTTAACATGGATTTCTGCGTGTAAGAATGATGGGATTGGCATGTGATGGCATTCCAGTAGGTCATCTCATGGCTGTGGCATTCCAGGGGTAGGATGGAGCTGCAGGGGTCATTCCTGCTCCTCTGGGCAGCTCTTGGCTGAGCAGGAACACTGATCCATGCTGGGATCTTGTAAACAGGTGAGAGGAGCTGGGATGTCTCTGTATTCACTCTGGTTTCCCTCTGGGAATCACCTCCTAAGGAATCTCTTCATACTTTGGTAGGAATCTATGCTGCAAAGGGAGATTTGGGAATAGAGAAGGTTTTCCAAGAAGGCTGAAGATTAGGATTTGGTCCTGGGATGGCTCAAGCGGATTTGAGCTCAGAGATGGCAGGTGGGGGTCAAGTGGATGTTTTTTGCTGGTGGCCAAGAGGTTTTAAAACGCTGTGTTTTTGGAAAATCCTGGACAAGCGAAGCACCAGGACATGTGGGTGAGCACAACACAGAATTGTCTCCTGTGAGCTGTGGGGAAAATCGTTTCGTATCCTGGAAACCACTGAATGGCAACCTCATCCCTGTGATAAGCTGATCTCAGTTCAGTCTTAGCTCTATTCCTGCCATGGATGTGGCAACCAGAACATCCAACTCCAGACTCCCTGCAGCTCCTGTGCTTCCAGAGCTTTCCAACATCAACTTCCAGAGCCTGGGATTGAAAAACCACTTGTGATTTCTTCGATACATAGAAGCTGAAAAACATCAGTGCAATGTCGCCTGTGTTGATCTGATTTTTCAGGTAGACCATTGCACGTCAAATTTAAATACTTTAATGTATATAATACGTATTTTTTTATTTTATCTTGTTCTTCCTGTCTACCTCTCACAAACAGAAAACTCTTCCATGGCTTGTTTCCAGTGTCAAAATTAATGAAATGGCAGGATTCAGTACATGAGAATGGCTTGGGATGTTTGAGGAGCAGTGTGACACCACCTCTGAAGTTCTTTTGTGTGTAAAATGGGACTTCTCCAGGCAGGTCCTCCTTCACTGAAGCTGGTGAAGTCTGAGTGCCTCACAAGAAGATTCTGTAGTTTTGCTTGATTTTAACCTCAGCCACTGCTTTTCTTGGCTTTTAAGTAATTAAATATTCACCCTCAGTGGTCTATCAGCACAAGAGGGTTTGTGGTGAGGGATAATAATAATAATAACAACAACAATAATAATAAAAATAATAACAAACTATTTCGGACTGGATGGGGTTGAAATTATATATAACATATACAAGATTTGTGAATACAATTTATGGATTTGTATTATAGAACCATCAAATGCTTTGGGATAGAAAGGGACCTTAAACAGCCCCTTGTTTTTCACCACCTGCACTAGACACCTTGCACTAGACCAGGTTGCTCCAAGCCCTGCCCAGCCTGGCCTGGAACACTTCCAGGTGTGTCACCCAGAAGGACGACAATGAAAGTGGTATTTGTATATAAATGCAGGAGGCGAAATGACATAAAGTGATCAAGTTCATAATATCAAGATCACAAAGTTCAGGTGGAAAATGCCTGCCCATCCAAACCCAGGAAAGAAGGAAACGAGTGTCATGGAGTTACTTTACCTTTAAGAAAAGTTGAAGTTTCTGGGAACTGCCTAGAGTCTTTTCTCCTGACCAATTATC
>NC_031778.1:4862788-4918901 GCF_001522545.3 Parus major
AAAAGGTTTTTCTGGAAGTTTATTCTGGTGTTATTATTATTGTAGTTTGTCAATAAACTTTCTTTATTCCTTTTAAGTTTATGCCTGTTTTGCTCTTGTTCTAATCCATATCTCACAGCACGAAATAAGTAATTTTCTTAGTTATTGGTTTTAAACCACGACAACGAGGCTGGCTGTCAGCAGGAGCATCCATTTCTGTACAAGGAGGTTATGGAAAGGCCCTGTGTGGTTGCAGGAGCTCATCCCTGGGACTGTCCCCCCATGCTCCATCGAGGATCACAGCACTCTTGTTGTCACTCAAATCCATGAATCTAAAGCCAAATACACACATGAGTTTGGGCAGTACTTATGTTCTTCCTTGGAAAGTGCTGTTCCAGGAGATCCGCTGCTCAGGAGTGCGTTTAATTGCAGTTAATTGCACAGGTGTTTACCCTGTAATGGTGTCAGTGACACAAGGTCCTGGATCTGCAGCCTGGTCCTATCTTGCCAGGTTTTATGCTTTGCTTGTAGATGTCTCTGTCTGGGTTGTCTCCCTCCAGTGACTTGATTTATTCCCAAATCTCCTGCTCCCAAGCACCAACAGACCTTGGAACAGGCTGCCCAGAGAAGCTGCCTCATCCCTGGGAGAGTCCAGGGCCAGGTTGGAGGGGCTTGGAGCAACCTAGGGTGTTGGGAAAGGTGAAACAGGGAAACCTTATGAACGTGATTGTTTGGCACTAGATTCTGAAAATATGAAGGCTAGAATCAAAGTAGAAATGAAAGCCTGCTTTGAGTTATAGGATACTGCCTACTGGTTAACCAAAGAACAATAGCCTAGCCTGCTAGAGGAGAATCCCTGTTGATGAAACGATGTCCTTCTGCTGATAAGAAGAAGTCCAAAAGTAAAGAAGCAAGGAAAAAACTTGTAGAGCTCTGTAGAGTATAAAATGCAACACTGTATGTTAATATAGGGAAGCTCATAGGTTGTATGTAAACTCTTTAGAGGGTGTGTCTCATGGTGATTGGTTACTAAGAATTAGAATATTCACGATAGAAAAAGATATATTGGATTGTAACAAGAACTTCGCTCTCTTAACTCTTACCTCTTATCCCTCTCTTACCTCTTACCTCCTACCTCTTACCTCTGAACCCCTGCCCCTTATCCCTCTCCCCCTCTCCCCCACTCTTAACTCTCAGCCCTCTCTCCCTGCTCCTACCCCTCCCGTCCTCCCTGCTCTTTCCCTCTGGTTTCTCCCTCTTTCTCTCTGTCGCTCTTACTCCCTCCTTTCTTCTCCCAACCTCACCTCCCTTGCTCTACCTGTGCTCTCTCCCCTCCCCCAGACCACGTGGACACCGAGGCTGGTGGTGAACACGGGTCTCCCCTCCTTTTACCCTTATAATAAATTGTTTATACTTGAACAGCTGACCCTGGAGAAGTCTCTCACCGCGAGCGAGCATTTTTTACATTCAATACTGGGGTAGTGGAAGGTCCCCCTGGGCACAGCAGGAGGTGGGACTGGATGGGCTTCTTCCAACCCAAACCATTCTGTGATTCCGTGACCCAGAGAAGACACATTGGCCAAAGCTGTGCATGTGTCCAGGTGCCAGTTCTGGGTACTGCAGCCCCTGGAACCCCCAGTTCAATGCACCTGACACCCTTCAGTATGAGCCAGTTTTAAATCTCTGGTTGAAACATGAAAGGCTGCAGTTGAGTTGAGGTTGGACAGAAAAAGGGCTTTCCCTAAATCTTCCAGCAATACCTCTGGTGTGGCTGCTCCCTAATGCAAACCAGGGAAACAGCCGGTGATTCATGATTCTGCTGAGCTCTTTGTGGTGGACAAAAGCTCCTCCTGCCCACACATTTCCCCCAGCTCCTCCTGGGGATAGGCAGGGGAGAAGCAGTTGAGAGATTGTGTGAAGTTCACCCTTCTTGAGAAGCTGCTCGTGCTTGGACTTGTCCAAAGAGCCGTCGTGGTGGAGCTCATGAGCTTGCGCAGGGAAAGTGCTGCTCGTAGCTCCTTGAAGACCCTGAGAGCAGGAAGCTGTGGGTGTTGTTGTGATGTGTTGGGACAAGCAGAGTGACACTGCTGCCTGAGCCCTCCTGTCTGACCCTGCCTGAGTCACCCCCTCCACCCAGCCCTCCCTGCAGAATTGCAAAACTTCCTCTCTCTCTGAATTTCCTGGTGTGCCCAGCATTTCTGGCTGTGCCATTTTGTGTTGGAGGTCACATCAAGTTGAAGGGAGTGACTTTTTGGTGTGGTCTGGTTTTATGGCAGCTGTCTTTCTCACCTCATGACAGTCACCATCAAGTCAAACTTGGTGACAAAAGTCATGGCCAAGTAACACTATTAGAAATCCTCAGTCTCATGTTGGTAATAAAAATAATAAATAATTTTTTGGGGCCATGTTGGTAAAAAAAGAAAATCATAGGAAAATACATCTTGGCTGGACCACCACATTTTTCCTGAATTTCCCTCTCCCTCTCCTCTTCCTTTCAAACCTTTTCCTGTTCTTGTAAGTACAGTTAGAAATGGAAAGGCCATTTTGAAATAAAACTAGAGAAAGTTTTCACTGGGGTTTATTTCATACAAAGACCTTGTCTTTTCTCTCCTCAGATGTTTGAAATCAGGCTTGGCAGAAACTTCTCCTCCTAGTTCTGTGTTCTCCAGTGGTTTTGCTCTTTCCAGAAGCCCCAGACAAACTGAGAACCCTCCAGACCCCCAAATCTTTTATAAATAACTCCTGCAGCACCGCTTAGCCCTGAGAGTGGTTAAGGCACCATTCCAGGTGGATTTACCCGATTTCAGACGTATTTGAGGCTTGTAGAGCTTTCCAAGCTTGTTTCTCCTAACCTTTGGCAGGTGCTGTGCCTGGCAGTTTATCTCCTTGGCCACACAGGAGTTCAGGAGGCCAGAAAGGAGGGATGCAAACAAAGGTGTTATTACCATGTTACTCCGCTCTCAATGGCCAGAAGAGATGCAAGAGTCTTTTGGCACAGTGGCACTTTTGTCCTCAAAAAAAAAAAAAAAAAAAAAAAAAGGGAAAAAGGACTTTAATTGAAGCCTGCAATGTTGTATAAATGGAAGATCTAAGTTTTAATTGAAAAATAATTATAACCACTTAATCATTTTAAATGAGGGCTGTAATTGCAGTCAGTTCATAATAGCCAAATACAGACACTTAGATTCTTGCAATAAAGCAGGGATGGTACAGCTTGATTTGCTAATAGCTCTTCCACTTCTCTCCTCTTTTGTCTCAAAGATTAATTCAGGCAAGGGCTATTAGTGCCGTTAATTGGTTCTGCAATTTAGACCTTGTGCTTGTGAATGAGTGACTGATGCAGACCCATCAGCCAATAATGTGAACACTTTGTCAATGTGTTCCTCATTGTCCGGCTCCGCAGAACTCCCCCGGCAGCTCCTCCTCCACCCAGCCCCGGCTCCCCGGAGGGATCAGGAGGAGTGGGGCTCCTCCGGGGTGAGGGATTCACTTAGCTTTAGATAGGTCACCCAGATGTCTTTGAAAGCACGGCCGGCTTATGAATAAAATAATTAGGCAGTCCAGGCGTCCTCCTTGGCAGGGACAAGTCCCATATTCAAGAGAAATCCTCTCCACTGTGCTGGAAGCAGGAGGTTCAGTGGGGTTGTGAGGGTGGTGAGGAGTGGTGAGGTGTTAGAGGGAGAGGACCCTGCAGGTGGGAAGGGGCTGATGGCTCCAGGCAACACCCCGGGAGGGGTCCCCTTCCCACAGGCAGCAGCAAGGCTAAAGTGAAGCTAAATCTCTTAAATCCCAGAGAACAGCACAAACTCTGCTTTTTAACAGGTGTAATTTCCCACTTAAGCGGTCACAGCATCGGGGATGGCCAATGGGCACAGCTGGAGGAGCAGCTTTTGGTGTCATTCCTAAGAAAAATACCCAGGGAAGGCTTTGTCCTTGCTGTATCCCTGTCGTGTGAGATAACTGAGATGAGTTACACAGGTCACATCAAGTTTAGGTGGTTGAAGGAGTTTGTTCCTTTGCTATTTTCACTGTGACATCCTCCCAGAGCAGAAAATTGTCCTTTTTGTTAAGGTTAGGAAATTTTTTGTTGGGAACACTGCTGTTCACACACCAAGGCCCTGTTCTTCTGGCTTCTGTACAATGGCACATTTTGAAATAAATGGGTGATAATTTGGACAAAATCCATCCCTTTGCAGGTATATTGCACTCCCCTCCCAGAGATCGATGAGTACCAAGTGGAGACGCTTTTTCCAGACCTTCCAATTTGATTGATTGCAAGGTGAATTTATCCTTTGAGTTAATGCATTGAACACAATCGTTGGCTGCCATGAGTCTTTTCCGTCTCCGGGCGATCCTGGTGGTGACAAACACAGGGAGTGTGTTTGTGCTCTGGACTCAGGCTCTATATTTAGCTACGTGATACTGGGAAAGCTTTCCGTGATTAAAGTTCTGTTGGCTGATACCGAAAGGAATTAACAGCCCCAACATGGAGCGAGTGAGGTGTGGCACCAGGACTGCCAAAAAATGTCTGGGAGAAGAAGTTGGTTGTGAAAGCACATGAAACACCGATCCTGTTCTTTTGGGGGGAAAAAGGGAAAATGGGGTAGTGTTCCATTTAAACCTGTGGACTCTTTGGAGCCATCTTTTTCCTGGTTGGTGGGATTTTTTCCTGGTTTAATTTTGGGCATTAATTTCCTGAATGATGTGTAACAAACATCAGTGTTAGAAACGACATTTTTGGAATAGATAATTGAGGCTCTGGAATCTTAAGTGAAAGTGACATCTCCCTCAGAGCTTCATGAGTAGAGCTGCTCTGCTTTGGACATGGGAGCAGACCGGGTGACTTCCCACAGTCCTTTGCTTCTTTCTCTCAAAAAGCTGCAGGACCAAAATAATCTCTGAGATTTTGCTCCCACAGCAGGTTGGATCTTCCTCAGAAGCACCTTTACAGGGAAGTCCTCAAGGCATTGAGGCCAAGCATCTGGGAGAGACTCTGGGCTCCTTGAGCAAGGGTAAATTCAGCCAGGTGACAGAGGTCCACTCCTTCATTATGCTTCCTCCTGACCTCCCACTTCCTCCACCTAAATGTCATCCCACTGAGCTCCACTTCTCCCAAAGGTTCCTCCTTGACCCCTCCATATGCTCTGTGTATCTGGCACTGCTGGAACAGGGCTCCTCCTCTCCTCCTCTTCTGCACATTCCGTGTTCCTCTCCAACCACAAACAGGTTGGTACCTGTGGAAAACTGGGCTAGGAAAAAAGTGGCGAGGGATGGAACAGAATGGGCAAACAGGGCATTACCCCACAAAGGCGTTTTCTGCAATAAGGTCAGGTCTCTTAGGGTGCTCTGGTCTTACAGCAGGTCTGCCCTGCCATCTTCCTTTGTCCACAGAAAGAAGTCCAAATTCCTGTTTGGGTGAGGGGTATAAAACAGTAATAGAGGATATTCAATTTTGTCTATGTTTTCCCCGTGGTCCTCCCACAACAAACTGCAGGTTCACACCTTTCACTGCAGCAAATGCTGCCTTTCCTGTAGGCTCCCAGCCCAACCTTCCTGAGGTCTGCCCAAGCACCTATTGCCACAGGATTCTCTTTTTTATGCATTAACCTTGGCTTGAATGTTTTGGTTGAGCCAGATAGAGCCATGCTAATAAATCATGGAATCATTTATGTTGGAAAAGCCCTCTCAGATCATCAAGTCCAACTGTTCCCTCAGCACTCCCAGGTCAGTCATGTCCCCAAGTGCCACATTCACACATCTGTGAAACTCTACCAGGGATGGGGACTCCACACTTCCCTGGACAGCCTTCTACAATGCTTGAGAACCCATTCCATGAAGGACTTCTTCCTAATATCCAATCTGAACCTCTCCACTCGGCTCAAAAGCATCATCCTCGCCAGGAAGGCATTAGGCTTCCCATAATTTTCATGTTTCATTCAATTTAAGCCCCTCTGTGCTTGGTCTCCCAAAGTGCCCCAGAGTTTCTGTGAAGCTCTGCAGAGGGACCCGCTGGTCCCGTCCGGCCGTGCCGGCTGCACCTCTGCCTGGAGGGAGAAGGTAAACAGAGAGTGAGGTGGAACAAATGGCTCTTGGTACCGAGGGAGGAAATTATCTCACCGAAACAGATAAAGGCAAGGGGCGGTTTGCGTGGTGCACCCAAAGCTCTCTTGACTGCTGGCGTGACGTAGGCAGTGCCTCCAGCTAAAAGTCCCTGGTGCCCTGGCTGCCTGCCCCAGACCCAGCTTGTGGAGGCTTGTGTGCACCCAGGACGTGGCTCCCGCGCGCCTGGCACCATGTCGGTGACAATCTGCCAGTCCATGGGCTTCGTGGTGTCCGCCCTGGGGATCGGAGGCATCATCGCGTCCACGTGCATGGACCAGTGGAGCACCCAGGACCTGTACAACAACCCGGTGACCGCCGTCTTCAACTACCAGGGCCTGTGGCGCACCTGTGTCCGGGAGAGCTCCGGCTTCACCGAGTGCCGTGGCTACTTCACCATCCTGGGGCTGCCAGGTAGGGCCTGGTGTGCCAGGGGAGAGGCAGGAGGGCGCGGGACATTCTCTGTGTGGGCAGTGGGGGATTTTCAGTGGGCAACCCGAATTTCAGCCAAAAACAACCTTGGGTGCCCACTTTGTTTGGAAAAGAAGGTCTTTGGAGGTACCTCTAGGCAAACCCCCTGCCATGATACCTCATGCTCCCTCAGCTGAGGTTCAGCAAAACTCATTACAGTGAATTATGTACCCTGAGGTATTGCCCAGGCTGCTCCATGGGGACATTCATACCCTGTGCCACAGGTGGCTCCGGCTCAGATTCCTGCCCCAGCTGTGTGGCTGTGTGTGGCTCCCCACCAGAAGTCACTAATAGTCTTGTCACTGGAGAAGATCCTTTCCTAAGAGGATATGTCACAGTTCAGCTCACTGTATTTCTATTCGGGCTAACACCACCAGGCTGGATTTCTCCCTAATTCTCCTTTGGTTACAGTTTTTTTTCTGCCACGGGAATCGTTCCTGTCCCAGTTGTGCCCAGAGTATCTCAGGGTGCAAACAATTAGGTTACAACAGGATTATCTGGGGTTTCTTCTAGCCTTAATACAGTGAGAAAAAAGTGCACTTAGACTCTTATACCCATCTGGCCTCTGTGCTTTGATACAGCCAGAATGGAGGGAAGAAGTCAATTATATCAGGAAATCACTGCAGAACTTCTGCAAAATGGCATTTCCAAAACACACAGAAAGGGGCATTGTACACAAAATTGCTTCTCTCAAGAGAAGGCACAAATCAAACCAGTATAACCCAGTGTGGCTGTGGCCTCAGCTGGGGAGGTGTTTCATCCCCTGAGCTGTGTTTTTGTGTTGCTCCTCTCTGGATCCTCATTCCCAGATGGTGTCTGGCTTTGGCTGTGCTGTAGCTTCCCCAGGCAGGTGCCCTGAGCATCATCCTCTTGCTGGAGCTGTGGCTTGGAATGTCCCTGCTTGGACTCTCAGGTACAGAGATGCATTTTCCTAGAAGGACTTGAGCCTGATCCTGCCTGGGCATCCAGCTGAAGGATGACATCCAAAGAAGGGTGTTTGTGCAGGGCTGGTATTCACACACTGCTCCCCCAGGCAGCAAAGCCCAGCAGCTTCACCAAGGGAAAACTCAGGGAGCAAATGGCAGAACAGGCTGGAAAAACTCACTGGGTTAATGGCTGGACTTGATCTTAGAGGTCTTTTCCAACCTTAATGATTTTAGAAAGAGATTAAAATTACCACGTGAGGTAATAATGTGAGGAGTAAATTGAGGTGTAAAAATCAAACCCTCCCCACACAGATTCTCCCACAAGACACTGCAGTTCTTCCAGTTCTTGCAGTTCTTCTGCTCAAAAAGCTTAAAATGACAAAAACTACAGCTCTACAGGAAAAGCAATTAACATTTTCAAGTGTTCAGCTCTGGGAACTACACCAATGTTTGAAGAAATCAGAAAACTTGAGGTTTGGGGGGCTTTGTTTCTTCAGAACACCTTCGTTGCTGACCTCAGCCCTACAGCAAAAAGCAGAAAGCTAGGGATATTTTCTTTTTTGCAATTCCAAAACCTCCAGACTGGTGTCTGTCAGGTGGGTGTTCATATTCTAAATGGGAATGTTGAGGGGATGGATTTCCTGCATTAGCAGGATTTTCCTGCATTTAGAGGGGCTGCTGGAGATCGGTGCGTCCATGGCCCTGCCCACAGAAGGGGGAGGAACCTGATGGTCTCAAAAATCCCTTCCAACCCAAACCATCCTGGGATTCTCTCTTTCCATGATTCCTCAGCTCCATCCCACAAGCTCTGTGGATCCCTCCCAGCCACGGACAGAAATAAGCATCCTATCCTAAATACTGGGGTTTCTGATGAAGCTCTCATCTTAGAGTGGAATTTTCACTTGTGTTTGCTAGGTTTACTGCAGTCACCTACAAAAAGGGACATAAAAGAACCCAAGGAATAAAGGACAACCATAAAAAATAAAGGTGGTGGATGTGTGAGCCCCCCAAAGTTGCTGTCCTCACCCTCAGTGGTGTCGGGGAAATGCTGTGGGCTCATTGTGAGGGAATATTAATATTTATGTGGTCCTTTATGTGACCAGTGCTATCAGCACTACACTACAAAGCAAGGTGGAATTTTTCCCTTTCTTTTTAATGAACTGGGCTTGTTCTTCTGTAGCCACCCCCCTCCCTGCTCCTGTTTGTCGTCCTGTTATGGATTGTCTGACACTTCCAGTCTCTGGAGAAGCTGGAGCAAAGCCTCATGTCCCAATGCTTTGCTTTATAGATTGGCTCTGTCTCTTGAATCCTGCTCCTATGGGCACTTCTTCACACCCACCACCAGGAAAGGTGGTACCCCAACCAGAGTGGGGGGAAAATATGCTAAAAATCCATCCTATTATTAATTTGTTCAGATACTATTTAATTCTTTTACTATTACATGCATCATCCCCATGTTTATTTTAAGTGTATGGCACCTTGCTCTCCAGAAAACCCCCCTCACAAACTACCCCAGAGTTAATGGTTTGTCAGCATTTCCATTATCAACCCCTATTTATTATCCTGACAATGGCAATTTATATTGGGAACAATAGTGCCAGAGTGAATAAAAATAATAGGACTCTGGCAAAGCAGTGAGGTGACCCGAGCACATCTAGGAAGTTTTGGGTTCTGAGGTTTTTTTTCACCTCAATCCCTTGCTCCCACAGCAAAGATTAAACTTGTCTTGGCCATAATCTATCTTCAATTTAGCTGGGAATTTTAATTTCAAATATATTGAGGAAAAATCAAGATAACAGATAGAAATGAGAAATTACCCAGGCAGTTTATGGCTCTGGCTGCTCAGCTATAAACAGTTGCTCTCTGGTGAAATGTGGTACTGGAAGACTGGATGTATTTGTTCTGATTTTGCTTTCTTCTGTTATTTTTTGCTCCTTGCTTTGGTGTGAGATGGTCTGGAGGACATAGTTGGAAACTGAGCACACAGATAAGGGATACATAGCAAAAACAGAGCTGGGCAAGGCTGGTGTTTCACCTTGTGGGGAGATCATGAGGTGATTTCTGCTCAAAGCAGAATTTTGCAGTTTCTCCCAACTTTGCTAAACTACAATCACAGGGCAGTGATTTCCCTGGTTTCTCTGTCGGTGTCTTTTTTCCACATCTGCTCAGGGAGCCTTCTCCAGCAATTTTTCTAGGGACATTTCTTCCTTGGGTCCAAAGTTAGTTTTACCCCTTCAGATGAGCTGCCACAACTCTCTGCTGTGGACCAAAGGGTTGTTGGCTCAAAACAGGAGAATATTCTTGCTTTTCCAATGGCAAACTTTGACAGTCTGAGAGAAGCTTGTTCAACTTCTCCACCTGATAAAAATGCCTATGTTCTTAGAGTGCTCAGAGGGAAAAGAGCCCATGGGAATGCAACCACGGCTGCTCAGACTTTACATAAATTTCAGTTTGGCTGGTACAGGGCAGTGCCAGTGCATAGATGTTTCCTGAGGAGAATTCATGTCTAGGAAGCATCAACATTGGCTTCTCTGGATTTTTCCCTTCTATGTCGATGCTTTGACAGAGTTTTCTTTCATTTTGTACAGCCCACAACCATTTTGTGGCATAACCATAGCAAATAACCTGATTTTGGAGACAGGGCAGCCCCTGGCCAAGGTGACAGCCTCTGTGCTCCCTGGAACTGTTCCATGCCCAAAGTTTGTAAGGATGGGACGTGCTAATTGCCATGTCATGATCATCCACCAGAAACATGTCAGATGGATCATCCACCAGTGATGGCCATGGCAAAGTCTCTTTCAAGGTCTTGAATCTTGGAATCCTTTCAACCCAGCCAGGTCAGCTCTGAATTTTGAAACATCTGCAGGCAACTGCTGGAACCTGCTTAAAGCCTCTTGACGTCAAATTTTGGGTGCAGAAGGATTTAGGTGGCCTAGGTAGGCTAGAGACATGATATATCCTACCAGGACATGTGTGAGGCTCTGATGGGTTTGCACTCACAGCTGGAGCTGAGGGAGGTGTAGGGATGGAGAAAGGGCCAAGGGAGACCTTTAGAAAGGTCTCAGGAACCCCAGTGACACTCAGGGTGGGAGAAGGTGGCAGGGAGCTGGGTGCGTGTGTCACATTTATTGTTTTGAGCCTTTGCACCACAAAAGGATGAGAGATAAGGAAAAAAAATCCAAAGGGATCTGGGACGAGGGCCAGAAGAGGAAGGAACAGAGCTGTGGAGATTCGGGGCTGGGCTACAGCTCATGGATGTGTAAGCAAGTTCAGCCTCATGCACCCCAGCTCAGCTCAGGGACCTCAGAGCACCCTCTGGTGTGGATCTGAACTGGGATGGGGTCCTTCCATGACCCACTTCCCACACTGAATTCCAGAAAGGCCATTCAAACCTCCTGGTTGTGGACTGCACACTCATGGGTCCTGAGGTGGTCCCGACAATGGAGGGGCAGAAAGAGGAGGGTGGGTTTGCTTAGTCTGGGCCTGAGCAGGCTGGGCTGGTGTGAGCAGCTGGCAGGGTGTGAGCTGTGTTTGCAAATTTGAGAGCAAACATGAGCTGGAGGTGATTTTTGTGGGAGAGGTGGCGATAACATTCAGGAGCTGCCTGGGCCCAGGGACCGGTTTGAGATAACACAGAGTCAACGCCTGGAGAGATAAAGCAAATATGAGCTGGAATAAAGGGGCACTGGGGAGCGGTCACAAAGCCCCCTGCTTTTCCTCATTTGGGTAAACCACTGGAGTTGTCCCAATGCTCAGTGGGAGCCCTGTTCTCTGCTCCTTGGTGAGCTGCAGCTTCGCCATTCCCCTTCCTCAGACACAGCTCAGCATTTCCACATGGATTGGGAAACCCTCTGGCCAAGCATTCAGCCACTGGAGACAATCCACAGATTGCTTGGAGAGACATTCCCATCCTTCAATCCACCCTGACTGTGGTCATCTCCATGGGGTGGATGGAGATGAGCATCAGGCTGTGGTGAAGATGCTCAGACTTGTTCCCCAGCTTTCCTCTCACCCAACACCTTCTTGGGTTGTGCTCTGAGGCAACAGTTCAGATGAAACTCCCAGGGGATCTTCTGTTACCTGGGAAAATGGGATGAATGTATTTTTCCCTATCATGGGAAGCTCAGAAACAACAATTAAAAATAAGCTTAAAATCTGAATATTTGAGAAAGACAAAGGAAATGTGCTAGGGAAGGGTTGGGAAGGAAACAAGTTTGGATTTTGTCTCCAGAACTCTGCTTCAAGCATCCAAAGAGGAAGGTGTGGAAGCTTTGAATGCCCGCTCTTTCCACGTGTGGCTCTAGTCAGAGCAGGAGAAATGGCAATGGGATGGCTGGAGGACACTTCAGCCAATACTTTTGGGGATGAACAAACAGAAGACCCAAACCACAATAATTCTTCAAAGATGACAACATGTGGAGTGCTGAGCATGGCTGAATGTTTCACTCTTAACTCAGGACTGTAGCGTGACCATCAGCAACAAAATTCCTTCCTCAGCTCCATTTTTGGGGACAGCACACAAGGCTTCAGTGGAGAATGTCCAGCCCTGTGTTGGTTCCTCTTCTTCAGAAAGACATGGTTCCATCTGGCCCTGCAAATCAAAGCCAGACTGGTTCTTCTGAACTTTCCTGCACACTTGGAGATTTTGATGATACTTTTTGATGCTGCACCATTTCTCTGGGGTTTTGATGTCCATGAGTAAGAGCCATGATGAGAAACGGCATCTCCATCCACAGGAGAAAATTCCACTCCCAGGGAAGGGTTACTGAGGTGATGGACTGGACATGGGCACATCCCGGGATGGGCCTCTTTCCAATCTTGGGATCAGCAGAGCTTGGGATGTGAAATACTGGAGAAGGAGAAGAAAAGGTCCCTGTTGGTTTGAAGAGCAGCTCCTGCTGCACAGAACCAGCAGCCAGGTTGGAGGAAGGAGTGGTGTGTCCCCTCCCACCAAAGCAAATGTGGATATAGGGATGGAAGGGCCACCACTGCTGGTATTCCTGCAACCGTCCAGATGTCCAGCTGAGCATAAAAAAATATCTTTTAAAAGGAGGCAGAGGTGTTAAGGGAAAAAAGAAAAAGCCGGAAAAAATATGTTCACCCCTTTAGTTCTCCCCCTTTGCTTCCTTTTTCCTCCCCAAGGGTTATTTTAGCTATGACCAGTCTATGGGTTCCTTTCTCTGTGCACTGTTGCACACACTCGGGAATTAGGGTTATGTCTCAAAGGCATATTGCTAACTCTGACATGTTCCGATGAGGTTCAGCTCAGAAAAAGGGATGTGGGCTCTTAACCACTGGACGGCCAGAAACAAGAAGGTTGGAAGGTGGGAAGGACAGGAGTCATCCTGGAGAGCTGCTGAGGAGCATCAGGGCTTGGATAAAACCAGATTTTCTAAATAGGGACACAGTTCTGGCTGTGGGACCACAAGGGATGGGATGGAGAACTGACCACATTTTAGCACTTTTTGTCCCTCTGTCTTCCAGGTACTTCCCATTCCTAGTTGTTGTCTCAGCTTCTAAGTCTTCTCCAGCCCTGATCTATCACAAATCATTATCCAAAATGAGGAATTTTAGTCAGCATTTCTTGTCCTTCACAGAGGATGAGCAGCTCTACCATCTCTGGCTCTTGAGCGTTCCCTCCTATGGTTTTTGTTCCCTTTATTGTTTTTGCTGGCAACTTTAGGTAGGTGAGAACCAACCATTCCTGTGACATAAACTTGCCAAAGTGAGTGAAAATTATGACATTTGAATAGAACTGATGGAAGAAAAGACATCTCGTGCCTGACCCGAGAGGGCTGTAATTGCTGCGAGACATGGAATTGTGCTCTGGCTGCCCCAGCAGAGCCCCACAAGCCGAGGGATATCCTGGATGGTTGTTCTCCAGAAAGCAGGAGCAATATCCAGGGTGTACTAACCCCATTGTAGCTCCTCCATGGACACAAATCAACCTTTCCTCTCTTCCTGGTGGCTTTCACATGGCTTCACATCCAGGTGCTGGTGTGGAGGGTGCCTGTGGTATGGACAGTTTAGAGCAGGAGTTTGTTTGTAGATCAGGACTGAGGTAAATCAGTTGGAGAGGGATGCTGGATGAGAATGGATGAGTGCAAAGCCTGGAAGGTCCTTGTACCTCACTTGGCAGAGAGGCACAGTGTATTTATATTGGTCCCATGAGCCCAGCACCTCTCCTCTGTGATAATGAATTTCCCACTTTTTATATCCCCCATCCCTTTCCCAGGACCATCCCTCCAGTCAGTAAGGATAAGCACCCCCTCAGAAAGGCCATTTCCCATGGTCCCAGTGCTCTCCTCCCTCCCACATGGGTTTCACTGTGTCCTCATGATGGCAGTGGGGATGTGGGTGGGTGGAGAACAGGGCTGGAGGAGCTTTGCTGGATCGGTTTGGGGCTCTTGGCTTGGTGCCCTGGGTTGTGCCATGGTCAACATTCAAAGGAAGCTCAGTGATGCCTGAGGGCTCCTCAAGGAGCAGCCACATCCCTGGGCTGGGCTGGTGCCCCCACATCCTCTGGCAGAGCCCTGTCACTCATTGTGCCCCTTGTGCAGACACCTCCATGGGGGACAGATTGTGTGACAGCATCAGCAGAGGCACAGAGAGGGGGTGGCCTGGGCCAGGTGCTGAATTCCCCTGGGGACACAGTCCTTGCCCCATGCCAAGCAGGCAGGAGAGGCTCCAATGGGCAGCAAAGGGTTTCAGGGGGCTGGCCAAGCCCCAAGTGGGTTGCCCAACACTCGGCAGAGCGCGGCTGCTTAAACGTGGAAGGACAAGCACTTCTAAAGGACAAAAGCCCCTATCTCCAGCCCTGCCGGCACAAACCTCCCCGGCAGCGAGAGTGAAACTGGACTATCTTGCAAAAACACTTTGAGCAAACAGCGCTCAATGGAAAGCATCTGATAAGAGCAGCTGCACTCCTGGTGGCTCAGGCAAGACGACTCCGGTGCCCCATTAGGACTGCGGCTCCCTCGGGGCCGTGCCACCTTCGCTCTCCGAGGACACACCATGTCCACCACCATCTGCCAGGTGATGGGGTTCCTTGTGTCACTACTGGGCATTGGGGGGACCATCATGGCCACGGCCATGGACACGTGGAGCACGCAGGACCTGTACGACAACCCGGTCACGGCTGTGTTCCAGTACCAGGGGCTGTGGAGGAGCTGCGTGCGGCAGAGCTCCGGCTTCACGGAGTGTCGGCCGTATTTCACTATCCTTGGGCTGCCAGGTAGGGGCAAAAACACTCCAGGTGTCACCCAGGGGCTGTCCTGGAGCTCTGCACAGTTTTCATCTGAAAGGAGGAGCAGGTATCTTAAAGCACTTTGAGGGGAATAACATGATGGGCATAAAAATAAGGGCATATTTGCTGCCAAAATAATTTTTTTGGTGGGGTTTATTGGTGGGGGTTAGAACCTGGAGCATGCGTGGGGGATCTCTGGCTGAGCATCACTGGTTCAGCACCACTGCTTGGCATAAATCTCACCTCCACTGAGGTGAGGGGAGCGAGGATGTTTAACTCCCCAGGTATTGTCCCTTGGAATGGAAACACAAGGAAGGAGGCTGCATGCAATTGTGTAGTGTTATCAGACAATGGAAATAATTGAAATGTACCTTTTTCCATGGACAGAACTGGAACGGGAGAAATCTGCCTGTGAGAGGCATGGGTAGGAAGGGCATGAAGGGCAAAGGTGTGTTCAGTCACTCCCCATCACCAGGGCAGCGTTAGTGTCTACAGAAGCAGGGTGCAAAGGCATATTGCTGTTCTGTTTGCATGCTAATATTCCCAAAAGAGCTGTTTTTCCCACCCCACTGCATGTGAGGGTATTCCAGTGCTCCCAGCCCAGCAGTAGATTGGGAGTGTTTCTCTCTCCTGGTGTATGATCACAAAAAGGTCTGAGCAAGCTTGCACTGCTGTTCACAGAATTTCTGCAACTGTTGATCCAAGGGTGATGTGTGTTCCAGCCCTGTATCCTCAGGGATGCCATCCTTAGGGATGCCATCCTCAAGGGTACCCTCAAGCTCTGCTGAGGGCCCATGACTCTCCAAGGGATGCCATGGAATAAATGTGTCTCTGTGTACCCAGCTTCAGGATTGCCAGGTGAATTCTTTCCCATTTGGAAGAGCAATCCTGATATTCAGAGTCACCCCTCCCATGGGAATATTTATTTTAAAGACTAAATATTAGATTTATCCAACTATCTCTACAAAATGTTGACCACTATATCTCTTCATAATGCTGCGGGGAGGTGATTGTGTTTTAAATGAGCCATAAGGAAATGGGAACCATCATTTTGATGTCAATTTATCCCAATCAAGATTTTACTTTTTCAGTTATTTTTAAGTAATATGGCAATAAAGAAATGTGCAAAGCACTCACAGATAATTTCTGTTGTTAAAGATATCCTGTCAGAGTTATCTTTATTAATCCATTTAATTAATTCCTTCAAACATATAGAAAAAACGTCCTTGCTGGAATTTGCTTAACCTAAACACCTGCAGGAATCTACTTAATTTCCCTAAAATTTCTATATCCCATCAATCATGACTGGTCATAAAGTCAGATTACACCTCTTTATTATGTATTAGAAACAGAAATGCAGGTGATGGTCATTTAAATGACTTGAAATTGTTTTAACTCGCTCATCTCTTTCCACCCACACGGGGGAGGAAGACACCTACCCAGTTCCCCTTACCCCTGGAAAACAGGGGTGCAGGCTGTGGTTTCATGTCTCTGGCATTTATTTTGGTGGAGGAGCTATTTCTCTTGGTGTTTTTGCTATTCCCTTGTTGTGGACCACCAGCCCTTGTATGGAAGCCGAGTTATCTTCCCTCATGCAAAAGGCGTGTGCGAAAGGCAGGTTTGTAACTCCGGGGCTTTTTGCTTCCTTCTGCTCCTGATACCACTTTTCCATAGTCTCCCACTTTGTTTGCCTAAGCCCTTCCACTCCTTCCTCCAAGCAGAGGTCATTCACCTTTGGAAAAGCAGCTCTTTTCAGAGGACTTTCAACGGATGCCAAAATTCCCTTGAAACTGCAGTGCTGCCTTTCCAAACAGCTCCCACTTCAAGTCCCGTGAGCCAAGTGGAGAGGTCTTTGTGCCACAGCAGGCCTGGGAGAACTTCCTTCTCCTTTCCACCTCTTAGTGGAGATGGCGCATAACTCAGTCTCATGGAGGCAGGAATGGCTGCTGATGGTTATCTGGAATTTTTTCTGTCATGTCCTGTTGTGCTCCTCTTCCCCCTCCTTTTCCAACAGCTCCTTTCAACAGAGATTCATGACAGTGCTCCAGCAAAAGTGGAACATCCTTGTCTGCTTGGCTTGGCCACGCCTGTTGTGTCCTTCCATGGGCACCCAAGGCACTGGGAACACCTCTCCTGAGAACCAACAGGCTCTCTGTGGGATCTTTGTTTGCTTGGCGGGTTGAAAACACCCCAGTGATGACACCCAGGAACCTGCAAGAAACACCCAGGAATGAAGGAAGGAATGAACGTCTGGGGGACAAGGAGCTTCCATCATGATCCATAGTCTTGGATTATCAGCCTCTCCTGCCTGCCCTGAAACTAAAGCATTTGCCAAGAAACTTTGGTGGTAGCAAAGACAAATGAAGATTGAAATTTCCTTCTCTTTCTTCCCCCCATCAGGTGCTGCGGAACAACCTCTGAGGGCTGATAAGGCATATCCGACATTCCCTGATGGATCATAACTAATGAGCTCCTACCTGGGGGCTGATGAATGGGAGATTGAAAACCCCCGGCTCGTTAGCTCTCGTTATCAGCTGATAAGGGCAAATTGAGTCATAGGAGCTGAGGCAGTGGGACTGCCAGATGGGAGAAGGTGGTGTATTCCCAGCCTGTGGAATGGCAGCTCTCCTGTTTCTGTGTGTGATGCGGTGCTAGAGCGGTTCTGCTCCTCTTGCTGTCACCCCACAGGCCAGGAGAGCCACCCAGGCACCCAGCAGCCTCCTGGGAAGGGTTTGCAAACCCTTCTCCCAACCTGTGCAAGGGCTCTGTGCTCCCCTGCACCCTTGGGCACCGCGGTCACCCAGCAAAGGGGTGACAGAGCAGAGAAGTCCTCAGGGCTGTGGAATGTTTTCCACCAGTTTCACTCCATCACAAGCCCACTTTCTCTTCCCTGAAGAGGGGCAGTCATGCTTGGGGAGCACCAAAGCCAGACCCAGGGCTGTGGGATCACGTGTCAGGGTAAGGAGAGGCTGAAAATTGTCCCAACCAAATCCCAACAGCCCTTGAAATACCTCCCAGCACCCCCTCCAGGGCTCTGCCGCCTTCTTGTCTCTTCCTGCCAGGGACTCGTGCACAAGTGAGGAGGGGAAGTGTCTGGGAAAAGATGGGATATGTGCCACCTTATTAGAGAATCACCTTGGTATTCAAGTACTCTTTCCCTGACCACTTCTCCAAGTTTTGAAGGTGCAAGTGTCCCTTTTCCTTCTACTTTTCTACTCCACCCAAGAGGAATCAGAAAGGTTTTTGCCTCCTTCAAGCCTCAGCTCCCATGGGTGCCCCAGATAATACAGAGTAGATCCAGTGTCCAATTTCCAAGGTTTTCTTCTTCAAAATTTCTGTTTTCAGACAGATAATCTTTGAAAATCCCCCAGACTCTGACAAATCCCATTTCAGTCACTCAACGAGGCTCTTGGTGTTTTCTGTGCAGCGATGTTCCAGGCTGTGAGGGCCCTCATGATCGTGGGGATCGTCCTGGGAATCCTTGGCCTCCTTGTGTGCATTTTTGCTCTGAAATGCATCCGGATTGGGAGCATGGAGGATACTGCCAAAGCCAACATGACCCTGACCTCTGGCATCATGTTCATTGTTGCTGGTAAGCGGGACCTGTTGTGTCTTCCACGTGGAAGGGTTTGCATTTACCTGGAACTGAGGACTGGGCAAGTCTTTGTGCATTTCTGAAGTTATTGGCTTTGTCCTCCAACCATTTCCTGGAGTCAAATATTTTTTACCTCTGATTAGGGAACAAAAAAGAAAAAAATCTCGGGAAACAGAAATTTCTGTGGACAAAGCATGGAAGGCTGAAAAAATATCCCATAGATGGAAAAGGAAGTATATACCTTGATTTGTTTTATATATGTTGTTACCATATATTATTACAGCCTGTATTTATATAGAATATTTTTTCCAGCTTAAGACTTTATCCATAATAATTTTAGGAAGATTCCCCCAGGTGATTTCTTGCACTGTGTGGCTCTCAGTCTGTCCTTCTGTCCCATCTCAGGCCTGTGTGCCATCACTGGAGTGTCTGTGTTTGCCAACATGCTGGTCACAAACTTCTGGATGTCCACCACCAACATGTACCAGGGAATGCAGAACGTCCAGAACAGGTGGGTGCTCAGCTGGCTCGCTTGCTACACAGTGGAAATCTCCCTCAGGGCTGCTGCTGAAGGATTGGCCAACTCTGGGAGTATGTTGGAAAGGTTGCAGGACTTGGAAGATTGTTCTTAGGAGATAGAGCCTCTTGTCTGGGCTGGAGATAAGCAAGTGGACTGGGATGTCTCTGTCCTTGAAGCTCAAGAACGAGACAGGAAGAGGCCATTGGGGTTCAGACTGCAGGTGGGACTTCTGGGAACTTCTTTGGTCTTCTGGGTACAACTGTAGGGCCAGAGGGAGGAATATTCAGTGTGTCTGGGCAGCAGCAGACACCCTGCCACACCCCAATCAGCCATGCCTCCTTTGCAGGTACACCTTTGGCTCAGCCCTCTTCGTCGGATGGGTGGCGGGGGGCCTGGCCCTCGTGGGAGGCATCATGATGTGCCTAGCTTGCAAAGGGCTCATCCCAGAAGAATCCCGGTAAGCTGAGCTGGGTGGACATGGGAAGGGATTGAAGGAAACCTGGGGTGTCCAGATCTCCCACAGCCCGCCCAGGACGTGTGGATGTCTAACACCCCTGCCATGATAGTCCTTGTGAGGATGGAAACACAGTGTCCCTTAGGCTGGAAAGGATCAGAGTCCAGACATTAATTCAGCATTGCCTGAAGTCGTGATTAGTGATTAGTGAGTTGCCCTCTGTGGGTCCAAAGCGAGCATTTGGCCTCCCTGACCCTGTGACTCACACAAGAACAGAGAGAACATGAGAACCAACCTCCAAATATGACACTGGCACTGTGCTGGCACATTCAGGCCCGTGAACTGCAGGTTGCACAGCAGATCGTGAGATCAGGGGTAGACTGCATCAGCCGAGCCTTGATTTACATGGAACTGTAGAATTCCAGAGTGGTTTCGGTTGGGAGGGACCTAAAGCTCATCCCATTCCACCCCTGTCATGTGCAGTGACACCTTCCATAGAGAAGGTAGCTCCAAGCCTTGTCCAACCTGGACAGGAACACTTCCAGGGTTGGTTTAACATCACCAGGAACTTGTGCTCCAACGTAGCTGGTCACTGTAGGTGGGTCCATCACTCCATAAATGATTTTTTCAAGGGAAAGAAAGTGTGTGGTTCTGAAAGAACCTGAAAGGGACTTGCAGCTTTCCACGGATGGTGGGCTGAGCTCTCTGACTCCCTCCAAGTGATGACACAGCACAGAGTTCCCTAAAACCCACTGTGAGCACAGGGTGCCATGTTGGGCAGTCACTGATGTTCCTCTTGCATCTCTTCCAGCTACAAAGCCGTGTCCTACAACGCCTCGGGCAGGAACATCTCCTACAGGACAGGGCCCTACAAGGTTGGCTCGGGCTACGAAGCTGACCCAAAGACCAGGAAGGGTGCAGGATATGAAGAAGCTCCTCGAAATGAGGATGTGAGACGCTCGTACCCTGCGAAATATGATTATGTCTAGCAGACCTTCTGGCCTTGAGTTGTGCTATCAGATATTTTTAACTTCACAAGCAAAAAGTGCAGCAAACCAAGCAGTCTGTAAATAGGATTGTGTTTTCTAGCAAGTTTTCTCTACTCTGAGGTTGCATCTTTGTTGTGAACATCAGTTTTACTCAACTGCCCGTTAGTATTAACAGCACCGGGAGGTCTGTGACCAAAGTAAGACCCTGTGGTGCTCTCAGAGTGGAACATTTTGCTCCTATTTTCTGTATAAACAGATATACAGGAGCAGTGCCTTGTGCCCTTTTTTAATTGTTCAAATAGCAAAAAATTCCACTTTCATAACCGCTGTGTATTTGAAGTAAATTCAGTTGTGTCCCCTTGGCTGTGCCCAAAACAAACAGAGCCTGTGGTCAGGGCATTTTCCCCCCTGGTGACTTCTCTACTCAGTCCCACCTTTGCTTTGCTGGTTGTACTCCAAGGCTGATCTGCTCTGATATTTAATCTGATTTCTGTTGCTTAGATGTTTGCTGGAGCCTGTGATAGCAAAGTGTATTTATTTCTTCGGATCTCTCCAGGGAATGTGCATAATCCATTGTTATTCCTGCCCTAATAGCTCCCAACCTCCGTGTGCCACCGGTGTTCCTGCAGATGACATCTTTAATGGGGCCAGGAGAATTTCTCATTCAGAATTAATTCGAGTTCCCTTTGGAGCAGGAATTCCAGGGAGCATTAGATGTGAAACTCCTCACTGACATCAGGACTTCCCTGTGGTAATTCTCTCCCCAGTGATGGGAAGATTAACTCCATAGTGGAATGTTGCCTCCTCCAGCCAATCCATCAGAGAGGGAGTTTATTGGAAGGGGGAAGAGGGAGACATGTCAGAACTTTTGTGGGAAGAGAAAGCTGTGAGCTCTCAGCAGGTCCTCCCACCTGGCTCCAGAACACATCCTAAAAAAGTTCTAGACAATGCCTGTGAATAGAAAGAAGGGATGAGTTAGAGAGAAAAAAGGGGTCCAGACCCTGCAAAATAACCATTTTAATGGCATCTGCATTGGGCTTGAGCACCACTCCTCAGGATTACAAGTTCTCTGAAGGAATTCAGGCAAAACGGTTTCTGTGAAATGCTAGTGCTCCCTGAGTGTTTGAAATCTTGGAGGGATCAGAATCTGCAGCTGAACTTTTTTTCTGCAGAGTTGGACCTTTGGAAGGTCAAGTTTCCACCAGCTGAGCTGGCATCTCTGGTGGCTCCTAAGATTAGAGGGGGCAGGCTGTGCTCCCAGTGAGCACAAACGGCACCCCTTTCTCCCTGTGTCCATCACTGCTCCATAAACTTCAGTTTCCTTAAACACCAGCTTTCCACCAGCTTTCCATAACCACCAGCTCTCCACCCCACATGGAGGCAAATCCCCAGCACAGGTACAGGAGGTCCTGGGGAAGGTCAGCAAGAGGAAGAGGGAACACCTGGCAGGTGGCTGGAGGAAGCAGAGGGGTGGGAAGAGCTCCCAGCCAACAGCAGCTCAGGCTGGATGTTGGCTACCTGGGATAAATCCCTGTGGGATGTCAGTACTGACCCTCCCTTTTGTTCTGCCAAAGAACTTGCTCTAAGGACTTGTTTTTAAAGGAGAAGAATTTATTTTGCAGAGCTAGATCCTGTTCTATTTTAAAAACATTCCTGCTCTTTTCCATAGTTTGTATCTCTCAGTATAAACTTAAATTTTCTTCCTTTATTTTTTCCTGCTGGATATTTTTTCTTTTTTGCTCGTTTGTTTTGTTGGTTATTGTTTCCTTTTTTTACGTGGATATTAAAAAAAGATAAAGTCTTAAAGACCAGAATCACTGTTTCCAGTTGTTCTTTTCTTGTCAAAATCATCAGCTCCAGCCTTGCTGCTCAGCCAAACCCCACCAACTCATGTTCCACATATTCTTGGAAGGAGTGTGGACACAGATGGGTGGTTCAGAGAAAAAAGAAAAGATTTGGGTGTTTCATTTCTTTAGAAAGATATAATGAGTCACATGATGAGAGAAAATATCAGGAAATTCCAATTAATAATTATTGGGGGACCTCAAATCAGTGATGTGATGAAGTCAGAGATCCTTGGTGGGACCCTGAGCTTGCTCAGGTAGAGCTTGGGTAGAGTGCAGCAAGATTCAGGGTAGAGATTAAACACTTCTAAACACTTCAATGTTCTTATGAGGGCAGAAAAATTGCGGGTATGTTCTCAGCCTCCACTGGAAAGGGGCTGAAAAGCCCAGGAATGTTTAATTTAGATAGGAAACACATAAGTGGTGCTGAGGGAAAGGTAAACAGGGGAATGTGAAAGGCAAGAAAACACACAGAAAAATTCAAAATGCAGGTTTACGACTGAGTTAGAACTAAAAAAAATTCCCGAGGAAACAGCTTTGAAAGTTACATTTTATTTTTCTGCTACACAAATGCTGCAACAAAGTGGAGCCAGCTATCTCTCGGTCACACTTTGATGTGTGCAGGCGTGTAGATGACAAGATTAGGGGCAGGAGCCTTATGGGGAGCTGACAGAGAGCTGTATCCAGGAATTCCTGCCCTTGCTGGGCTCCTAATCTTCCAGCATCAGTTTCTCATTTCCTTGCCTCGGCCGAAAACTTGCAGGATAAAATATTTTAATGCAGTGAACTCCACTGAAAAAAATCCCATTCTCGAGCAGAGAATCATTTATTTATGAGCCTGGCTCTGGTGTAACTACACTTGGTGCTACAGCTGCTCCTGTGTTTGTGGCCCTAAGGGACCTTATCTCGTGCTCAGCACCACGGAGGGTGGTGAGCATCATTGCTGGGAATGACAGCACCAGGAGCATTCACAGCCGCAGAACTGCGGCTCCTGCTGCACCGAGAACTTGGGATCTGGACTCGGAGCTGCTGGAGAGAGTCCAGAGGGGGCACCAGGATGAGCAGAGGGATGGAGCAGCTCTGCTGGGAGGAAAGGCTGGGAGAGTTGGGACTGTTCAGCCTGGAGAAGAGAGCAGGAGTGAGCTCAGTGTGGCCTTGCAGTGCCTGAAGGAGCCAACAGGAAATATGGAGGGAGAATATTTATGATGGACTGGAGTGACAGGACCTCAGACTGAAAGAAGGAAGACTTAGGTTGCATATACAGAATAAATTTTTGGCTGTGAGGGTGGAGAAGCCCTGGCACAGCTTCCCAGAGCAGCTGTGGCAGCTCCTGGATTCCTGGAAGTGTCCAGGGCCAGGCTGGATGGGACTTGGAGCCACCTGGGATAGTGGAAGGTGTCCCTGCCCATGGCAGGGGCTGGGACTGGATGAACCTTTCCAACCCAAACAATTCCATGATTCTGTGATTTCTCGTCTGGGACACAGACCCAAGTATCCCCTTTTCAGCTGAGCTGATGTCTCCTCTAAGCCCTGAAGCCAAAATTATCTGTTTGGGAAACTTCTGGGTCTTTATGAAGCCAAAGTTCCCTTTTCCAAGCTTTCCTCTGCAGCCCAACAGGCTAAAAAAACCAATATAAATAGTTGTGATACCCTAATTATTTTTTGGACTTAGAGATGTAGAAGCACCCTGAGGATGACCCAATGCCTTGGTGACAGCTCATCATGTCCCAGTGCTGTTATGTGAAGGACACAAACCCCTGATCCTCATCCACTGCCCCCGTTGCAAAGGGAAAGGGGACACTTGCCCAGGTGCTGCCTGGGGACCATCCCAGGGCCACCCACCCCAAACACAAACCCAAACCACTCATTTCAGGGGGACACTTCACCCCCAAGGATGTGAATTTGGGCTCTGAGATCCATGGCATGGGGCTGGAGCTGCTGTAAGGAGCAGCACATGTGGAGCACACAGCACTGGACCAAATCCATCCTGCCTGGCTGTGGGCTGGGAGGAGCAGGTCCAGGTTTGCTGGGCTGAATTGGGCTTGCTGGTTTGACCAATTCCACAGCAGCAGGGAAGTTTGGGCCTCTGGAGCTGCCTGGATAAAACCAGATCCCTGAGACTGCAGAACACATGGCCCTGTGAGTAAATCCAGTGTTTCCAGCTGCTGTTCCTGGTGAGGGAGGGAAGAGAACCCTCTCCCACCTTTTATTTTACCTTTATTGACCGTAAACTGCAATGGATGGATTTGGCAGCACTTGTAGAACCAAGGGAGATGATCCAGGGAACTCATGAACAGTTGCTGGGGTTTCGTTCCCATAAATTTGATCATCCTCTGAAAAACGCATTTCCCATTCAGAGGAGCTAATTAAATCTAGGCTTGTCTAATAAAATCGACCTGCAAAGGCTGGGTGCATTATCTCACAGCTCTGAACAGGTTCTTTCCAAGCCTCTGCAACATCTGGAGTGTGTGAGATCACTCTATATTTGCATGGAGTTTGACCAAGGGAAAAGCCGGAGCTACAAATTGGACTAGGAGATAAGAACTCTCCTGAAATCTATATGCAATTAAAAGCCCAATCTTCTTCCCTCTGGTGACAAGGTTATTGCTTTTATGGAGTTGAACAGAGATGAATTAGTCTATGGATTAATGGCAGTAAGATTTATGACACTGTGCTTGCCCCAAATATTATGAGAGAATAGCTCTCTGAGTGAGATATTCCAGCTGAATAAATTTGATAGGATTTTTATTTTCCTTTATTTTTTTTTTCAGCTTTGGGAGAGCTATGCTGCACTCAGGGCTTGTTACTGCTGTGGGTTGAATATTTGGTGATATTCCCTTGTATATTCATGATTTATAAAAGTATTACCAGTAACAGGAGCCCATGAAGGAAAAAGTCATTGGGAAAAACAAAACACACAAACTGAGTGATTTGTGGGATTTCTTCTTCATTTAATTGGACAGGTCTTTCTCTTGCTCCCTCTGGACTTGTTTTACTGTTCCCAGAGACTCTGGAGAGGATAAAACCAAAGGAGTCACTTCTGGCAGGAGAAACTGGGTGTCAGCAGTTGGTAGAGACCATGGAAAACCCTGTGTACTGTGCCGAGCTGAACAGCTGAAAAATTAGAAGGAGGCAAACAAAAACCTTTGGAGATTTCAGGAGAGCAGTTTGGAAGGGCTGGAGTTACACATCCAGGGCAGGGCAGAGGGGTGAGGACTGAGGGAAAACCAGGGGTATGGGACAGGCCCTGCTCCCCTAAATCCCAGCAGGTTGCAAAGATCGCATCATCCATCACTTAACAAAACTTTGGGAGTTGTTCTAAGCCAGGTTGGAGAGGGCTTGGAGCAACCTGGTATAGAGGAAGATGTCCCTGGGGATGGAACAAGATGGGCTTTAAGGTCCCTTCCAACCCAAACCACCCTGGGATTTTCTGACTTTGAGGCAAAGCCTCTGGGGGTTGAACAGAGAGGACAGGGATGTGTTTTCCAGCCTATGGACAGAGCCTGACCCACCACCCTGCACCACCTGCAAGCCCTGGGCTGGCAGGGCACAGCAAGAGCACAGATTTGATCCCAGCTTCTCATGGAACACGTTGGCTCGAGATGCCCAATGTGGAACAAAACCTCTTTTCCACATCTCAGCCCCCTTGCTGGTCAGGGTATGAGTGTCACCTTTCTCTTGGCACAGGGTTCCCAGCTGTTTCTGGACTTTCCCAAACTTAGGAGAAGTTTCTCCCCACTTTTCCACCACCACTTGGACTTGGTGTTTGAAGCTCACCAGAAGCACCCCAGGCGGGAAAACTCCTGGGAAAACCAACAGGAAAGTGATTCTTGCACTTGTTGGCAGCTGAATGGACAGGCTCCTGCCTTGGCACCAGGTTTGCCACGTTGTCGAGGCAGAACAGCTCCTGCTTTCTTCCCTTTTCCTGCCTGTTTGCTCTTTGGGGCAGGAATTTGCTTTCCCATTAGTTCTGGATGGTGACAGCACCAGTGCTCAGCCCGTGTTTCCTGTCACCCCACTCTGTGGAATAAATTCTCACTGCCTCCTATAACTTTTTGCAGGTAAAAAGGGTTTTTCTGCTTATTTGTGATCAGTTGAGCAGAAAACTTTTTTTTTTTTTTTCCCAGAAGAATTAAGTTTGTTCCCCTTGTTCTGCTCAGCACCACTGGATGTGTTCTGCTTCCTGCTAAAAACCCAGCTGGAAATGTGATAAATGGGGAGGGATAAGAGTCTGAACCAGAAGTGGAATGGGGTTGGAAAAGAGAAGAGGAACTGAGTGCCAGTTTTCCTGCTACATCTTCCCAAATTTCATACTTTTTGGAAACCAAGATGATAAATGCGCTGCTAGAAATGCCCAAAATGCAGGCAAAATTAGGAAAATGAACTTAATTTACACAGATGAGCTCTAGAAGGGGTCAAACTGACATGGTCACGTCCACAGTGCAGAGAGTCATCCTTGGGGTTGGGTTTCCCACTGATTCCAGAAGGAAAGGAGGGAACACAGCAGCTGTGGCTGGGTTCTCTGTCCAAGTGAATTCGGGCCAGGTTCCTCCTGCAGCAGAAAATGGGGCTTTTCCCATCACCTTCTGGAGCTTTGGCAGGGAGGAGAGTGAGGAGAGGGGAGAAAGAGGGAAATGAGGAGAAGGAAAGCTGCTAAAGAATCAAGAAGCCACGCACGAGTGTGTCCAGTGTGGAGAGCTGCTCCCAGCCTGTGGGATGCCACATCCCGTGGGAAGGGGGTCCTGCCTATGCCCTAAGGATATCCAGGGAGATCTGCTGCGGCTCCAGAGCTCCTGGCACTATCAGCCCCCGTTATTGCTCATGTGTGTGATGAAGAGGAGAAATCACACCTAGGAAATGTCATTTATCCTCCTCGGTGACTGACCAGGCAGGTCCCAAACCTTGGGAGAGCTCCAGCATTGGGGTCTTCCCAAAAGGAGGTGCCAGGAGCGGCCCTGGGGGTGCTGCAGAGCTGCTGCTGCTCATTCCTGGTCCTGTGGCACCATCCAGTGGCTGCTGGCAGAGCGCTGTCACTTCCCTGTGTCCCCTCCCCGGCATCACTGCTCCACAGGGAAGGGCTCCAGGTCACTGCTGCCAGGTTTGGAGAGGAAGATTTGCTGGAGAGATCCTAAAAAGCAATTCCAAAAATAGAGCCAAGAAGGCTAAAGACCATCGTTGCATCAGGACACCACACATTCCTCTACTGCCATGGTTTGAGAACTGTCACCAAGTCCTCATTTTTATTTTGAATTTGTCAAATCAAGGCCTGGAATTTCATTTTTATTGCAATAAGGAAAAATAAATCTTCCTAGTGTTTTGTGCCAGGCCTTTGTTGGGTAAAATCTCTATAAATTTTGTTTTCTGTGTAAGAAGCATTTTAATTTGGACACCACTGTAATTACACCAGTTCTCCCCATAAATTTAGGTTGGTTTAAATCCTCTCTTAGCAATTCCATTATTTCAGCATTACATCACTCCAATTACCTCTAGATTTGTTCCAGAGAGCTTTTCCCAAGCTGATTATCTGGCAGTTACTGCTTTGCTCCCAATTGCATGAATAATAATTCCCTCCCTGCCAAAAAACAAGGGTGAATGGACAAACATTAGGAAAAGGACAGATGTGTGCAGCTGGATGAAGGGCCAGGGGCCACATCTGCTGCTGCAGGTTTGAATTCCCTGTGCCCAGACTCTTCTCTGTGGCCCTGCTGATGGGCAGGAGCTGGGAAGAAGGTACCTCATGACTTTTTATTATTTTAGTGTAAATGATGTCCAAAAGCACCCCTGTGGATTTGCACAGGATACCTGGAGTTCCTTGGCTGGTCTGGGGCCTTGCTGAGCTCACACAGTGGGCAGAGTTTCCCCCACTGGGTGATCTCTGTGCCCTGGCATCCAGGGGTTTTCCAGGACCAGTGTGGATGTGATCCAGCCCCACATTCCCCATGGGCAGGTCCATCACATCCCACATTCCACACCTGGCTGCTGGAATCTCCAAACTTGTGCCTTGTCTGTGTTCAGTATTGCTTTGCTTGAGCTTAAACCTATCTCTGAGCTTAAAAACCTCCCCTTGAGCTTAAATCCTTCCCTTGAGCTTAAATCCTACTCCTCTTGCTCCTGGAGCAAACAACTCACTCCTCTTCCTCAGCTGCTCTTGAGCTCCTCTTCTTCTCTGCTGCCACCTCATTCTCACCCTGAGTTGTTCCTTCTCTGCATTTCTGCACAGTTTCTCCAAGTTTTTTGTTTCATACATGCATTTTATTTTTATATATTTAATTGCTTTTGCTTCCGAACCCCAAGACAATTTCTTCATCCCCTTGCCAAAGGTTCTGGGAAGGGAACAAGGAGCAAAACTACAGTGGGAAATTCCATGTTTGTCCCCAGTCCCACACAATGGGTACAAGCCCTCGGGTCAGACTTGGCCGAGTTGTTTGAGTTATCCCACACAAGTAGGGAGCCTCCAGGAAAGTCCTTTTCCAAACAAACTAACCAGACATGGGGTTATGTGGGAAAAGGGGGGGAAAGGGATTTGCAAGCTCTGCCAGAGCTGTATTTCACCCTGCTGGGGTTTTGGGAGCGATCAGTGTGTTTTTCTGAATGTTGCAGGTCAGCCCACATGGGATCAGTGTGCAGAGAGCAGCTGCAGAGATTGCACCACACAAAATGCCCTTTTCTGGGCATTTCAGGGGACATTTCTGGGACATTGCCCCCTGGTTCAGGGCACAGCATGGCTGTGGATACAGGTGTCCCAGAGGATATGGTGTCCCCTCACTGGGATGAGGGAGGAGAGCTGTGGAGGCAAAGCTCCTCTTGCACTGCCTGCTTTTCCCATCCCTGCTGGACCAGCTCATCCCTCAGGTGGAGGAGAGCAGGAATTTGTCATCCTTGAGCTGCTGCTGACACCTCACCAGAGCCTGGAGTCTCTTGCAGGTCCAAGTGGAGATTCTCTTCACAGCCTCAGGCAGATGAGCCTGGCATTGTCATCCCCAGGGCAAGGCACAAACCATCTCCCATAGCATCCTTCCAGCTCCAAACCCAGTCCAAATCCCAGGGATTTGGGATTTTCCTGGGACACATCACTTCCCAGCCATACATATCCCAAGATACAGCCCATGTTTTCTTTAGGGAATGACTGCTGAAGAGTCAATTTGGGAATTTTCAGGCTGGGGCAGGGGGGAATGTGCAGCATTTTCTCTTGGGAGGTACTTACAGCTCGAGGGGGTTTTAAAAGCTCGAGGGAATGTAAAAGATGAGAAATGGAGGGGGTATGGGTCTGGCTTTGGGCACCTCTGCTGCCTCCCCCACCCCCTCAGCATCCCCAAGTAATGTGCCAGGGAAAGGGGGACATGCCATGCAGTGAAACAAACCCAGGAGCTCTCCTTAAAAACACCTCCAGGAAACATCGGCGGGGTAAGTCCCGGCTTTTCCTGGTGCTTTTGGCACCCGGAGCAGCAGGGCTGCCCTGCTCTGCAGGCCGGGGCCGATGGAGCATCCCGGGCTGGCTGCATCCCTGCACCGGCTCCGCGCCCTGCTAGGTGGTGGTGTTGGATCGCCGGGAGCAGCTCGGGAATACTGGCAGGAAAAGCTGCTCAATTTGCTGGGCATCAAGAGGGCTTTGGGAGGGTGAATGTCCCCTTGAAATCCCCGGCCTGCCCTCACACGCGCTCCTTCCCCCAGGGAGAAGGAGCCCTGGGTAATTTAGCACAGGATTTGCGCACACAGATTGGCTGGAGAGATCCTGAAGAGCAGCCTCAGAGCTGGGAGCAGGGAAGTTTATTCCCCGTGTGACCCTGTGGTTCTGCCTTCACCATCCCATCTGCCTCTCAGAGGGGGATTTTTGCAGATGGATGGGTTTTTACTGCTGTTTGTGTTGCTCCCCCCATAAAAATGAAACACTTTGGGACAGTTGTTGTGTCTCTGGGGCAGCTCAGGGCTGGTGGCACTGGAAGAACAGATGTACCCTGTTGACCCACAGGCTTTCCAGCTTTTCCTCCAGCACATCCTCCAGGATGGGGTGGCACTGCTCCTGGAGGTTTGGGTTTTTCTCTGCAGGGCTTTCAGCAGCTTCCCTGTGGTGGTGGCCTCCTCCCAGGGCTGGAGGACTGGGCAGGGGCCTTCTCCCCCTTGAGGGTCCCAGCAGTCCCAGAGCAAGGAACTTCTTGCTCTCACAGCCTACCTCCGCTATGAAGGAGCAACTTCCTCCCCTAATTCGATTAATCCTTGCCCACAGCTTTCCCAAAATCCCAGCCAGCACCCAGCAGCCATCTGGGGCAGCTTTTCCAGGGAAGTGCTGGTCATGGAGCTGCCCAGACAATTCATCCCCCCTGTGCTCCCATCAGCTCTGCCCATCCCCATCCCCATGCCCATCATCCCCATCCCCACAAATCCCTCTGCTCAATGCTGGCTTCCTCCTGGTGCTCTGGGCACAGGGATGGTCCCAGCTCCAGCACCACCTGATGGATCTTCATCAGCACCACTCTGGTCACCTCCTGGGTCCCTGCAAGAGGGTCAAGAAGGAGCTCAGGCCCCAGCATGGGAGCAAGTCCTGATCAACACCTGCTTTGCTATATGGAAGGCATAGACACAGCTGTCCCTTTGGGGATGACACCAGTCCTTGGAGAAGTTTCTGACCTCAGGGCCACTGGCTGGAGGATCAAAGGGGTCACAATGTCCCCCCCTTGGCTATTTGCCAACAGCCACTCCCGGTTTAGGAAGGATTTTATCTTCTGCCTGCTTTAGGGAGCAGAAATCCCCCATTTCCTTCTTCTGGGCTACAATGAAGGACCCACAGCAGGCCCTGGTTTCTTTGCAGATACCTATTAACACAGCTCAGAGGAGGCAAGGTCACCCCTTTGCCATGAAATTGGATGGAAATCTCATGGAAATCTCATTCCTTTGGGATCTGGCTGCGATGCCAAGGGACAGTTTTGGTTTGTGGGCTGTGCTGACAGTGGAAGGACTGGAAGTGTCTGGTCCATGGCTGATGTGGGGGGAAGCACAGCCAGCTCCCCACGAGCAGAGAAGAGATTGAGCTCTGAAGGAATGGAAGTTATGAAAAACACATCTACATCCAAATTGATTCACTTCAAAATGCCATCATTACCTTCAGATGTGTTTGCTGAGAGCAGTTGGATCTGTAAAGAAACAGACTGGGAATCACAGACCATTTTTTGGTAATTTTTGGCAATTTTTCTTCTCTCTGCAGAATAGTATTATGAAATGTATTCAAAACCAGAGCAGAAAAGAGCAAATTGAGCACAGAGATGCCCCAAGAGCTGTGTTCCTTCAGCTGACTATGCCTGGGAGGGGCCAGCTCAGGGCCTTTCCTTCCCTCAGCACAATCACCTGGCCATCAGATGCCATCCTGTCACACCCCACGTGCCACTCAGTCCTGAGACAAGGAAAAGATGCTCCCAGCCAGAATTTAAAGCCTTGTTCTGATGGATGACACCCCAGTGGGTGACTTGTGCTGATGATATTCATATAATACTTTGTGTTTAATGAGTGCCAAATAGAGTAAAACATCACAGGATGGGCTTGAAATGGAGCTTGAAATTAGGTTTAGTCTAAGCTCAGCAAATATTTTAAGGCTGCTTAGGGTTAAACATCTGCTTAAATGCTCTTAATGAGCCAAGGGCTCTTTTTTTCCCTACTACTACTACTATTCTTATTATTAGTAGTAGTATTATTTCACTTGTCCTTTTTTCCTGGGTGGCCTTGGGCTGCTGCCCAGGATGGGAGCTGAGGCAAAAAAGGAATGAGAAGATTGGAATGTGATAAAATGGGTTTGCAGCCACCTCTTCCCCTCATCAGCCAGGGAAGATCTCTGGATTTTTATTCATAACTGGGATGTCTTCCAAAGGGCAGAAGATGTGCCACCAGGTACAAAGTCTGATGGTGACAGTTCTAGGCCTTCTCACTGGCCATGATAGGACACAGCTTCAGTCATTTCTGGTGTTATTTCCCTTGGTAATTTAATCATGGAATACCAGACTGGTTGGGTTTGGAGAGGACCTTAAAGCCCATCCCATTTTTCTGGGGCCAAGGTGTAGGTTACACCAGCAGGATGCAGCAATAAGTGCCATGTCCAGGGGTGTTTTACAGCCTCCCACCTTGCAGCATCTGCTGGAACCAGCTGCAGGAAGAGCTGCTGTGGGAAAATCAGCTTCTTCCACCTCCTGCTGTCCTCCTTGTCCCTCCAGAGCTGTGCTGCTTCCTGCTGCTGGGAGCAGCCAGCTCAGTGTGGGCACCCTGTGGGCACCGGGTGTGTGTGGCCAGGCTGGTGCCTGGTGCTCCTGGCAGTGCAGCACCTACTGGAGACCCAGACTCTGCTCAGGACCTGCTCCAGCAGCTTCCTCAGCTCCTCCAGACTCTTCTCAAATGCATCCTGCACGTCCAGCTCTTTCCCAGCTTCTCCTGGGACACCTCCCATGTGAGAACTTTGGTGAGGTTGGCTGTGCTTGGTGCCCTGCTTTGCTCCGAGTCCTGGCAGGATTCCTCACCCCCTGTCAGGCAGGGGAGAGAAATGGGATGGGATTGGACTCATCTCCAGAGGAGACACTGGATAACAGAGCAGAGCCTTGGAAATGCCTCTTCCTTGAGCTCACTTGTGAAGGGAGCTTGAGTGGTGAAGTGCTCCAGTCCTACCCCTCCCCTCATGGACACTCCCAGAGTCAAGTCACAGGGAAGAAAAGGCAAATCCTCACTTGTTGCCAGAGAGAAACTGGAGAGGAGAGATGAGGAGCAGAGCGAGGAGTGTGAGGGATCAAAAGGAGTGGGGAACAATCAGGGCTGTCACCAGAGTGGTCGGCACCAGAGTGTGAAACTCATGGCAGGGGCTGAGCCATGGGAGCGTCACATTAGGGAAGGGAGAGGAAAAATATTCCCTCCTGCTCCTGCTCCAACAATCACATGGCACCACCTGGCCATACACTGGAGTGACTTTGGAGGAACACAGGGCAAGAAGGAGCCCCTTGCCCGAACGCAGGAGCACATAAACCCTGTGTGCAGAGGGCTCCCTTCTCCTGCTGGATCCCAAATTTGGAGCTGCAGCTGGCTCAGCAGCTTCTGTGTTTGCAGGAGATAGCATTGTGCACATGGCAAACATTGGATGACGGAGATTGATCCCCACCTTTCTGCTCCCAAGTTAAAACCAGCTGTTCAGAGAGACTCGGCAGAGATCTGCAAGCTGGGCTTCTCTTTGGGGAATTGGGTGGATTGGCATTATCCTGGGAAAGAGAGTGTCTGGAAGGGGACAGCTCACTGGGAGCCCTGTTGGGGTGAAATGGGATGTTTGCACAGCAGGACATGGGTGACCACCATTGAAATCCATTTATTTAAAAATGGATTTCATAATAAATCCCATTTATTTAAAATTGGGAACCTGGAGGGCCATCCCTATCCTACCTTGGTGTCTTCAGCATCCCCTTTCCAGGCACACTTTCTACAGCCAGGATTTACCTGTGAGGATGGGGCAGAGCAGCTGCTTCCTGGCAAAAGCCAAAGTAAAAGTATGGGAGCACAAACCTTTGGAAAATGTGACTCATTTTTCAGGAAGAAGTGAGCTCAGAGGAGTGGTGTTTATGAACTCTTTTATTGTCATTCACACTAAAGTCCCTCTCAAAAACGTAGGGTGTAAAGTCCATGTGAGGAAAAGACCAGGAAAAGATGCTGGTTTGGGCTTCTCCTCTTTTGCCCTGGAGGCTCCAGTCCAAAGTCTGTTGTGCTTCCAACTTTTCTGATGCGGGAAGCTGCCAGTAGGTCCAAGAGGAGCAGAGACAACATTCCTTGTGGGAGGCCATATTTCTCTTTATGAATTTTTCCTTGGAGAAACTTGTGAAAAGCTTCAAAATCCCTCAGATTTGGGGAGGTTTGATTCATGAGCACCTACCAGGAAACAGAATGAGGCAAAGGTGTCCTCGGAGTCTACGTCCAATGAATACCCACCACTATTCTCAGCATCCCAATGGAATAGGAATGGTGGTTGTGAAAGTTCTTTCTTTCTCCTACAAAGCCGGATACCGACAGAGTGGGGATTGTGTTTGGCTGGAAGGATCACCCCTCTCCTCCATGCTCCATGTCACTCCATGTCTTCAGGGCCTGGGAGATCCCTGTGCTTGGCATTCTGGATCAGGTCCTCGTAGGTGGTGGGGCAGTAGGTTTTGTAGAGTTTCTCAGCCAGGGTGTTGCTGCCGGCCACCACCACCTTGCGGTTGCGGTTCATGAAGTTCCACAGGTGCAGCGCATAGGAATGGTTGAAACTGGGGCTTTTATCCCACACCTGGTAGTACCGGCCCCAGGCTGGGTATGGGATGGGGTAGAAACGCTGGGGGTTGAGGAAGGAGATGTTCTGGCAGCTGTGGTCCTCGGTGCCTTGGAAATCTGTGAGGTTACAGAGCGTTTTGAGCATCCTCGTCATCAAAAAGGGGCCCTGGTTGCCCCAGATGTTGCCGTTGTACTTGAGAACGAAGTTCTCCATGCAGTCCCAGACGAACTTGTGGCGGGCAGGGAAGCCGAAGATCCCGTTGCTGGAGAAGCGCGACTTCTGCGCCGCCAGGAAGCTCTCCTGGGGGATGGGCCGAATGGAGATGACATCCGTGTCCATGTAGATGCCCCCGTACTTCCAGATGAGTGCCAGTCTGCTGGCGTCCGAGCTGACGTGCACCCAGTTCTTCTCCTGCTCCGGCACCACCTGCGGGGCGGGAAAGGTGAGATGTGATGCTGCGTTCAGGGAACGGATCCAATCCATCCACGGGGCTGCAAATGGCACCATAAACCTGCACCTGCAAATGCCACTGACAGACTCCTGCTGCCTCCAGCCGCTGGATTTTACTGGGATAAGACAAGGAGCTGGAGCAGGGCAATGCTTTGTTAGCATTAGGAATGCAGGAATGTGTCCCAGGTGGTTTGATGGCACCTACAGCGTTAAGTCAATGCCACCATGAGTCATTCCCTGCTATTTCAGTGGGACACAACCCACTTAACACACTCCCGGATCCCTCCCAGCACTTTGAACCAGGCTGGAGGCTTTTCATCCGCATTTGTTGGCATTTGGAGTCAGTTCTTCTCAGGAGAAGAAAGAGTTTGGAGGAAATCTGCCTGCCCTGCCCAAGCAGTTTGACCAAAGCTACTTGTGGGCAGCTTGTCAGGAACTTTTTTCCAGGGTGGAGCTCACCAGATCCCACCTTGGCTTTGCATGTTTCTATTATTATAGAGCCTGAAATCTCTCCCCTATCTCTTATCTCCTGCGGGCTCCGTCAGAGTGAGGCAGCTCTATCAAATGCTCAGGCAGCACATTTTGTTCAACCAGCTTCTGTTGGGGAAGATTATTAAGGCTGTTTTCTCAAAACATGTCTGTAATCTATTTTTACCAATGTTTCCTTTGCCAAAAAACCCGATTCTCCAGATAAGGCCGATCATGTATGCCATAAACAGAGAGATGAATACACAGCAAAAGGCGGCCAAAATGAATCTCTTCCCAACCAAAACAATAAAAGTCACAAATTTCACACACTCCTGCATTCCTCATTCCTTTTAAAGCCTTTTCCAACCCCTGGTTATGGCTCTTTTCCTGTTTTCCACTTGTTTTAACACTCACCTGGTTGTACCACTGGAGCAGAGGGGTCTCCTGGAAGACGGTTTCCATCTGGAGAGGAAAAATGAAGACATTCTTCATAGAAGACAAGAGGGAGAAGGCTGCATAGCTGGTGTTCATGTCCAAGGCCGTCTCATTGGAGAGTCCCCTCATGAAGAGGATGATGGGCCTGTCCTGGTAAATCCGGGCAGCGGATTCCACGGAGCACGACACCAGCGGGGGCGGCTCCAGGCGCTCCGTCGTCTCCAGGAAAATGATGCTTTTGCCAAGGTTCAGCACCTGCTCAGGTGTCAGGTAGTGCTGGGACATGGGCAAGTAGGAGAAGACAGAGCTGGACAAGAGGGAGATCTCGTACAAAATGCCCGAGACAAAGCAGAAGCAGAGGCATATCTGGAATTTCCTCAACATTCTTTCTTTCCTGGAGCATTTGGGGGCATGCCTCCGGCATGAGTGCTAAGGAGAGACAAGGAACAGCAGGAGGAGCCGGTTATTGTTCAGCAGGCCTGGGAAATGGAGGGACGTGGCTTTGGAGAGTGAAAGGTGAAGGCAGTTTGGTGACAAGCCTGGTGACAATCCCTCTACAGGTACAGAGGGCTCTTCTCCCTGGGATGAAGATCTGGGGTCCCACCTCCTTGGCCCCAGCTGGGCGGGGAGAGCCAGGAGAGGTCCTGGAGAAGGGATGGGCAGCTGTGTCCCATGGTGCTGGCATGGGCTTGGCAGAGAGGGAAGGACCCAGGGAAAGCGGGTGAGAAGGGTCACCCCGCCAAGACAAGGAACCCCATGACCATCCCTGGAGCAGACTGGTGTGGGGAACTGTTCCCAAGCACTGCAGTGCCATTCCAACACGTGCTTGTCCCAGGGAATCTGTGGAACCCAAGGGGCTGTGAGTGTCACAGGGGGAAGGTTGTGATTACAGTTCAGGGTGTGTCACCCAGAGCTAAAACATCAGCACACCAAAGGCTTTTTCCAAATCCATCCCTTCTGCTAACACTTCAACCCTGAGGGATGTGAGGGATTTGTGTCCTGCAGGGATGGAGTCTTATGATGGACCAGAGAGAAGCAGATGAGGATAGAAAGCGGATGGTTTCACACAAGGAAGGAATTATGACCTACCTGAATTATAGTCCTGACAAATCTACATTTCCAGCACCTTTTCTTGCCCTGGTGGTGACTCTTGGACTCCTGCAAAGCCCAGCTCCCTGGTGGGGACACCCACACCGTCTGGAGCATGCAAAGGGATTTCTGGAGGTATGAGAATGGTGCAAGGGGGAAAACCAGCTCTGCTGCTGGCTCAGTCACAGAAAAGGTGTGGGATCCACCTGAAAGGACAAAGAAGGCACATGTTTGGTGAGACCCACCTTGTGCCTGGGACAGCTCCCCCCTCCCAGTCCCACCAGGACAAGAGGCCATACAGCCATGGGGAGTTCCTGCTGGTAAAAGGCAGGATGGAATGGGATCTGCACTGGGCTCTCTGGTGACACAAGGAAATTCCCTCCTGAAATGGCCCCTGGTTGCACCTGAGTGGCTCTGCAGGGACCAGGAGCCAGGCTCCAGCAGAGGGGACACACCTGGAATGACAAACCAATGTCCAGGAGGCCCTGAAAGTGTCCAGAGCTTGATTGATTGAAGGGAATGGCAGGAAACACAGCTCTGTGTGCTGGGATAATTAATGAGCCTCATTCCATGTCACCCTTCCAGAATACAGATGCAAACCCCATGGAAATCCCTTGCCAGCACTGAGCTTGTGCTTGGAGCTGTGGCAGCTCCCAATCCATTTCTCAGAGCTGGATCTCATCAAATTAAATATTAAAGCAGTGACTGTTCCCATCAGTGCTGCTTCCCATGCTGCATAACAGATTTTATTGTTTTCCATTCCAACTGCACAGGGTTTCTCATTACATCCTGGGTTCCCAGGACAGCACAGGAGTTTGGGAAGAAATTCTTGGGTGTGAGGGTGGTGGCACAGATTGCACAGAGAAGCTGTGGCTGCCTCATCCCTGGAAGTGCTCAAGGCCAGGTTGGAGCAACCTGGGATAGTGGAAGGTGTCCCTGCCCCTGGCAGGGGTGGCACTGGATGAGCTTTAAGTTCCCCTCCAACCCAAACCTTTCTGGGATTCTATGTTAATTTTTCCAACCCCATTCCCAGTTTCTCTCGTTGTCACTGCACTCTGCTGTGAGTGGCAGCACCTGGGGCCTCCCTGCAGATACGGAATCTGAACGGAAGACGGGAAATGAAGAACAAATATCTGCGGTTTGGAAAGGCCGTGTTCCCGAGCCTGCAGATAAGGCTCCCTAGGTGCTGCTCCCGTGGGGCTCAGGTGGAACACACATGTCCATCCCAGCCCCACAGGGCTCAGGAGACACCAGCACTAACATTAAAATAATCTGCTCAATCTCCAAATTTCCTCCTGCTTTTCCCACCTGCCTCTCATTTTCAGACAGGCACACTTAATTTACTCTGGTCATTTGAAAAGAAAACAGAAAGAAAAAGTTGCTCCCTGGCAGCTCTCTCACCATCTTGGCTTGGTTAGATTTTCAGACTTCTAGGTGGTGGTTTTTTTCCAACCCAGAGTAGTTTGGGTTGGAAGGGCCTGGGAGCTCATCTTGTTCCAACCCCCTTCCACTGGAGTTCACACCCCTTAGACTCCAGGGCCAGGAAAGCTCAGGGGGATCCTTCCAGTCTGAGCTGGGTCATCCCAGTCCTGGGGGCACCCAATGGTGCTCCTGTACCCTTAGGACAGGGACACCTTCCACTACCCCAGGTTACTCCAAGCCCCATCCAAACTGTCTGAGAACACTTCCAGGGATGGGGCAGCCACAGCTTCTCTGGGCACCCTGTGCCAGGGCCTCATCATCCTCACAGAAAGGAATTCCCTCCCAGTATCCCATCTAACCTCTGGCAGAGCCATTCCCCTGTCCTGCCACTCCATGCCCCTGTAAATCATTCCTGCTGTTGCTCCAGTGCCCACCAGGGACTGGAGTCCCTCTGCTCCTTTTTAAATCTTGATGCCACTCTCCTGCAGCAGAAACCCCTGGCTCTGCTTTGATTAGAGTTAGGACCATGAGGACATTCCCATTACTGAATTCATATTTCTCCTTTGATGGCCGACAGATCGGATGTCTCAGGTCTTTATGAGCAGCCCAGCAAAGCCGTGCTTGCAATAGTCCTTCAAATTTAAAACAGTCTGGGAGGCATTTTATTTGCAAATTGTGGACAGAGAATGAGGAGCCACTCTAACGCCTCCCTGCTCTGCGCACGACGTGGTGAAGAGAAACACGCATCTCCATCGGCTCATTCCAGGAAATTGTTTTGCTTGGTTGGTTTTCCAAAACCCCTGTGTGGCGAGTTATGAATTCTCATCACATTTGACCTGGAGGCTGCTGTTATCAAAATGTTCCCTTCCCTGCTTGAGTTAAAAGGACTGTGGAGCCGAATGTTAAAAATAAATCCCGGCCATTGAATAGATTACCCTGCTGAGTGGGATGATTCCGGGATTCGGCTGCTGCCTTGATGGCCCATCTTGTATAAAGATTTCTTTTCTTGGGGCAATTTCCGTGTTTCAAGTGCCGGATGAGAACGGCTGGGAGACTACAAGGGAGATTACTACAGATGCCCGTGATAACTCCTCAAGGTGTCCGTGAGACTCAGGCGCTGGGAATACAGTGGGGTTTGGCCACCAAGGAGAGGCAGTGATGCTGCTGGGTCACCTCACACCCTTGGAGCCCCTGCGGTGCACAAAGGGATGTCCCCAGGACAGCCCACGGGACCCCATCAGCCCCACACGGACTCGGGCTCAGCTTGAACAAGGACTAAAACTCCTCATTTGCTAAAAAGGACTTTTTGAAATAAATAAATAAATGGATAAATGAATAAATAAATAATCCCAGCACTTGCAGCTCGCAGTTTGCCCAGCCCTTGAGCCCAGACTTCATCTCAGTTTTAGGCTTTCCAAAGCGAGAGCTGCATCACAAATTGCAGTTCAAACGCCGCAAGCAAATGCTGCACATCTCACAGTCCTCTGGCAAACCCCGCTGCCACTGGATCCGCATCCCCACAGCTCCTGGAATTTCTCGGGATTCAAAGCAGAGACCCCCATCCTCTCTCCCATCCCCTCCCTGCAGCTCTCCTCGGAGAGCCGGTGGGATTTGCCTTTGGGATGCACCCACCGAAAATGTTTCTGGGAAAAACCCCGGGCCAGTCCCTGATTTACACACACACGGCTCCTCCTGAGCACACACCAGTTTATTTTTGAGTCTCTGTGGGATCTGCTGGAGGAAATTACAGCTGCAATCAAGCTACTGCACGTGTACGCACTTCAGCCCCAACCTGGTCACATTTAACACCAGGCACGTTGGGAAAGCGCTTCCTCATGGAAAGCCCGTGCCAGGAATTTATCGGATTCACGGCACGATTAGCTAAAGCAGCAGATCTGTTGCGAATGAAGGGGCTTCTCACCGTGCTGTGCCACACCTGCCTTCCCATTCTCCAGCTCAACAGGTTTAGGGATGGAGCAGGACTCACCTGGGGGCTGCCGAGAGCAGAAGTGTGCAGGCTGCGGGGAAGCTCCCCTGGGAGGGATGCGCAGGCAGTGGAGAGCCCGAGGAGCTGCGCTGCCTCCCGGCTGTGTCCTGCCCCGGCCGGGCTCGGAGCAGCCTCATGGCTCTGCTGTTTGCATTCCCGAGCTGCCCAGATAAGGCTCAGCTGGGGCAGCGAGAGGTCCTCCAGTGGCCAAAGGTGAGTCCCCTGCTCTGCCAGCGTCACAAGGGATGGGCGGGACTGGGGAAAGGCACCTTTTGGGGGTGGTTTGCAGCACATTCAGCCTTTTCTCTTTGTGTCCAGATCCGCACTTAGGGGAGGCTCTGATAGGGCAAAGAAGAACTTTGCTGGGTGGGATCGGTGTTCTGGATATTTCCAAGAGAGGCAACAACAGGGCTTCCTCCACAAACACCTCCCAAATAACATTGCATATCCTGAAACACCGCCTGACAGGCTCCCGTGCCTGCCCAGACAGGTGGGGAGGTTCCCCGACCCCCCAGAGCCTCCGTGTGTTCCCAGCAGGATGCCTTTAGGGGGGCAGGAACAGGACTGGGTGACCCACCTCAGACTAGAAAGACTCCCCCAGAGCTTTCCTGGCTCTGGAGACTGAGGGGTGTGAGCTCCAGTGAACTCTGGTGCTGGATTTGTAAGAAGATGTGGAACCGTGGCATCCAAGGAAACTCCCCAGTGCATCCCCCTGATCCAGAGCTGCTCAGCCCATGTGAGGACACCACAGCATCCAGCGGAGATGTGTCCCCTGCCTCCAGCCACCGACAGCAGCCAGGTTCTTTGCAGCTCTCCTCCTCGTCCTTTTCCTCTCTCTTCCTAATTCTGGCCAAGCTGTATATCCAGAAAAGCTAGGAGAACTGGAAGATTTGTCCAGCCAACGAGTGCTGGCAGCACCATGTGTTGCACAAATGCAGACACGGCAAAACCCCCCCATTTTCTATCCAAACCAGCAGTGCTTAGAAACCACCAGAAAGCCGCTCGGTGCATCCCTCCCGGCAGCCTGTGATGGCACCAAAAAGCCAGCCAGCTCTTCAAAATCCGCCACCGACATTCCAGGGCGCTCCCATTTGCTCGGGAGCAGCCCCTCGCCCCTGGGCAGGGTGCAGAGACCCTGCCCCGGGTGCGTGGTTCCTGCTGGGAGGGCTGGCGGAGGATGCGGAGCTGCTGAAGTTGCTGCAGGCACAGCAAACAGCGCCCACGGAATGGCAGCGAGATATCCAGCGCTTAATCAGCTGATAAGAGCCCGGGTAAAAATGCCGGGAGGGCTCCAGCTCTGAAAACCATCCCTGGGGCAATGACGTGAGTGAGGAGCCCTGGCGCACCCTCGGTGAGGAACCCTCCCCTTCGGCAAACACCGGCTCCATCGCTTGCAGGCGGCCTGCAGGGAATTGAGGTGGGCAGCTCCTCTGGGGGTGAACACAGGGGGTGCTCACCCCTCCAGCAGATCCATGGCATCCCTGCCCATCGGAAATGGATGATCTTCAGCTTCCCATCCAACCCAGACGAGGCTATGATTACACGGTGGCCCATTCCTCCCTCCCTTCCCAGGGCACAGGGAAGTGTCTGCTGAGCCTGGAGGATGCCGCAGCAGCAGGACAGAGATAGCAGCTGATATTAAAAGTTCCAGCCCTGTTTTTATCTTATCCATAACATGGAAACTTCCCCATCCTCCCCCAGTTCTCCCCATTGCCTCTCAGCTGTGGTTGCCCCTGGATCCCTGGAAGTGTCCAAGGCCACATTGGACAGGGCTTGGAGCAACCTGGGATAGCGGGAGGTGTCCCTGCCCAGGACAGAGGAGTCCCTTAAGGTCCCTTCCCACTCAAACCATCCTGGAATTCCATGACCATCTTGGTTACAGAGGAACACCCTCCACACCCCCTCTGGTTTTCCATCCACCTCACTGCTCTTAACTCCTGGCATTTTTATCTTTTGGTATTTATTGAAAGCCTGTGTCTTTTTTCTAGAATTATATTGATATGGTAGCAAAGTAATTTGCTCCTTTTGAGGAACAGGGAAGTTATAAATTAATGTTTTCTTAGTTATTTTCTCAAAAATCAATAGCTGTGCTTGGAAAACAATAAAGCACTTAGAGCTTACATGCAGATAAACACAAAAGGAGAGGATCTCATCTCAACAGACCCAGAGTTACATCTCCCAAAGGAGAGCTTGGCAGTCAATCCACAGGGAGGCAGGGCCAGAAATGCACGGAGGGAAAAACATCAGAGGAGGGAATGCAAGGAGCTGATCCTTGTGCCAAATTACAGCCAGGTGTAAAGCAATATCTTTGTGCTGGTTTGGGCTGGGGTAGAGTTGATTTCCCTCAGAGGAGCTGGGATGGGGCTGTGTTTGCCATACAGAACTGGGGGAAGAAGGAGGAAGAGAGGGATTCTTGGTGTGGTGGCATTTCCCTTCTTGAGTCACCTGGCTTTCCTGGGAATGGCTGAACACCTGCCCATGGGAAGTGGGGAACGAATTCCTTGTGTTTGTTTGCTTGTGCACAGCTTTAACTTCTCCTACTGAACTGTCATTATCTCAGCCCACAAATTTTCTCACTTTTGCCCTTCCAGTTCTCTCCCCACCTCCAGAGCAAAGGGAATTGGGTTAGGCAGGGGTGCTCCTAAATCTGCCTCTGCAGCACCAGGGCTTTTTGTGCTGCTCAAAGTGCAGCACCATTAGGCTGGGGAGCCTCACCAGGCAAAGCCACTTTGATTTCTCCTCCCATTAGAGACAGATCTGTTTCCCCCAAGCAGGGCCAGAGCACACTGCCTGTTTACCTGCTGCAGGTTATATCTGAGCCCTTGAGAGCTGAGTTGTGCCAACCCTGAAGCCCCTGCAAGGCAAAGAAACCCACTGAGCTGAGCTCATCAGAAGTTTATAGGGTTTCTGTTTGTGGGCAGGGTGGGCCAGAGCAAAGCTTGATTTTACTGGACCCCACAGAGCTCCCATCCCCTAGAAAAGAGAAACACCAGGGAGTGAAAAGCTCAAAATTATTGGTTGTTTTTTTGCCTGTAAGAAATGGGTTTCTTGTAACACAACCAACATTTGAAACTAATAGTAAATTAAACTATTTGTAACTATAGTAATTAAAAAAAAAATAGCAAATGCTCAGATTTTGAGAATAAATTCCTCCCTGTGAGGGTGGTGAGGCCCTGGCACAGGGTGCCCAGAGAAGCTGTGGCTGCCCCTGGGAGTGTCCAAGGCCAGGTTGGATGGGGCTTGGAGTAACCTGGGATAGTGGAAGATGTCCCTGCCCATGGCTGGAGGTGGGACTGGATGAGCTTTAAGGTCCCTTCCCATCTAAATCATCCAGGGATTTTGGGGGATACTGTCAGCACAGTGTCCTGAGCAGGGTGAGGTGCCCCAGACTGATCTGCCCTCCCTGTGCTCCAAACACCCAGTGGGAGCAGGAGTCAGGTGCTGAGAGGTGATGCTCGCACATCCGGAGCAATGGCATCAGAAATCTCCAGAAAAATTCCATCAGAAAATCCTGCTCAATTCCATCAGCAGCCAGCAACAAGAGCTTTCTATATTCATGAATTCATCAGTCATATTTCAAAAATAATAAATGCTGTTATTATTGTTATTATTGGAATGAGTTTCTCCATTATGTACTGAGTGATTGTAAGCACTTGCTGCCTCCAGCACAGGAACCACCTCAGGAATAATCCAAGCAAATGATATTTGTGTGGTGGCTGCCACAGGGTCATGTTCAGGGGTTTTTAAGTGAGGAGAGTATTAACCAGAACAACAGCAGCAATCATAACAGAAAGAAAGTCATTATAAGTTGATGTAAAACACTATCAGGGTGTTTTTTTCAGGCAAATTTAGCTTGGGGCACGTGACTGGTGCTTTTGTGGGGTTTGTCCTGGTTTCTTGGAGCTCTGCCTGTACTCGGAGCCTCTGGCTCTCTGATTGCTTTGCTTGTGTACAGAGGAAGGGAAGTAAAACAGAGCTCAGGGAATGAGGACTGGGATGGAGCAGGACTGTTTGCTCCAGCCCCCTTATCACACCAGTTTGTCCCCATGGCCACTGTGTGCCACCTTGGCTCCTGAGCCTTAGAGGTGGAGCCTTCCCTGCTCCTGGGCCCCTTCCCTGCTGCTCCTGGGATTCCTGGCCATAAAATGCTGCAAAGAGCAGAAGAGATGAAACAACTGACCAGGAATCATGCACTTGGAAGTTAAATCTGGATAACAAGTGGATGCAGGGGATGGGCTGGGATTGATGGCTTTCCTCCAGAAAACTGGAGCCTGGGGAGTAAAAGCTGGAGGTGTCCCCTACCATCCCAGAAGGGTTTGGGGTGGAAGCAGGGTCCCTCTTCACCCTCTGTCCCCCTAAGTCCCCTCCCTGGCTCCATCAGGCTCCATCCTGACCTTCCTTTCTCCATGATCCAAGAGCTGCCACGGGGCTGTAAAATACAAAATGGGAACAACCCAAGATGAGGCCCTGCCGAGCTGTCAGCACGTTTTGACATGAGGCCAATAAAATGGATTCCAAAAAGATGGGATCCCACCATGCCAAAAAGTAACATTTGGTTGAGCATCTGCCAAAACAAAACTAGCAGACTGCTGGGAAGGCTGCATTTTCCAAGGATTTTTTTAGGCATGAGGAACGGCAAAGAGGAACTCAGTGAGCATCTTCAGCTTCCCAGGCTACGAGGGGAAGGACCCATTGATAGCTGGAGGAAACATTTACTCCAAATGGTAGGCAAAATTTCAATTTCTGGCCCTGGTGGGATGGGAAATTGCTCTGCTGCCACACTAGAATAATCTCAGCATATCCAGAATCCAGGATTTTCCCCTGGAAATAACAGGGAATCATTTAAGCTGCACACCCTTGGTCTGTCATGACAAAGTGGATGAACAATTTCCACACTGCCTTCATTTCAGTCACATCATGTTTTTATCTGTTTAAAAAGAAAAAAAATTAGAATTTTATTTTGGTACCTACAACTCCTGGAAAGCTTAGCCTCACTAACTCCTGTGTGTCCATGACATCAGAGATGGGGGAAGACCTTCCCATGAGCAGCAATCTGGCTCCAGATATTGAAGATGAAATTAAGGTATTATTTATAATGAGGGATGTGAGGCCCTGGCACAGGGTGCCCAGAGGAGCTGTGGCTGCCCCTGGATCCCTGGAAGTGTCCAGGGCCGGGTTGGACAGGGCTTGGAGCAACCTGGGATAGTGGGAGGTGTCCCTGCCCATGGCAGGGCACGGCACTGGGTGAACTTTTAGGTGCCTTCCAGCCCAAACCACGCTGGGATTCCACGATCTCCAGGTTAGAGAGATGAGAGGGATGGATAAAAAGGTCAGAACAGCAGAAAGATGAAGTGTGAGGGGAAGTTAGGAGCTTTGGAAAGCTTCTTTAGGGAAATACATAAATGCAGGCAGTAAGGGGAGCTGCCAGGACCTAGCCAGGACCAGACCATTCCCTGGTTGTCCAGGAATTCAGGGAGAAGGGACACAGGGTGTGCAGGGAGGAGAGCAGAGCTTTCTAATGAGCTTTGTGGGTCAAACAGCACAGACTGAGGCCCTACAAGCAACTGGATTATAGGGAAAGTAAGGAAGATAAGGAGAGTGAAAAGCAGGAGCATCCAGCTCTGGATGTGTTAACCCATTTGTAGTCAGACCTGGGACTTCAGGACAAATTCTGAAGGAAACATTAATTAAATGCACTGAGAAAAATGAGATAAAGTGTAACCTAGGTTTACCAAAGGCAGTTTGTGCCAGCCTGTGCTGACATCTTCCTTTGATAAGATAATTGGTTTTCCAGACAAGGGAAATTTGGTAGATCTAATCTATCTGGAGTTCAATAAAGCATTTGATATGGGGCCACATGGGAAATTATTAGTGAGGCTGGAGAAAATGAGAATTAACAGAAGTCGAGAGTGGGGAGAGCCGGGGCTGGCACAGAGAGTGCACCGGGATCGGGATCGCCACGGGAAATCAGGATCTGGGAGAGATGCGGATGGGGGTCCCAAGAGCCTGTCCTGACCCTGGGAAAGTCTCTCCATCTCCCAGGCTGGCAGTGAAGTTTCCTGGCTTTCCTGCAGCAGGCTCTGGGAGCAGGAGCATCACTGCAGAGGCTGCAGGGCACCGTGAGATGGCAATGTTGGTCCATGGAACAGCATCCCACCCCTCATCTCCCAGCTCACCGCCTGGACACATTTCAGCGCCGGCTCCAAGAAATCTGTGATTGCAACTGCGAAGCGACGGCGGTGGAAGCTAAATCAGTCCAAGGAACGTGGCTCTGGACAATCAGCTCTGGTGCCACGGGAAGGGAAGCGGTTTAAATCCATCAGATGGGATCAAGGCAGCGCTGCCCTCCCTGCAGAGCCAGCCCGAAGAATCTTCCCCAGAGCACAAAAAGCCCCAAATCCACCCAAAGCAGTCAGAGCTGCTGCGGGTAAGTGCGAACACGTCCGCGTGTGTGCACGGCACAGGGAGAGGAGGAGACAATTTTATATAGAAATAAAATCTGCTTATCCCTTGCCTGTATTTTTAGCTGAAATTACACCTAAATGCCATCTGATCAATTCAGCTAAAATGAGCCCTTAATCCTAATAAATCTTGATCACCTTTTTAAACCTGGTGAAACAGCAGGGAGGGTGTTTGCATTAAGTAATAACACCTTGATTCGGATTCCTTTGGCATGGAGCAAACTTACATAAGCACAAAGAGCTCCTGTTAATATTAAACAAGGACTTGGAGAGGCCCAAAGGAATGCCTTGGGCTGCTTTTTTGCCCTTTGCATCACATCTGGACACTTCAGCTCCATCCTCAAGAATGGAAGGCACATGAAATCTTTAGGAATTCACCAGTCACGGCAGCAGTGGGTCACTCTTTTGGAATAACAAACACCACCCAGGCCATTTCCATTTCCCAAAGGTGTTCTAATAAAGCAAAAAAAAATATTGGACTTGATGATCTCAGAGGTCTTTTCCAACCCTGATGATCCTGTGATTCTGAGGACGCTCCATCAGGAAAGAGCTGCTGCTGGATTTATCTCACCTGTGCTGCAACAGATTTAGCCATGGTTGGGACTCACGCTTTTCTATAATTTTTCACAGAAGAATCTTGGAGGAGCTCATTATTCCTCAAACCCAGAACAACTTTGTCAGTTTTAATAAATCTTCAGGGGGACTTTGAAATACTGAATTGCCAAAGGATGCTGTTTCAGGGAAGCGTGGGCAGCACCACCCACTGCACCCCTTCCTTCCATCATTAGCCATTATGATGCCTCCTGAATGCTGGAATTTATACATTATTATTGTGGCTTCCCAGATTCCTTCCCTTTTTTTAGCACCTGCGCAAGCACTGCTTTGCCAGTGGTAGCCTATACAATAAAATGGTTCCTTTCTCCCTCTCATTTTCCCAGCTACCCAAGAATTTCTTTAGGTCATCTCTCACTCAGTAAATTATGGGTTAGAGCTGTAAGAGACCAGGAGCTGGGAGGCAGAGGCTCTTTTTAAAGGAGTCTTGAACAAGCCTAGCCCCAGCTGCTCCAAATTAATGTGGATCCAGTGATGTGAAAGGAGATGTATTCATTGGAATGCAGCTGGGATTTTAGTTCCCGGCTGAGTGTTTGATGGGGGGTGGCTTTCCTGGTAACCTGCTCATCCCTAGACCTGGTGCTGGGCGTGCTGGAGGTGTGGGAGCTTCCCTGGAGGAAGAGGGAAGGTGTGGGGGAATCCTGAAGGTGGTGGTGTTTCCATTGCTAACCAAGAGCAAATTCATTGTCAGCAGCAGTTGGGAACAGCAGGATGGGGCTGGAGGTGCCCCACGGAGATGGGGTCAGCTGGAGCAGGGCAGGGGGTGGGATGCACCATCCTTGCAGGTGGCTGTGGGGACAGGGGGAGGTGAGCAGTGCAAAACTGCCTGTTAGGAGGAAAAAAGCAGTGGGAAGGGAAGGAAAACTGGGATTGCAGCCTGTCCTGCAGATGAGTGCTTGAAGGTGGGTGGGTCAGGTGGGTGGGAGCCCACACTTAGGTGTGGGTCAGGTGGGTGGGACCCCACACTCAGGTCTCCAGCTCAGTTTCCTTCAGGGAACACTGAGTATAATCCATAGGGAGTGTATCTCACCTTTCATGTTCACCTCCAGTGCAGGGTGGTGGTAAAACGTTCCCAGGATCTCATTTTCTGAGGGATCCATGGAAATGGAGCTCCCTCCTGGGATCCACCCAAAGGCCATGCCGATCTCACTGAGCACTGAGAGGGTTTGGTCTCCACCTTCCACGTGTTCTCCCAATGGACCAAAGGCTGGCTTTGTAAATCCCTTGGAGCTCCATCCCATGGTGCCTCCTCTCACTGTGTGGATCTGGAATGTGGGTGCAGGTGTCCTTCCTCATGTCAGCATTTCCCAGCTGGAGCCCTGGGATGACTGCAGAGCTCCCCTGCCATTGATGAATCAAAGGATCAAGGTCCTGGCCTCTCGAATGTCCCGGTGACCCCAGCATTGTGCAGCCATGCCCAAAGCTCTGCATGGAGCTGGCAGGGAACATAAATCTGGGAAGAACTAATGAAGACCCCCAGGGCCACGGCTCTCCATGGCTGTCTTGTTAACATGATCTAGGAAAGACAGGGGGCCCTTCAAAAGATAAAACCCGGGGATAATAAGTAACTCATCAATGTCAGGGAGAGCCAGAGCATTGTCAAGGAATGCTGGATGAAGGTTTGCAGAGCATCCCATCCCCAGAACCTCATGGCTCACCAAAAATCAGCATCCTGGTTAAAAGACGTTGAAATGTTCTCCCCTTTGGCACATCCCTCTTCTCACTGGCAAAAGCCCTTTTGGTTTTCTCTTGATGCCAGCAAGGACTGAAGCCTGGTGGATGGTGGGATACTGGGCTCTCCCACTCATCCCAAAGGCCTGGGATCAATATTTTATGAGAGGCAGAGGAATTCTCAGAGGTCCCAGGGTGGTACCCTCAGGGCAAGGAGAGAGGGATGGGTTCTTCTCTTGGTAAAACAAGCCCCTGCCAACACCAGATCCTGAAGCTAGAAATGGAACTCAGGGTTTCTTGGCAAGGAGGTGGCACTGACAGCGATTTTGGGTTCAAATGTCACTTCTGTGCTGGCTGATCCAGGCAAGTGTCCAGGTGGCAATGGCTGGGGAGGGAGCCTTGGTGGCCCGGGCTGTGTTGGTGGGTGACAGCAAAGCAGAGAGGCAGCAGTGAGTCTCAGGTCCCCAAACTTGCACATCCTTGCTCTTGACCTTCCCAAATGACTGGCAGATGGATAGGAAAATTGCATGGGACAACAGAGAGTCAGGTAATGATTTTTAAACTGCTTCCAAGCTGGCTGCTCTGTCCTGGATCTCCAGTGCTGCAGGACAGAATCCCACTGCCTTTCCAGCTACTGAGGGTGCTGATTTCCCCTAAAATTATGTTCTGGCTGCTCCCGATGCTGCTGCTGTCCCAGCTGCCATTGGGGATCCCAGTAGCCCCAGGAATCAGGTGGGCTCCCATTGTGTTCATCTGTCAGCCAGGCCGACATGCCAAGAACAGATTAAAGCTTGGCACCAGAGACCTGGGGAGCCCTGGTAGCAGCCTGTGTCCCTGCCTAATCCCATTCCCTATTAATTTGTTATCCCATTAACACCTTGCACATTTCTCTCTCTTGCTGCTGTGCTACCCTGAGAGACTCCTGGGGACCTTGTAATGTGGTATTTTGTTGTTTAGAGCACAAGGCAGCGAACTCTTCTCATCTGAGCCCAGAAATCCCTGGATAGAGAGAAAGAAAACTGCTGCTTTGTTTCTTCCAATCAATACCATCCATTAAGATCCGTGTCTAACAGAGTGAGTAACTGAACGAGCACCTCCTGCTCCCTCAAACCTTTGGAAACAGCAAATGCTCTTCAAAAAAGAACAATTGGATAGTGCAGCCCTGGCTGGAGCAGGCAGGGTGGAGTGGGGCAGCTTTCTTCTCAGGGGTGTGGAAACCAAATTGCTCCTGACTTTCATAGGAAAGGAAGTTCTCTGGGGAGCAGGCAGTGGTGGGTGATGGCAGCTGGGGCAGGCTCCCCTCCCAGCACTCCTGCACAGACCATGCAGCGTAAAATCACACCATGGGTGATGGGAATTGTGCACTTCCATGTGCTTTAGGGGTGGGCTGCGAGCTGAGCTCGGCCCTGCTGCACTGGCTGGGGGGTGGGGGATGCAGCAGGGCATGGGATGGCTGGGAATGTGGTCCCTTTGTGACAGCAGAGCACAACTGGATCATAGGGGCTGCCCCCCAGTGTGGGCAGGGTGCTGCTGTGCTCTACCCACACCAAAAGTGAGTTTTAGTCTCCAGAAGGGCTCGCCTCAAGTGTGGTTAGAAACCTTCTCATTCCATCCTAAACCTGGCCAAGTCCAGCTCTCACCCCATTGTCCTTGTGCCCGTTCCTGCAGGGAAAATCAGCATTATTATTGCAATCAAAGTAGTGCTGGTATCCTGATGCCTGCTCTTGGGACCCCTCAGACTTCTGTTTGAAGAGGGAACCTGAGAGCAAAAGGCCAGGGTTTCAGCCTGGTATGGCAAACTTCAGGTGATCCTGCTGAGAAATCATACCCACAGCCCTCAAACTGAGGGATTCCTGGTGCAGTTAGGGAAATGCTCCTTGCCCAGGCAGCTGCACCGAGCATTTTCCCCCTGTCAACATTTCAGAGAGGAATTCCAGGCACAAACAGGCTTAGCAAAGGCTAAAAAGGGGGATGACAGCAGTGGAGAGCCCGTCTGAGGAGTGCTACCGAAACAAATCCATCAGGCAGTGCCTGCTGCAGTGTTTGCAAAGCCTGGAGCTCTGGAATGCGCTCCCTTCCCAGGCGCTCCACCCCGGAGCGTGGCAGTAAGTGAGAGCAGCGGGAATGTGATCTGTGCTCGTTATTGATTGCGGGGTGCATCGGCTCCCGGCACCCCGATCAATACTGTATTATTCCACCCATCGATCCCCACTGTGTTTGTGAACTTTACCCCATTGATATCCATTAAAAACTTTAGCAGCACTGATAAGGTTTAAATCTCCAGCTCCAGATGGGGAAGAAAAGCTGCTTTTAGCCCTGAGCTGCCAATCCTGCCGCATCTCAGGGGCAGTGGGACCTTGCAGGCAGATTCTGCTTGGATAACCTGGGATGCTCCTCTCTCCAGGCTGGACAGGGAAATGACCTCTTGGTCCCTTAAAGCCTAGTTAGAGCCAGACCCTGGACTGGAATAAGGTGCAGAGGTTCAGGAGGGTTTGTACATCACTCAGGAAGTTTTGTTCCCAGGGTTGTATCCCCCTTTGGTCCCCTCCTGACTCTAAGGTGCTGCCTGGGGGGTGGGAATGGGAATTATTCTCCAAAGGACAGATAAGCCTGGGCTACCAGAGATCCCATTGGATTGGGAGAGTGGTGGTGGTGGTGTCCCTCAAGGAACTCTCTGCCAGTCCAGACTCAATTCAGGACATCCTGCTATAGTTCTTCCATTTCAATCCTAAACATCTTCAGCATGATCCTGGTAAACAGAGTCTGACATGAGGAACAAGAAATCTCATGACAGTTGAGGGAATTCAAAATTCCATGCAGTCCAAACCTGCACAGAGGCCTTGGAAAGGGTCCAAGCAGCTCCTGGATACCTTTCCTCCAGGAGCAGGACAATGCTCCTCTGACCCATGTTCCTGTGGCCAACCCATGTTTGAAGAAAACTCTTGGATAAGCTGTAGATCAGAAGTGAAATCCAGCGGTTTGCCTTATGGCCACATGCCAAAGGACAAAGGGTCCCACACAATGATTCTGCAGGACAAGAAATGCCAGGGAGGTACAACCAGAGCGGTGTTGGGGTTGGGCATGGAGCATTTTCCCACCATCCCCTCTGCACTCCCAGCACAGGGAGTTGTTCTCCAGATCTGTCACTGACCCCACATCTACTATCCCAGATTTTAAACTTCTCTGGCTGCTCATCCAGCTGCTGTTTGCAACATTCCCTCCTCTGCAAACACACTAGGGGAGTGAGTGTGGGACTCCAAAGGCTGCCCATGGTGGTGGGGGATAGGACCACTGCTAAATACTCCTCCTCCACACCTGAAACCTGGGAATGTTCTACTTTAGCTGGTGCCCTGAGGATCCCCATGGCCATGGAGGCTGTTTCCTACGTGTGCTGGTTTGAAAAGACCCTGGTGCAGAGTGCCCAAGGGCAGCCGTGGATGTCCCATCCCTGGAAGTGTCCAAGCCAGCTCGGATTGGGCTTGGAGCAAACTGCTCTAGTGGAAGGTGTCCCTGCCCATGGCAGGGCATGGAAATAAATGGTCTTTAGGGTCCTTTCCAACCATTTGGTCTTTAAGGCCCCATTACAATCCCAAACCATTCTGGGATTTTATTGGCATTCTAAGATTCTCTGATTCTCTTATTTTCACTTTTTTAACCGAGTGCAGGTTCTTTCCTGGCTCCAGTGAAGAGTCACATACCCCTTCTGGACATCCCATTTCTGGCTTTGAAGGCACTGGAGATGTGGAGAATCTGTCCTTCAAGCAGGGCATCCTCACACACCGGACCTGGCACTTCTTCAATACTAGACCATCCCACCCTCTGGCATAATCCTGCTATGGACACCATCCTTCATCCTGCCCCCTTCCCTTTTCCTCCCCTGGTCACTGAGGCAGGTGTAAAAAACATCAGGCAGCTTTAGAAAAAATAAAACACATCCCTGCATTACCCACAGCATCCCGATCAGAAATGGTTTTATTGCAGGATGTGAGCTGCAGCTGGAGTCGGCATTCGAGGGGCCAGCCCTGCTCTCCCCACACTCCCCGTGTGTTATTCACAGCTGCAAATTGCTTGGAGATTTCTGGAAGACATCAGAGCGGATCAAACCTGATTTCTCTGCAGTCCTTTTAAATGTCCCATTGTAAAATGGATTAACATTCACGGGGATGCTCGGGGATGAAAGGCAAGGGGAAAAAAACCCCCCACATCACCAGAAGGATGCGGTGCCTGAAGCTTTGTGCAATTTTACCTGAAAATGAAGCTTTTGTCAGTGTCTTTTCTCCACGAGGCTTTTCCATTCCCTGATGTAATCTGAACATTTTACTGTTTGTGTCATTAGTGAACAAAAGGGGGAAAACGTGTTTTTTTTTTTTTTTTAAATTAAAGGGCTTTCTCCTCCTCCCCCATATGGTAAAAGAATATCAAATTATGGCCTGACAAGGTGCACTTGTGAGAGAGAATCACCAGAGTACAGCAGATCTATATCTTATCTCTCTCTGAAATTGCCTGGCTGGGCCGTGGCACTGAAACAGGAATTCAGAGCAATGCAGGCTCAGAATGAGGAGTTCATTGGAACTATGCATGAACCAATTTCAATACTGATGAGCTCACAGCCACACAGATGAGCAGCAAGAGGCTGTGGGGGGAGACTGGGGGGGTGATTGTCCCTAAATCGCCTAAACCTGGGCCTGCAGCTGGGACAGGGCTGAGGGGAGATGTGGTTCTTCTTCTCCCTGTGGCCTCACCTCTCTCCTCACTCCCTGCTCGGCCCCTGCTCGGAGCAGGATGTGGCAAAAGGCACCCCAAAATGGACAGGCTGCTGAATCTTTGCCCCGTGGAGAAGCAGCAGATCCAGCAGTTTCCTGTGGTTTATTTTGGTGAGTTTATTTTAAATAAGAAATATTTCAATAAGAAATTTTGAACATGAGCAAAAGGGTGGGGATGCCCTGGCTTAGAGTGGCCAGAGATGTATCTGCCCCATTTGTGGGAGTGTCCAAGGCCAGGTTGGAGCAACTTGGGCTAGTGGAAGGTGTCCCTGCCCATGGCAGGGTGTGGGACTGGATGAGCTTTAAGGTCCTTTCCCACCCCTGCCATCCTGGGATTCTCTGAAAAGCAGTTTTTATGATATTTTAACAGAATCACGGAAAGGTTTGAGCTGGAAGAGACCTTAATGATCACCTCATTCTAAATCCCCTTCTGACAGAGTTTGCTTTCTGTAGTCTGGACTTTAAGGAGACTCCTCAAAGACCCAAACATCCACCTGAGGAATGTGATGGACTCAGGGCACTGCTTTAATTAAATATGAAATAAACTCTTCCCCCTCCTGACCCACCACGAGCCAGGAGTCCTTGGCTCTTTCTATTGGTGGGGTTTTATTTTTATTCTCCTTTCATGCTGCGTTTTCACAGTGATTCGCTCCGATCGGAAATCTTCTTAACAAATATTTTTCCAAATGCCGCTCGGATTAGCGGCTCCAGCGTTCATAAATAGCTCCTCCTGATCCCAGGGTTTCATCTCTCTCTAACAGGGAGAGCTGCTGATTTATGGCCACATTAAGCACGGACGTGGACTCACATTGGAGTCTGATAAATACGAGTCTTTAATATGCGCATGCATCATTTTTATGTTTCTTTTACAAAGAGGCTTTGAGTTGTGCGCGTTATAAAATTACACTGAGAGAATGGCTGCAGTCTGCATGGGAGCCAGGGCTGCTGAGGGGGATGAAAGATGCATTTTCTGGAATACTGGAATGCTCTGGGAGCAGTATAAAATTTATGATATCCTGAGCTATTCATTTTCACGGCTTTGGAGAACTTGGGCCTTGTAAAGGCTGTTAGGAATAACTGTGGAAGCAGTTGTTTGTTTGCTGCTTTAACTGCTTTTTTAATGACTGAGTTTGATTGTTATTGTAATTAGTAAAAGAAGAGTTTTTTGATTTTGTGCTGGTTTTGCTCCACGTTTGCAGCCTGGTTTCTTAAGGCAGTGAGGTTGGCAAGCTCTTCTGTAACTCTTGCTAAACTCTGGCTTCTTCCAAACACCATTTGGGAGTGCAGATGAGGTTTCTGAGATAATGAAGTCCCTGGAAATCTTGCCAGAATTTCTAACCAAGTAGAGAGTAGAGGAGGGGAGAGACTCCCACCACTGCTGCCAGGGAGGGCAAGGGTGGCAGGTTTGTGGCTGGCTGCCCACACCCCCCAAAACCACCCCAGAGCTGGATTTCTGGCTGAGGCATCCAGACAACGATACACAGGAAGTCTTCTCTGTTCCCAGGGCAGAGCTGCAAACCATGGAACTGGGAGAAGTGGGATTTGAGACATGGGAAGGTGGAGTTAGAGGTGATTGGATGCTGGAAGTGCAGCCTCTCTGTGCCCATCCATCTCCTCCCCTCTGGAACATGTCCAAGGGCAGGTTGGACCAGGCTAGGAGCAGCCTGGGAGAGGGGAAGGTGTCCCTGCCCATGGCAGGAGGTGGACCAAGAGGAGCTTTAAGGTCCCTCCAGCCCAAATTGTTCTGTAGTGTGTGACTGGTTCTGGGCACAGATCATGGGACAAACATCCAGTTCTTTAAAAACAGAGGAACTGGCGAGGTCACTACATAATGGACCCATCAGGGATGGTCTCAGCAGCTCTGGCCTGGACAACCTCACTCAGAAAAGGAGCAGAGGCATTGGTTTCCCTTCCCCACCTGGAGTCAGGGCCCAGACAGGACCTGGAGCACAGCCTTCCCCAGGAGACCTTCAGGAGCCTGATGACTTTGTCTGCTACTTCAACCCCTCAGCTTCCTAAACCCTCGGCATTTTCCTGGGAAAGGAGAGGATAATGAGCCACATAAGCATCAAGAGGAGCAGCAGCAGGAGGGAGAGGAGGTTTCTCCAGGTGCAGGGAGGTGGGAAGGGCCTTAGCACTGTAATTCCCATTAAGGTTTTCAGTGGCCATGGAAAAAGGTTTTCTCACCCCAGCAAAGGCCCTCAGAGGGAGTCAGGACAGGAGTAACCCATTGGATGCTGAGTCACAAAAAAAACCCACATGGAAAAGGGAATAAAGGGGCATTTTCTGCTAAACAGGAAAATAAGAACTTGTTCCTGTAAAGCCTTCCAGTGATGAAAATATCCCAGGGACACCGCAGGGCTGGATATGGGG
>NC_031778.1:4918923-4944722 GCF_001522545.3 Parus major
GGTCACACCTGGGGGATTAGGAATGGAAAAGATCATCTGGAATAAGCTGGGATGGGAGAGGCAGGATGATGAGCCAGAAGCACTGGGATTTTGCAGATTTTCCCTTTGTTCCCATCCTTAAAAATGACCAAATCCCTAAAATTAAGCTGCGTGCTTTTCCCTTTCTCTAGATGGATAGAATCATGGAATTCCAGAATGGTCTGCATGGGAAGGGGCCTTAAAGAACATCTACTCCCAGCTCTGCTGTCATGGGCAGGGGTACTTCCACTACCCCAGGTGGCTCCAAGCCTCACCCAGCCTGGCCTTGGACATTTCCAGGGGTGGAGCAGCCACAGCTTCCCTGGGCACCCTCTGCCATCAGATGTGATGGTTTAATTTTATTATTAGTGATTCATAACACTTTTGTCCAGTTATGATAGTGCAAATAATGTGTTTTATTAGTTTATAAGGACAATAATTCAATTTTCTGGCCAACTTGTACATCAGGTGGAAGTAGGTCCTACAGAGTGACGGAGCTCGAGCTCACTGTACTTAACTGACTGCAAGCATTGTTCTGGAAGATTTTGATGTTTTTGTGGGAAAAACCCATCACTAAAAGATGATTCCTATAAGACAAGGAGACCTTGGAGAGGTGAGAAATCTCCCATCACAACTTTTTTACCTCTCCAAGGTGCCCAGATCTCCAACCAGCCCAAATATTCCCATCAGAGTTTAGGAACATGTCCTAAACTCATGTCCAAAAGCCCCATTTGCAGAAGCCCATGGCAGTTCCATAGGCAGGTTTTTAACAATTATTGAATCATAAATCGGTGCCTGCAAGGTGGAGCTGGCTTGGAGGATGGCAAAGCTTTTCCTGGCTGTCCTGGATGAAGGATGGCCGGGAATAGTGCCCGGTGCACTCTCCCACACTCCAGCAGTGCTTGCATTTCCTGCCAGGAACACGCTTGTCTGGTCTCCTTCTCTAATCCTCCCTTTCATATCTGAATGATTCCCAAGTGGTGTGATTGGGGAATATCCTTTGCTCAAGGGTGTCAGCTGTACCCATTGGCCTTGGAATGTTGCTCCAGGAACACGAAGGAACCTGTGACATGCAACTGGTGAGTGCATTTCTCACATCTCTTTCAGAAGTGCGGCGTTCCAAAAAGGAAATTTTTGTGAATTTTTTTTTTTTAAACCAAGCTCTGGGCTCCAGCTCCCAAAATATCCCAGGGCTTGTCGTTTGAAGAGGGTTTTGGAAATGAATGGAGCACTGATCACAATTAGTACAAAGCAATTTAAAATTATTTGAAGGGCTTTCATAACGTGAAGTGTTCCAATAATTTGTAATTACCAAACATTTCACCTGCTCTGAATCCCATTTACTTCCCAAATCAAGCCCTTGAAGGGCTCTGAAGTGGCACATCTCAAACTGAACAGGGCAACCTGGAGGAGCTGCTAATTCTGGAAGCACTTCTGGTGCTCCTGCATAACAACGAGGCTTTTTTGGGATGCAATCCCCAAATGGTCACTTAAAGGATTATCCCACCAGGCACGTGGGGAAGGCATGGGATGGAGGCAGGATGGGTGTCCCATCCCACAAGAGCAGCAGCAAGGGTGGGGAGCTCTGCAGACCAACCCCGAGGGAGGTGGCATGAGTTGGAAAGTGGTGGAAAAGCCGCCAAAAAGGGACAGAGAGGTCCAGGCAGGGACTGCTCAGAGCAGTGGGGGCAGACCTGCAGTGGGAAAGGGTTTCCAAGGCTCCTGTCTGCCCCCACCAGCAGCAGGAGCTGCAGGATCAGTGGGAAAACCTCAGGTCATGTCTTCAGTCAGAGCAGCTCCAGGAGCTGAACACAAGCTCCATGGCCTGGCTTTGGATGCTTGTGCACCTCTGAGAATGTCCTTGCTGAATCCTGTTCCCAATTCTGCCTGTTCCCAGGGCTCTGAGAGAAAGACTCATATGGAGAGGTTCTCCTGGAGAGTTTTGACTCTGAGCCTAATCAAGGCTCTAAACTGATGCTGTCAGTTGTTCCACAGAGATGTTTTATATCCTGGTGTGGCGCATAACGACACCTCCCTGCTGCAAGACCCTGGGAGCATCCAAATTTAACCTTTCCCTTCAGAGAATGCTTCTGACTCCAGACAGGTTTTTCTGCTGGATCCAGGCTAACTTTAAATTTCAGCATATAGAGGACAACCAAACCATCATCCAGAGGGGATGAGTAATTGTATTTTCATGGTGCTGGCCAGGACACCTGTCTGTGAAATACCTTTTCTGGGAGGTTTGGATTGGGAATGGAGGATTTTATATCAGAATGGAGCTCAGCCTTCATGGAAGAGGCCACTTCCACTTCTGCAAGAGGTCTCTGCAGAGTTGTTATTTTTGCCAACAAGTCTAACAAAGACAGGTGGGATTTTTAATTCTCCTCCAGGATCAGTTACAGTGAGAACAAAAGTTCAAGGTGACACCTGAGCACAAATGGCCACCAGCTGGGAGGGGATGCATGGCCGGCAAACATCTGGAGGGCTGGAGCCAAAGGGCCACAGCTGGTGGCCAGGAAGATGCTCTGCATTTCCTTCCCTGCTAATCAAGGCAGAATTAACTTTACTGGATGTAAAATGGTTCTTTTTTTGCCTGGAAGGCAAAGAGAACCTTTGAACAAAGAGGAAGGAGTATTGGGAGAAGGTCCTGCCTGGGCCTGTGGTGATGGAGCTGGATCCCAGGCAGCCCTGAGGGGTTAATGATGGAGCACATTGACCACCCTGAGCTGCTGACTGGGCATAGCTGCTGTGGAAACAGAGTGCTGGAAGTTTTGGGCAGTGTTGGAATGCTGGGAAAGGGGCAGAGGGCTCTGAGAATGATTTCAGCTTAAGGAAAGTATCTTTCTTTAAGCTGAGGAGGGATCCAGGACCCCCCTCTTTTGGAGGGGCGACATCTCTTTTGTCTGTGGGGTGAGCAGGGGGTAGAGAGAGAAAAAATCATTTGTTCCTGCACAGCCACCAGCAGCAAAACCTCCCAGGAGGATGTGCAGTGATTGCAAGGTAACAGCAATAAATAATAGGGAGCAGGGCTCCTCAAATCCTGGGAAAATAAGGCAGGAGGGATGGCAGGATTCTGCTGTGTCCCTGCACTGCTCTGACTGAGTGGCACAGGGCACTTCTGCTCTTTCCCAGGGCAAGAAGGTGGGTTTGGGGTCGGTGGGGATGTGGGTGTGGACAGCAGTGATGTGGGGCTTGAAGGGAGGGAGGCTTGTGTGGAACTCTTGGGAAAGCCAAGTGGCAAATGAGAGGCACACTGGGAAATCCAGGCTCTGGATGCTGCTGGAGAGAGGGAGAGCATCAGCTATGTCCTGGGAGAAGGGCAGCAGGCACCAGGGCATCTTCCAGTAGTAGCCAAGCCTCCAAAAGAGCTTTCCTCTCTTCCCTGGGTGCTTCTGCACCTTCCATCCCCATTTAACAGCACTGCTATCACCAAATGAATTATCTATGGTGTTTCCAGCTGTATTTATGTAGGAAATGCTCACTTTTCCCACGGAATTGGGCAGAGGCACCCACAGGCAGTCAGAGAACGGGGGCTGCTGTGCAACAGCTCCAGTTGGGAAATGGTTTGGCAGAGAGAGATGAGAAGAAGGCTGTGAAGGGAGCAGTCCAATGCTGCTGAAAACTTTACTGGGATGTACAAATGTTCCAGCTTGGTCTGGAGCTCTGTTTTTGCTGAGATTAAACAAAGCTTTTCGGCTTCAAAGGCTCTTCTGGGCAGAGCTTCTGTACTGCAAATTATCGTAAGCAAAACCTTACATCAGGGGAAGGAATCTGTCTTGTGGGAGGGAGAAATAGCCCTTTCCAGGTAAATTTCAGAATTAAAGAAGATTTTATGTTTTCTGGGGAGCTCCAGCTCAGGCTGGTTTGGACACAGTGTTCCAGCAGCAGCTCAGAGGTGTCAGAAAGTGCATTGTATCCTGAATTCCCTCAGAACTTTGCTGGGGAAAAGGGATTTCTCCCTTTCTGGAGTGGGGCTGGTCCTTTAAAACATCTGGTTTTAGCAAGGCCTCTTCCTTTTGGGAGCACTCTGCTGCGGATCACTTGTAGTCATTGGAGCGAGCTGGTGGCCCAGGAGGGAAAATTAGTTGGGAATTCATTTGGGTGTGAGAATCAACCCACTGTGGGCTGGAAGGTGTCTGGGATTCTAATGACTTTGTGCAACGATGTCACACGGGGCTGTGTCTCTGCTCTGCTCTCTTGAGTGGATCCTGCTGACCCTGGCGTCACCAGCAGGTTTTGGGAAAGGGGATGTGGTGTTGAAGTTATTCCTGCTGACCCCAGCAATGATTTCATTGTTCCCCAGTGAAGAAACAGGGAAAAGCAGGAAGTGTTCAGAGCAAAGGAAGTGTCCAAGGCCAGGTTGGACAGGGCTTGGAGCAACCTGGCCTGTGGCAGGTGTCCCTGCAGAGAGTGGAATGGGATGAGCTAGAAGGTCTTTTCCAACCCAAACCATTCTCTGATATGATTCCATAATATTCCCCTCTCCCCTCAATCAGCAGACAAATAAAAATGTTTTATCCTGAGTTTAATTTCATAGTCACAGAATGCTTGGGGCTGGAAGGGACCTCAAAGCCCATCTCATTCCAACACCCTGCATGGACAAGGACAGCTTCCACTAAAGCAAGTTGCTCTAAGGGCTGTCCAACCTGGCCTTGAGCAGCTCCTCCCTCGTGAATTCCAGGTTTTTCCCACATGAGAGCCTCCAAGAGGCTCCTGAGTCCCCTGTGAGATGCAATTGGGTTGGCAAGCCCGGGAACAGCTGGCTCTGCCAGCCCATGTGTGCTCCCAGCTCACATCCACCTCCGCATGAGGAAATTTTTGGTATGGGTTTCTCAGCACACAGACCCAAATCAATTGAATAAACAAGGAAATGGGTCCCTGAGTGGGGCTCTGGGGCCCCAAATGTGCTGAGCAGCTCAGCAAACACGGCCTGACCCAAGGGCTGGGCAGGCAAACCCCACACCTCAGCAAAGCCCCTCCACTCTCGTGTACGATCAGCTCTAATCCTGAGGATTTAATGAGTGCAACGAAAAAGGGCAAATATTTACACTGAGGAGCTCAAGTGGGCAAATAAACCAGGCTTTTACAAGTGGAGCAAACACAGCACAGGCTGGGATTCAAAAGGATGATTGTGGCTGGGTCTGGGTGTCTGAAGTGGCTTTTTTCCTTTGACAAACTGTTCCTTGTTGAGGCATCAGAGGCAAGGACATTGAATTTAATCTGTGCAAACACACGTAGTACTGGGATGGAGAAAAAAAACGGGTTCTCCTTAGGTCTACAAGCACATCAGATTAATTTTTGCCTCTTTCACAAGCAGGGAGCAACTTCCCTGTCCTGACACTGCCAAAGCTGCAATTCCAGCAGCAGCAGCAGCAGCAGCCCTGTGGCCTCCGGGGCAGAAAGCACCTCCCCAGGAGCCCTTTGTGACAAACAGCCACAGCTGAAAGGCTGAAATCCCTGCAAAGCCTCAAGTAAACACAGCAGGGGCCTGTTTGTGGGCTCACCTGCAGAAAAGGAGGGCTGTGGTGCTGAGGCTGCACAGAGGGGCCTGTGCTGCTCCTGAGGGTGCAGAGCCGCTTCCATGTCTGCAGCAAAGTGTTCCCAGCTGTGGAATAAATCACATCCCCTCCTGCTCCTGGCACGAGGCAGATGCTCTGGCAATTAAGGAACATGGATTTTAGAAGAGTGTCCATCAGGCTGGGCCAGCAGCTCCCGCTGAGCTGGAGCCTAGAGAGCCATCCTCCTGCACCCAGGGATAGAGCCTGGGCCACCACTGAGCTCCTGGCCGGTGGGGATGAGGCAGCCAAAGTCCCTGGAGCCCCACAGGTCCCTGCCACACCTCCAGACCTGCATTTTGGGGCTGCCACCCCCAGACCCTCTCTGCAGCAGCGTGGCTCCCGCGGGTTTGGGGCCACAGCCTGGCCACAGGGACTGGGGGGTGCCAGGTGTGCCCTTGCTCTGAAGTTTGGGGGTCTCAAATCCCATCCCTAAATTCCTCAGGAATCTCTCCTGTCCTGCAGGAACAGAGTGGAGGGGAGGCTGGAGAAGTGCAGAGTGGCCAGGCAGTGATTTGGGGTCAGATTTTGGGGTCAAGCCCCAGCTATGTAACAATTAGACAAGGAACAGGTTTTAGGGTCTCTCCAGCTTTCCCAGGTGTGCCCCTGGTGTGCCTGGCTGGGTCAGGAGTAGGAACTATCGATTACTGGGCATCACGAGCTCATTTAAACTGATGGGCTTTTAGGAGTGAATCAGGGGAAGTGTGCAGAGAGAAAAACGTGAGCAATGTCTCTGGTTCCTTGGGCTAATCCCAGCAATAATGCATATTTACTGACAGGGCTCTCTGCACGTGAGGAGCAACTGCCATTTATCCCATTTATCCACTTCTCTGGGAAGCAAATACCAGGGTAAATGACTCTGAGGCACGTCCATGGCCATAAATCCACATTTTTTTCCTTAAGAGCAAGCACCAGAACAGGCTTCGGTGCAGCAGCTTTGCACCTCGAGGAGAAATGGCTCAATTCAGTGCTGAGAGGACACAGCAGACCTTGCACTGGGTTTTAGTCAAGTTCCTTCTTCCTCTGCCATTCCAGCACCAGGCTCTGAGCTAAAAATATTAACTTTGTTGTGCTTTAACAGAGGACCACACTCCATCCCCATTGCTTCTAGAAAATAACTGTAAATTCTTTTTGCTGCTCATGATCCCTCACAATCAAATCACTTCTCATTCTCCTCTCTAAGCTGAACTACTCCAGTACTTGTGGTGCCTCTCTTGTTCTGGTTAATTATTTCTTTTCTCACTTCCAAGAATGAATAGAAAGGCAGCAAGTGAGTGGGGAAAAAAGGGCAATTTTAAAACCTCACAAAAATTTGTCATGGTTGAAAGATATTTACTTTCTTTGCATAAAAGGTGACTTTAAATTTCTGAGTTCAGAAGAGAAAAGTGATTTCTGCTCGTAATTAAATTCTTAGATTGAGTCTGCATCCAAGTTTGTGTTCCATAAACAGGAAGGCAATTAATGAAATTAATGATTGGCATCAATGCAAGGGGTGGAACTCGAGGATTCTTAAGGTTCCTTCCAACCCAAACCCTTCTTTGATCCATGCTATTTGTCTCCTTCTCCTTGCAAGTCCACCTGGGAGAAGAACAGTTGTGTCCTGAGGAGGGCAAACCTGTTTGGGTCAAAAAAATGCCTTTTGAGGAATATGGATTTGCAGTCCCAGCCTGCTGCCGATCTGTATCTGCAGTTCCCATCATATATTGGAAGATTCATTAAGGAGAGATGGGAAAAGCAGAGCCAGGCTGGGGGATGCATTAAAAAAGCCTCTTTGTTATTTCAGCAAGGTGAGAAGCACCTCGATGGATTGGTTTCCATTAGAAGGAGAGAAAGCAATCCTTCAAAAATAATCCTCCTCTGATGGTGTTGCTGCTGGAGACAGCTGACAACCTCCCCTCCTCATCCATTGTGATGCAAGTTCCCTCTGGAGGAGGAGTCAGATTTCTGATGGAAATGTGGACAAGGGACACAAATGTCAGGGTGAACTCAGAGCTGTCCCTCCCCAGCTGTGCCTCTGGGTGCTCTTTGCTCAAAAATCTGTGTACAGCTCACTCCCTGTTATTCACAGCCTCATTTATCATCTTCTCCCGAGTTTTCTCTACCTCTAGCATTTCAGTGCTGCCTGTGGATGGAGAGCCACAGGTTTGCTGGGAGCTCTCTGGCAGTTTTTGAGCTCTTAAACCCAAATCAGGAGAGCATTCACCAGGCTACATTTCACTCTGAACTGTGTTCCTGGGTCGTGTTCACACATTAGGATCTCCTTGATGCTCCCGAAGTGCCAGAGTTGCCAGATGTGTAATGGGAATGCTTCTGCTAATGCTCCAGTTTCCCTCTAGGATGCACTTGGGCTCCTGCAGTGAGATGTGGCAGCTCTGGGAACATGTGCCACACTTGGAAGAGGTGCAGCTCCAGGTCCTGGAGCACAGGAAAAGGGTGAGAAAAGCCCCTTTCTCAGCTGCACAGACTGAGTTAGAGCAGCTTTGTGGGGAACGCTGGATCAGGGGGGGATATCACTGCACCTCAGCACTGATCTCCCAGCTCAAGCTGCCTGCAAGGACCAAAAAGATTTTGGGGGTAGAAATCACTGGTGTAGGAAGAGAGCTCCTGGAATGGGCAGTGTGAGTTCCCTCAGAAAGCTTCTATCACCTCCTGCTGAGGGAGGCTGGCTATTGTGTAGGATACACATTACACACACAATGTATTCTATACATTATTTATTTTTTCTTATAAAGAAGCGACAAGGGTTGAGGGAGGTGATTCTCCCCCTCTGCCCTGCTCTGGTGGGGCCCCACCTGCAGAGCTGCTGCAGCCCTGGGACCAGCAGCAGAAGATGTTGGAGCTGTTGGAATGAGTCCAGAGGAGGCCATGGAGATGCTCCAAGGGCTGGAGCCTCTCTCTGCTCTGGAGCCAGGCTGGGAGAGCTGGGGGTGTTTATCTGGAGAAGGGAAGGATCCAGAGAGACCTGAGAGCCCCTTCCAGGGCCTAAAGGGGCTCCAGGAGGGGTGGAGAGGGACTTGGGACAAGGGATGGAGCAACAGGACAAGGGGGAATGGCTTTAAGCTGGATGAGAGAAGGTTTAGATAGGATACTGGGAAGGAATTCTTGGCTGTGGAGGAGGTGAGGGCTTGGCACAGGGTGCCCAGAGAAGCTGTGGCTTCCCCTGGATCCCTGGAAGTGTCCAAGGCCAGGTTGGCTGTGGCTTTGAACCTCATCCCATCTCCTCCTCTGCAGCTTTTCCAGCCCTCTCCCACTGCTCAGCCCTCATGCTTCTGCCCCCTTTTCTCCTTCCCATCCTTTCACTGCATTTCTCCCCTGGGTAGAGACCAAATTTGGAGGTTTTGGCTTCCAGTCACCAAAAAAAAGTGACAGGGATGGTGCAACCTGGCTTTTCCTGGAGCTCTTGGCTGGGGCTATGTTTGGATGCATTTCCAAGAGGCCACCACTGACCTCAGCTGCTCTGTCAGCCAAGGCTATTTTATTTTTTTCCCCCCTGGGAGCACAGAAATCCCTCAAGGTCCTAAAACTGTTTAAATGTGAGAGGAGAAAAGGAGAGTTTGGAAAAAGCAGGGTTAGCTTCCTTCCCCTTTTAAGGAGAGCTGAAACCTCTTAGACACCAGCCAAGGAAGTTTCAGCCCCAGGAATTAAAATCTAGGAAATGATAAGCAGGATTGTGTTTTGATTTAAGGAGATCCTGTCAGGAAACAGTAAATTGAAGCTGGCTTTGCTCTGCCTGTTAGAGAACAGTAATAATTGTGTGCCATATATGTGCTCTCACCTGCTTCTTCTCCCTCAGAAAAAGCATTTAAAATAATTTCTTATGAAGAAACATTCTGAGAGCATGGATACTGAATTTATTATTATTATTATTATATATTATTCATATAATGACAACAGCCAAACTTTTCTTAGCACTGAGCAGAAAGAGAGAAGATAAAGCCTCTGGCCCAAAGAGACTTTGAAATAAATGGAAATAAGGTTTGGATCTGCCTCTGTGTGTGTGTGTGCATGGAAAGTTTTTAAGTATTACTGAAGAAAGTGTGGGGGAAAAATTGAATTATACATCAGCTTCTTCACCACCAGGAAAAAAAAAAATGGGCTTGTCTCCACACTCTTGATAACATTTTAATAATTTACAACCTCAAATTTCACCCTGGGAGTGACTTTCAGGAGGAGGAAGGAATCCTGTGACTGTAAACACAGCTGGAAGGGAATGGAAAATCATGGGATCTTCTGTCCAGGGAAGAGGGATGGCAGGAGGAGACAGGGAAAGGCTTGTGCTGAGTGGGGAGATGGGAATTCTCTATGAGCAGCCTCCCCGGGGACCTTGGAGGGGACAGGAGGTGAAGAGCTTTTACACCCTGGCCACTGCATCCCCTGGCAGTGCTTGGAGTAAATCCTCATTCCCGTCCTCACACTCTCCAAATGCACTTGGAGCAACCCTGGCTGGTGGAAAGTGTCCCTCTGGTGGAGTGAGATGGTCTTAAGGTCCTTCCCAAGCCAAACCATCCTGGGGTTCTGTGAAAACAGGCAGGCTGCTCCCTGCTTTCCCCTGGGGGGAGGTTTCCCTGTAGCAAAGCGCCAGGATTTCATGTCCTTTGGTGAGTTTCACTGTCCTTGGCACAGCAGGAGCACCAGCACCACAGGAATGCCGCCAGGGATGTCTGTCCCAGCAGCATTTCATGAACCCACAAGGTCTGGATGTCCCAAAACTGCTGGTGAAAGCCAGAGCTGGAGGGGATTGAGTGGCAGGAGTTTGTCCATCCCATGCCTGCAGCTGGAGAAGGAGGTGTGATCCAGGACTCCTGAGATGTCCAGGAGGGGTTATGGATGAGCACCATGAGCACATGGAAAGCTGTGCTCCACCTCATCCCACCCCAGACCTGCCTCAGCTCTGTGCTGGGCCACCTGGGCACAGAGCTGGGGATCTGGGAATTCCAGAGCAGCCCAGCCCAGCTGGTGGGATGGGATCAGAGCCAAACCCAGGGCTCCCAGGGCAGGCAGTGCTGAGGGACCAACAGCTGGAAGGGCCCAGAAATGTGGGGATGGTGGCTTTCCCACATTGCTGGGAAATCTGGAGTCAGCAGGGAAAAACGGTGCCAAAAGTGTGCCAGGCATCCCTGAGCTCCCCTGGCAGTGCCAGCACCGGGGACAGGGACAGCAGCCCTCGGAAATCTCTCTGGGATGACTGTTCCCTGATTTCTGCTGCTTCCCAGGCTGCTTTTGTGTGGATTCCTTCATGCCCTGGATGCAGCAGGATTTGCACTCCTGTTTGCCAGGGAGTGCTGCTGTGATCTCTGTGAGCGGTGCAGAAAGGCCTCTCCCCAGTCTCCATCACCTTCACTGCTCTGCTCCTGCCTGCCTTCCCCTTGGGATGTTTTGTTGCTCAGGGGGACCTGGGGAGGATTTTCAGCTGCATCAGGGGACTCGGAGAGGGTCTGGGGGATGTGGCAGCAGGGTTTGGACACCCAGCTGGTAGCACAGCCAGGGGACAGGGACACCAAAAGCTGACTGAACTGAGACATTGTCTTGCCTGATCAGCTGCAAGAGGGCAGCCAGATCTCCCACATCTCCCAGAATCATTCTCTTGGAGAGCAGGCAGAGGGTGTTCCTGCTCAGAGAAGGCTCTGTTACAGAATCCCTGCTCCAAAAGCCACCTTGGCAGCAGGAGTGGGAAGCTGGGGTCTCCACTCTCCATTAAAATGGAATTTTAAGCATTAATACAGGAAGAGGTCACACTAAAAACTCCCTGTCCTTGGCTCCTCCTCCTGCCTGCTCCTGGAGCATCTCTGGACTCTTTCCAGCACACAGGAGGCTGCACAGGTCATTGTCTGGTGAAATCCATTGTCCCACACTTTGTTTTCCCAAAAAAGCCATGGAAAAGCTTCCCTTGGGAAGGTTCCCAGGGCAAGCTCAGCTTTGGGGCTACCAAAACCCAACAACCTGCTTAAAAAAGCCCAACAAAACAGGGTCTAAATAATTCATTAGTGACACACATTACTTTATTAACAACATCCCTCGGAGTGGTGCTGGTTGTCCACACCTTGTTCCGCCCTCTGGAAAAGCTGTTGGCTGCATCCATGGGAAGGGGCCTTGGACAGCCTGTGGGTGCCTCCTGCTCATCCCTGCTCCACCCTGCTTGGGATGGCCAGGGCTCTGGAAGCCACTAGATGTCAGGGTTACTCTGTGCAGCCGTGACACCTGCCAGATGTGGAACAGCTGGCTTGACCTGGAGGTTCCCTGTGTGCCCCCCAGGACACACAGCCTGTGTCCTTTGTACCAGGAATCAGAGGAAAAGCCAGGAGAAGGTGGGATGAAGGCTTTGTCCCTGCAGACTGTCCACTGTCTCCCTCTGGAATGACAACCACAGGTTGGTTTGTCCAGGGAATTTCTGACTTTGCCAGGGAATTTTCTTTCTTTGTCCCCAAGTGATGGGTGTCTTCAAAGCTGGGTGTTGGTGGCCACCCAGGCAGAAATGTGCATGGACAGCCTGAGTGGGTTTGGAATTCCTGCTGGACACAGGTTAAGGCATCACCTGAATCCTCCACAGCTGTGCTGACCATGAGTGTGGCCAACAGTGACCCCCGAGCCCCCCTGTCCTGTCTGGAAACATGTTTTGATCCAATATAATTTAGACTTTACAATCACCCTCTTCTTTAAAACCCTCAGCCCCTAGATTTTGGTGGAGAAAAAAAGTGGGAAATGGTTCTGATTTTTCCAGAAACTGTGAAAAAGTTCAGATTTTACAGAGACCCCAAGGTTTTCCTTAGATTAAAAAATATTCAGCTGAAACTGCTCAATTTTCTGAGACATGCCAGTTGTTTATTGCATTTATTCTCATATTGAATGCTGACTTCACATTATAGATAAGGATTATTAACAACTCATTTTAATGTATAAGGAATTGAAGGAAGTTATTTCATTATGAACAGGGGAATGTGGCAGCTTAAATAAGAATTAAGAAGGGAAAATGGCTTCCCACTGCCCCAGGGCTGGGTTAAATGGGATATTGGGAAAGAATTCCTCCCTGGGAGGGTGATGAGGCCCTGGCACAGATTTCCCACAGAAGCTGTGGCTGCCCCTGAATCCCTGGAAGTGTCCAAGGCCAGGTTGGACGGGGCTTGGAGCAGCCTGGGATGGTGGAAGGTGTCGCTGCCCATGGCAGGGGTGGGATGATTGGATGAGCTTTAAGGTCTCTTCCAACCCAAACCATTCTGGGACTCTGTGAAAGGACAGAAATGGGGATCTCTGAGCATTGGCAGGTCAGATGCTCAGCAGGCTTGTGACCTTGTTTCTCCCCAGACACTTTAGAAAGCAGTACAAGGCTTTCTGCCTTTCCTACCCCACTCATCGTGATCTGTGGGAGAACGGAGCAAGCCTGGGATAAGCAGGTCTGTATCCCTTCCCAGCCCTTTCCAGCCAGAGCTGTAACTGTGCCCTTCTGCCTATCCATTTGATCACTGAGCTTTCTCCATCTCTCCTGTTCTTGGGCTGAACAACTTTCCGTGGTGACAAGTCCCACTAACTAATTATGCCCTACGTGAAAATTTATTTTCCTTTATCAGTGTGAATTTTCTGCCTTTATGGGAAAGCGGGTTATTTATTAGGAGGAAAAAAAAAATAACTCAGTGCTTTTTGTAGTTAGAGGTTCTCAAATCCACTTCTCATTGAAGGAATCAACAATTACAGCAGGCTCTGGGTTCCATCACCACTTAGGCATGATGGATCTGCAATTCCATAGTTTTCATTAGAGCAAATAGGCACCCAAGTCCATCAATAAACCATATGATGTGCAAGGATACTGATAACAGCAGCCTATTAGATTCATTAGGGCTAATCAGGAGGGAGGCATCGATGGCAGCTCGGTGATAATGCTCACTTAAAGAACTGCTTTTTAGGGTGAATGATTTCAGTGATGTGGGAGCACTGGAAAGGCTCTGGAAGCAAGCACCAATCCTGCCTCATTCCCTGGAAAAGAAGGGGAAAACACAGAGATGAGATCATACAATGAACATTTCAATCAGTTATGAGGGCATGCAATGGCAGCAGGTGAGGAACAGAGGAGAGGGAAGGGTGTGGGGAGGATTTCCAGCACCAATGTGTTGGACCTTGGTTTGAACCACAGAAGTTGGGAGTGTTGGGAATGCAGCCAGACGTGGAAAGCAGCCTAGGACCTCCTGGCACACAAAGGAAAGGGGGAAATCAGAAAAACAATCACATTATGGATGGGATGAGGTGTCTTCAGATGGGATCCAATCCAACAAATTCATTGTCACCTTAGAACCCTAAAACTTGGTGATCTTGTTATAGCTGCTGAGGTGGTCACAGGAAATAACTGTGGTGACAAACCATTAGAAAATCATTTGGAAGCAGAGGGGGAGAAAGTAAGTGTGGGTCTCTCTCAAATCACATGGGAAAATCCAGGAAATTTGGTAGAAACCTGCTGGAAAATTTGGGGGCCTGAAAGTTAAGGAGGCAGTCTGGAAGTTGGCTGGAAAGTAACAGGGAAAATATGTTGCAAAAATTTACAGCTGTGGCAGGGTGACTAAACATATTAGCAGCAAGATGGGAACCTTCCCAAAAGGAGAAAGGAGCAGAAAGGATGGAAAAAAGGCTGACCAACCAAAAAAGATGTGACACAAAATTTGGGAAATGTCAGCAGAGAATGAAAATTGAGAAATTCAAACTTCATTGAAACTGGCAAAACATATTAGAACCTCCAACAAAAGGCTGTCCCTGGAGCCTTTGCTCCTCCTTGTAGCTAAAGATTGCAGCTAATCCAGGAAGGCCCAGACTGAAAACAATTGTTCCTGGGGATTGGGATGGAGGCTGGGGTGGAGGCAGAGCAGAGCTGCAGGAACAGAGCAAGCTGGATGAAGAATAAAAATAATGGGGCACTCAGGCTGGTGGGATGAGGGCAGGAGAGGGGAGTCAGACAGTGGGAATTGTGTCCTTTTGGGCTCCTGAGATCCTTCCTGTGGTTTTGCAGGTCTCCTGGGGAGGGATGGTGGAAATATCCTCCAATGGAAGAGCAAAGGCAGGGCCTGAAAACATGGAAGAGAAAAGCAGGGACTGCAGCAGATGAGATACTCTGACTCTGCTCCTGCAGAAACTGCAACAGGTCTGGAAGGAAAAGCTGAAGATTTGGAAGAAACTTGTGTAAAGTGGGGAAAACCTCCAAGCTGGCATGACTTCTAAGAACAGAAAAGCAAAGTGTGCACTGTTGAAACCACATGGGGTTTACTGACAGGGAAGGAACTCTTTCAAGGTAATGAGGAAAGGCTGGGAGAACTGGGATTGTTCATCATGGAGAAGAAAAGCTCCAGGTGATCTCATTGTGGCCTTCCAGTACCTGAAGGAGCTGACAGGCAACATGGAGAGAGGTTATTTCCAAGGGATAGAGTGACTGGCCAAAGGGGAAAAGGCTTCCCACTGCCAGAGGTCAGGGGTGGATGGGATATTGTGAAAGAATTACTCCCTGTGAGGGAGGTGAGGCCCTGGTACAGCTGCCTAGAGAAGCTGTGGCTGCTCCATCCTTGGAAGAGTCCAAGGCCAGGTTGGATGGGGCTTGGAGCATCCTGGGATAGTGGAAGGTGTCCCTGCCCATGGCACAGGTGGGACTGGATGGGATTTAAGTTCCCTTCCAGCCCAAACCCTCCTGGCACTCTACGAAGACTCCCAAGGTCACTGATCACCTTCTGGGAATGACGATCCTCACTGGGCAGCCATGACCGCCCCAGCACCAGCTCAACACTCCCAGCTCTCCATTTTTAGGGACAGCTGGATGTATCCAGCAGAGAGCAGCCAGCAGCCTGGGACTCCCTGGCCTTTGGCTTCTCTGCCTAATGCATGAAGGAGCCCTGGCTTCTCCTCTGGAGCATCACCTTTCCTGCCAGCACGGGACTGAAAATTACAGCAGGACTTCATTGGCAGCATCTTAGAGAGACAAAAGGAGTCTTTTCCTTCAGCTTCAACACTGCCACAGCCCCTGGAAGGAGCTCAGAGTCTGGCACAGCCTCATCCCTCGCTCTGGGAGTCTCTCTGTAGCTCTGTTTTGCCATCCCACAGGTCCCAGTCTGGCTTTGCTCTGTGTGTTCCTGTGTCCTCTGGCACCACGGCGGTTTGATCCTGAATCCGTTGGTCTCATCCCGATGGGAAGGACAGATGTTGGCAGAGGGGAAGCACGGGATCCAAAAGAACTGCAGGCTTTTCCCTGTGCTCTGGACAAATATTGACTTGGGGCCGACTTCAGCAGCCTCCTCTCCTCATGGATGCTCCACCATGGAACACAAGCGGTGACAAACTGGAGCAATTACTCCCCACGTTCCCAATCACCACATTTCCCTCCCCCCCGCTATTGATTTTGGAAACACTGTTTGAAAAGGCAAAAAAACCCCTGCATTGCCTGTAATACCTAAATCGAAATTTAATCCCTGCTCCATCCACCATCCCCTGGCTGCATTTGTTTTCCAGGCACATTTGGATTGTTTTGTTTACTGCTGACTGTGTTTATGATTATTTTAATAGAGAGCGTTGCACGATACATTTTGTATGAAGGTCACTGCTTAGATATTCTCGATTGGAGCCGCATGGATTCCTAATGAATTCACAACGCCTCTTGCAGGGTTCTCTCCATTTCCAACGGGGCTCCCGCTGCAATCTCACATTAGCCATGTGCTGGATACATCCCATTCTCTGCTGTTGGGTTTAGCAGAGTGGGAAGGGCACTGGGAAGTTGCTGATGCCAATCGTTTCACCCAGGGTTTAATGCACTGCCCATAAACATGGCCAGCAGCCACCAGCCCAAAACGGGATCAATGGAACATTTCAGGAATCCTTATGTGTGCCCCAGGCACTTCCGTCTTTTTGGTGCCAAGCTCAGAATGAGCTCTGAGACAGCGGTTCTCACTCACAGAGAATTTGCCTTTCCAAAGCGTCCATTTCTCCCCAAGTATCGCCCCCAGCCTGCCGGAATCATTGATATTTGTAGTTCTGGTGTGCTGAGCCATGAGCGCCGTTTGGAGCACTCAATGAATCCCTGATGCTCCCCACGTTCCCTCCCGCCTTTTCCCTGCTCCATATTCATGAGACAAGACTTGTTTTGTCTTCCTGACCGGCTGGCATCAGGTGCCAGTGAGGAATTCTGGAAGGAATTCTGTTTGGCAGAAATATTCTGGCCATGTACTGAAAATAAGGGGCTACGTCCGCTTGCATTCACTGGACAAGGTGTGATCCATTGGAGAGCAGGACTTTCCCAGCTGTGAGGCTAAGGATTGGTAAATAAGGAATCCACAGCAGTTTTAGTGGATTTGGGGAGAGCCTGGGCCAAGCAGGGAGGGGGAGAAAGGCTGTACCAGCACTGTCACCACTCTAAGCCTTGGCAGATTAGAGATGTTTGGGTGAAGGACCCATTCCAGTGTGGACTGAGCTCAGAGGCAGGTAACATTCCCCACAAACCCCAGCACAAAGGTTTTGTTGTCCATGTGTAGAACCATGGAATCACTAAGGTTGGAAAAGCCCTCCAAGACTGTGTCCAACCATTCCTGGAGCACTTCCAAGGTCGCCACTGACCTGTGTCCCCAAGTCCCACGCCTTTTAAATCCCTCCATGGACATGACTCCCCCAGAGCCTTGGGCAGCTGTTCCAGTGTCTGACCACCCTTTCAGTGAAGAAATTTTCCCTAATATCCCAAAACCAGAGGTGGAGCAACTGGAAGCCTTAGTTTCTCTGTTTTCATGGATTTTTCCTCCCTGATCCAAACAGACTCAGCAGTCACCATATCCTTTGGCATGAGCAGCATCCAGGGAATGGATGAAACCCATCTCTTCCTGTTTGCCTGAACCAATCTCTGCTCATGTCCTTTCTGATCTTCTTCTTCTTGTACAGGAAGAAAGGATTATCCAGGGATACTGATGGATTTGTAGCTCAGGTTGCTGTAGAAAGCTCTGTTTCGGTTTTCCTGTTCTGACTTTCCTCATCCCTTACTCCAGGTACGGGGTGAGAAGGGCCCCAGTGGTCTCACAGGTGTGTTGAGGTGTGCTCACTTCTGAACCTTGTTTGAAACAGCTGGATCCAAGCTGCCTTTGGACATTTTTGGGATGCTTTCAAACCCTTCTTTCTCCCTGGGAAGTGGCAACTGAAGAGCTCTGGGCTTGGTTCCCATCTCCTGGTTGTGATTAAACGCTCAGCAGCTCAGCCTTGGCAGAGGGAGAGATCCCTCCAGCTCTCCCCCCGGCTAGGCTTGGGTTGGGATGGTCTGGGATCCATTAGCACGAGGCAAAAAAAATCACAGATAATAAAAACAACACAGCCCCTAATGATCTTTTTTTATGCAGTCTGGCTTTTATTCCAACAAAACACAGGCAGAACCCTCTTTCCAAGAGTTCCTGGAGAACAGACAGACACAAATGCCTGACTCCAGTGTGCTTTCATCTCCCACTGTCAGGAGACACCACATTCATCTCTGCCTTCATCATCTTTTATTCCCACCACCTGCTGAGAGCTGGAGCTGTACCTGCACGGAATTTTTGCCTGTTTAGTAATCTTTGCCTCCTCTGCTGTTGTGTCCCAGAGCTCTGGGAGTGTTCCATGGGTCATTTTCTCCAGGAAGTGTTTTCTCATTTAAATACTCAGCCATGCAGCCTCTGAAGTGTCCGTGGGCATTACAAACCAAGGGAAAAGTATCTGGATAAACAAACCCCTGGTCTACCTTGGCCATCAGAGAGTTTGCTCTTTTTTGCAAGGCAATTTTGAAGGTTGGCAGGAATCAGTGATCCTTTCCTGTCCCAAGGAGATGGACATAGCTCCAACCTGGAAGGAAAAGCCATTGCAAGGACTATCCAGAAACTCTGGCTACCCAAACTGGTACACCCTAATTTCCTTAGTGAATAGTTCAGCACTTAGACTGAAAACATATCTGGACATGGCCCTGTTCCATCACATCTGGGCAGCGTGGGGAGAAGTGGAGCCCAGCACTCATGGCCAGAGAGGTCCCTCCTGCTTTTAGAATCCCATCCAGGAGGAAGAAGAGGCCTCACTTGTCAGCCTTGCCAGCCTCAGCATCTCATCCTCCTCTGGAATGAAATCATAAATTGTCCAGGCTTCCTCAGCCTTCATGAGCTCCCTGGATTAGGAGCTGTCACCATGTGAAATTTAACCCCTCATGCCCAGACTGGAAGGAGAGGACAGACACATTCCATCTCCAAGTAATTCCCAATAAGACTCAGGGGACAAAGGGATGCAACTCCAGCAGCACAGGCTGAAAATCAAAGCAGACTTTGCCAAGGAGCTCCTGGGTAAGAAGCAAACGGGGTTGTGGACAATCCTGAAAGTGAACCAGACCATTCCCCACCCCCTTCGCACAGGCAGAGCTGGCATCTGTAGCCTGAGAGCTGGAAGTCACCAAGTGGAGACATCAAGGTTGATTCTTGGTGTGCTCCAGCTCCTCCTCACAACTCCTCACCTCCCAAAATCATGTTCAGTCCTTGGTGTGCTTGGGCAGGGCTGGGGAGCATCTCCTGGGAGTTGTGTCAGGTTTGGATCACTGCTGCTTCAAGGCCAACAAGAAATAGGGAACAGGTACAACAAATCTGCTCCCAAAGCATCCAAGTCTGGAAAATCCCTCCAGTGACCTGAAGCTTAAGGAGCCCAACTCAGCTCCAGGTGAAAAGTGGCACTCATTAAATTGGGCAGGCACAGGATGCTTGCTCAGGGCTTTTCTCTCCCATGCCATTAATTAAAATATGTTGATAACATCCTTCTCTCTTCTGTCCTTGGCTGTAACAGATATTCTGTGTTTAGGGTGGAAATATTTGCCATCATTCATATTTTGGATGATGTAGATATCTGGGTGACCTTTAGCAGCCTGTGATATATAGAAAAGCTGATTACATGTTCCTTGATTTCACAAGAGGGATCAATATAAACAAGATTAGGAAAAAAATAGAGTTTCATTCATTTTAAACAAATCCTGGCAATGGCTTCTTTAAGAAACTCAGACCTCCAGCGCTCGGAACGAGGATTTGAAAGCTGGCAGGGAGTCACAAATGTGCCAGAAAAGTTCTGCCCAGACTTGTCCAATCCATAAACTCTGGGGATCTTCCTGCACATGGGCTCCGTGCTCAGCTGGACAGAAGGAGCTGAGGCCCCTGAAAGCCCCAGAGAGGTGGGAGCTGCTCTTGCAGCCCTGGCTAGAGGTTGTTTTGTTAAACCTCTCCATGCCATTGCATTCCTTGCAACATTCTTCTTGTGCTAGAACAGCTCTGCCTGCTTTCTACCAGCAGCACTTTCTGTGATAACTCAGGTCTGGCTGTGGAAGACTCCTTGCCAAGCTCTGGAGGAAATGTGACCACAGCTGAAGGGTTGGGTAGCAAAGGAGAAAAAGCTCTGAGGGTGGGTTTGTCCTCCACCTCCAGATACCACAGGCTGCTTGGACTGGGGATTCCAGCCCTGGGACAGGAATGGGCAGAAATTGCATCTGATTTTCTGTCATAGAACTGTCTGAACATCATTGTCTTCATCTGAGCCAGTTCAGTGTTGTGTCTGTGCACACAGATCAAGATCAGCCCTCCTGCTTCAGGTAGGATTAGGAGAGAGACTTCTTTCCCTCTGGGAATGCTCTGCCAGCTGGAAGTGGATTGTCTGCTGCCTTCTGCAGGCTGACAGAGTCTGAGGGATCACATGCTGCATTATGAACACATCCCAGTTCATCTCCTTCAGGAAATCCACTCTCCCAGGTCCCCTCCTGAGGCTGATTTAAATGTAGCTTCCTTCCCAGCCTGTGGAGACTGAGCCAAAGCAGTGACCTGGAGCTTCAGGAGAAAGACCAAACCGGGCTGTGATGCTGCAAGGACCTTGTGATGCCACTGAAATCACCAGCTGCAGTCCCCTCAGCGAGGATAAAAACGCTGCTCCAGTCCCTCCTCGTGTGCCTACAGTCACAGAGGAGGGTGGCAGAGCAGGAGTCTGCAGCAGGGATGATTATCCCTCTGCTGGGGAGAGCAGCTGTGCTCCCACCGCCAGCTACGCTCGCTCCTGCTTCCACAGAAAAGCCAGAGATTTTCCCATTTGTTTGGTTTCCCTGGAATATAAATGTAATTGTTCCATGTCCCCAAGACTTCAGAGTTTGTGGATGCACCTGCAAACACTTGAGGGGCTGCTCTGGCTTGTCAGTGGTTTATGGATGACTCCAGGACTGAGCTTAGTCCTTCTCCATCACTGACAGTGGCAGAGGAGGTAAATCTATGGAGTAGGAGGCTCTCCCTGCTCCTGCTTCTTCCTACCAGTTGCTGTGAGGAGTTGGGAGCAGAAAAGTGGTCAGTGAAACTGTAGCTGGGTTTTACAGTCAGAAGTGGCTCCTCAGGGAACACTTTCCTTAGGAATCAGAGAATGTCACCAGTACAGATCTGGTCCTTTCCTTACCCACCCTTATCCCGGTGGGCTGGGAGCATCACACAGAGTTTTCATTGCTGATTTGAATAGATTTGATCCCTGATTTGAACACTTCTGATATGCCTCAGAAGACCATTTCCAAGCAGGTATTTACAAATCAAATCTCTGTTCCTGATGCACAAATCTCTCATGCTTATTAAGAAAGCACTTTTATTCCTAACAGGTAGAAAATAAAAGCAGAGAAATGAGGCATTTGGAGATGTTTTCCCTAAAAGAGTTTTTAATCCAGAAGAGAGAGAAATGCATCCCGCTTTGAAAATAAGGGGAAACATATTAAAGACTTGAACAAACTGTTTTGATTTAATGCTAATTAGTAAAAGGCATGAAGGAAAACATTATCTTGGAGTCAGAACTAACTGATTTCTAAGTCTGGTATCACTCTGAACTTCTGTTTATGTCGTCCCAGTTATCATAGCAGGAAGGAGACCTACTCAGATACAGGATAGTTATATTTTCAGGCTGTCCCTGGTAATGGAGAGGAGATCCCAGGCATATCTCTGGTAGGAGCCAGGTGGAGAAGCCTCTCTCAGCTGGGACTGACAATTTTCCTCATCAGTTCCCCCATCTCTTTCAGGTCTCCATGGCACTGCACACCTCTCTCTGTCCACTGCATTTTCTCCCCAGACCTGTAAGGAAAGCCCCAGCCTGGTTCTGGTTCCACCTGCTCCTCCTGCATCACCCCCTGAATGAGGGCAGGATGGGAGATGGAGGTGACAACGTGCAAAAGAATTTCTGGTGAGAGTAAGAGGATCATCTTTCATCTAATACAGATTACGAGGTGCTGATCTGGCCCCGAAACAGCAGTGTTCTTCCTGGAGCAGCTCCTCCTTGCCATTTAATTGTCAAATGCACTGGAGGAGGCAGCAGGTCAGGGCACTGTGACTTGAGGGACCCTGAGGAGCATAGAAGAGGTGGTGACACTCCCAAATTCATAGGGAATGCCCAACTTCTGCAGTTATTTCTGGAAGAAGAGTTACCACAAACCCTGGCAGCACCACACAGTGCTCTGCTATCCCATCATGTCCCAGAAAATCTCCAGAGCTTCAGAGAATAATGGAATCACAGGATGCTTTGGGTTGCAAGGGACCTTAAAGATGATTCAGTTCCACCCCCTGCCATGGGCAGGGACACTTTCCACTATCCCAGGTTGCTCCAAGCCCCATCCAACCTGGCCTGGAACACTTCCAGGGATCCAGGGGCAGCCACAGCTTCTCTGAGCAGCCTGTGCCAGGGCCTGCCCTCCCTCCCAAGGAAAAATTCCTTCCCAATATCCCACCTAACCCTGCTCTCTTTCAGCTCAAAGCTATTCCTTCTTACCCTACAGTTCCTGATGGAAATTTTAAAGTTCTGCAATTCTGACCCAAGTCTGGTCCCTGGGGTTGATGGAGCAGCTCCAGCTCTGCCTGCTCAGCACAGGGAGCTTTGGCTTGACTTGACCTCCCCAGGGAAACACCGTTCAGTTCTCCCTGTGGATCTTAACCCATCACTCAGCTGGAAGGTCTGGCATTATCCTCATGGCATCCCTGGCTGGTTGCATCCTCTGTGGATGTAACTAAACTTGCCAAATCTTCACTGCTCCTGCTTTAGGGCTTCCATGTGCTGTTTTGCCTGAAGGTACAGAGCACATAATCAACTGAAATCAGTGTTTGGAGGCAGTGCTGGGCTGTTTCAATGAAAGTTCCTTGTTAGCTCCTTGTTGCCATGAAACCCCACATTTTGGGTTGTTAGGAGTGTAAATATGGGAGTAGACTCCTATTTCATATCCCACACTTCAGCTGAAATGATTTGCCAATTAAATCCATTAAAAGGAAATCCATGCCAGTCGTATTTCGTTACAAAACATCACCAATGAGAACAGAAGGATACAGGAAATCAAAATCTATCATTCTTTCCTCAGGAATGACGAATCCAACAAGTGGGAGGGGTGGACTGGATGATCCCTAAGGTCCCTTCCAACATAAACCACCTGAGAATTAATGAAGTTTATAGTAACTTCTGTCATGTGGCTTTAGGGGAGATTTTGCAGACTCCTGAAAATGCCAGGCATTTTTTTTGGGAATACTCATGCCAAACACCCAAAAAGTTATTTTTTAGAATTCTATTTCTACTTTTGTAGAATTGTATTTCTACAAATAACTTTCAAAAGTTATTATTTCAAAAGTTTTAAAAGTGCATAAAATATCAGGATTGTCCACTGAGGATGGCAGTCTTTAATGAAGCAGTTCCTTATGTCTCTGCCCCCCTACCTTGGTCTCTCACCAGGGTTCCCTGGACAGCCACCTCCTTCACCCTGCTGCCAACATCATCTTTCTCTCCCCTGAAGGACCCTTAAGGTGTGACCTGTCCCCAGTTTCAAGCCAAGTTTGAGGCTTGCTCAGGTTTTTTTGCTAAATCTGAGCATTCACAAGTCCTGTTCATGTTATTTGCTGCAGATTCTGGCCCAGATCCCAGAACTGGTCATTTTTTCTGCAGTGCTCTGTGGACAAGGGTTGGTGGAGTTCCTCCTTCGATCCCAACTCAGTTTTGAGGAATCAGAGGTTGGGAATGAGGCAGAGCTGGAACCTGACCCAGCTTTGAGCTCACCTGGGGTATTCTGCAGGCAGAAAAGGACCTTGGGTGGGTGGTTCCAGCTGCCCACGGGTGGCCAGAGTCATTTGAAGGAGCATCCACCTCAGGGCTGCTGAAAGTCACTTGATGGGACCTTGTAATTCCTCGGTTATTTTCCAATCCTGTGTGGACATCCCAGATAGATTCAGATACCTCCAACAGCGCTGGGACACATGGTTTAGGGTGGAATATCATGGAATCATGGAATGGTTTGGGTTGGAAGAGACCTTAAAGCCCAACTCACTCCAACCCCTGCCATGGGCAAGGACTAGAGGATCTGACTCGATCCAATCCAATCCAATCCAATCCAATCCAATCCATTAGATTTTGAAGGCCAGTGGAGCTCTTCCATGTGCTCTTTCTACACATGGAAAGACATAGAAAACTGAATATCCAGAGATACTCACAGCTTCAACAGGAGCTTTGTGCCCAGGAGCTCCTGCCTCACCTCCTGAGGCATTGCTGGAGAACTTTTCCTCCCCAGCTGTCCTTTCCTTGCCCACCTTCTTGAAAGAATTCTGGCTCCACACAGCCCTGAGTCATTGAAATCCAGGCAAAGCCTTTTCCTGAGATGGGATCGGGAGGAGGAATGCTCTGGGTGCCGGAGCGTTTGTGGCCTGGCTCAGAGCCAAAGGCAATTAGCAGCCGACATGAATCTCTGCTGCTCGCCACTCAGCCATGTGCAAATGGCACTTCTTGTCCTGTGGGTTAAGGAATGGCAGTTTAGGCTGTCAAGCCGTGCTCAAGTTTGCTGATTGAAGGGGTTTGGGGCTGCACTATTACAAAAACGATGTCTGAAAAAAATGCTCTTAATCCCTGCTTTATGAGGCACGCGCTGGAGAAAGGCGAAGCCATTTCTTTCTGGAGAAGTAGCAGAATCAGCAGCCAGCGACAGGAACGCATTTGTCCCCTCCAGTCTGAACAAAGTCAAAGTGGAAACTACAAACAAAGGTGTTTATGAACTTCTGAAGGCTCCTGCGAGCGATCTTGGGCTTCCACCAGAGCTGGAATAACAGCTCAGTGGGGGTTTGTTCTCCCTCCCACCTCAGCCCCATTTCATTCCACCTCAGCCCCATTTCATTCCCTCTTAGCCTTCCTTTCTTCCCCTTTTTAACCCAGGGATTTTGTGCTGTCATTTGTCCAGTGCTGTGGCTGTTGGAGACGCTGTGTACTGTGGTGAGAGGCAGAGGAGGGGCCAGGGATCACAGACCCATCTGCACCCCCAAAATCATGCACGAGCTTGCTTTTAATTGTGCTGGAGAGAAGTTTCCTGCTGGGGCTCTTGCTTGTTTAACAGACTCCGGCCTCCACTCCTAATGTATTCCTAAAACTCTCACACTCCACATGACCCCCTGGCCTCAGCGTTGTGGGATGAGGGATTGGGCTGGGCCCATTAAATTAACCCTGGGCAGGGCTCCAGGTACAGGGGATTTGCTTTGGCTCTCAGAAGAAGCTGCATTTGTGCTCTTTGTGCTTTGACAAAGGACTCTGTTATTTCGAGGTCCCCATCCTCTCCTTCTGCTCCCTGCAGGCCTTGGACATGTTGCTTTCCTCTTTTGGGTCATTTGCACCCCAGGGCCAGCACCCATCCCCTCAAACTCCTGTAACTCTTCATATTTCACAGAAATGAAGGTTATGGGATGTTCTTTTCTCATCTCAGCCGTTTTTAACCTCAGCTGCTGGAAGAAATGAGTCTCCAAAATGCCAAGCCTCCTAAAACACTCAGAGGTAGAAGAGAGAGAGACACTTAAGTAATATCCCCATGGAGAGGGGGCAGTCAAGCTTGCAGGTCATTCACCCCTCATCTCCTCCACCTAAAGCAATGCACATCATTCCGGCATGGCTGAGAGGCACAAAAAAAGTCACTTTGGAAAGAAACCCATTTTTTTCCCAAGCCATGACGATGCACAAGAGGCAAATACATCCCCAAATGTCCGGGAGAAGCTGAGTGGGAAATCAGCCAGTGGGAAAGAGGATAAAAAAATGGGCCCAGGAAATCAAACCTTTCAAAGCTTGGGAATTTTCGAGCTCCCTCCTAATTTTCTCCAGTCTTTAGAGCATGGTAATGAGCAGCAGGGAGAAAGGAATCACCACCTTGGGATGCAGATAGGCCGAGGAGGAGGAGTTATTTGAGCTGGGTCTACCCCCAAAAGGTTAATTCCTACGTGTTTC
>NC_031778.1:4945062-4979161 GCF_001522545.3 Parus major
CTCCCTCCCGGAACAAAAGCTGTTAAGAGCAGAGGTGAGAAATGAAGATGTGGCTTGGCTTTGATGGCTTCCATAAAGCTTTTTTAGCACAGGGTGGGGAATTCCAGCAGCACCCCAAAGGGTTGGCAGCAAACATCAGGATGTGAGGAAATAAATTGAGGAAAGGCTCCTTCTCCTCAGCCCTGTTTCCAGATGTGAGTTTGGGTTTATTTCTGCCCTGTTTGGGTGGCTGTGATGGGCCAGGGGTGCCCAGGAGAAAGGAGAGCTCCCACTCTGACCTGGGAACACCTTGAATACTGAAGGGTTCCCATTTGGGAATTTTGACACTTCCACAAGCTTCTATTCAAGCTTTTCACGACAAAAATACAATGATTTCAGGGAAAGGGAAAGTCAAAACTAAGCTGAGAGCAAAATCAACCCTGAATGTTTTTACCTCATGGAAATAAAACATTTTGATACTGTCAAAACAAACCGAGAAAGTTGAAACAATCTGTTTTGATACTTCCCAGTCGAAATCAACACGTTTCCTTCAAAATGTTTTGATTTCAGTCCGACTACATTTTCCTACAGGGGAAGAAACTCCACAGCATTCGCCTGAGACGCTTCCACCCGGATCTGGTGCTGGATTTACTGTGAGAGGCTCAGAGCAGGTCTGGAGGGATGATTAGGGAAGAAGGTATTGTCAGATTGGATAATGAAAATGCATCCATTATCTCTGTATTGTGATGGAAAAGGAGGAAGAGGCACCCAGTATATTCCACAAGGCTAGGAGAGTGACCCTTGGGAAAACAGGATGCCAGTGGCATCTCAGCCTCTTTGACCTTCCCGTGGTCCTGCAGAATCCAGAGCCACTGAACTCTGTGCAGGGATAACAGGATGAGGTGAAGTATGGATAACAGGCATCAGGGCAGGAATTTGCAGACGTAAATTGCTTAAAATGTAGAAAAAAGAGAAGAAGGAATCAGAGGAATTTGTCACCAAACAGTTTTTGATCTTCTGGGAAGACAAGGAAGGACCGAAGTGGGAAATGGAATTGTGATTTCAGTAACTGATTTAATTTCCCGAGGATAAAAATGCAGCTCACGCTGGGGGTGCCTGGGTTTTTAACCTCATCCCTCCTTTATAACCAGACCACTCCTTGAGGGAGGGAAAAGCTCCCTGGGACTGGTGCCCGGAGGATTGGCCAGGTGGTGACTGGTCAGTGCTGAGCCACCTCCAGCCCTGTCACCGGCCCCAAACCCAAACTGCCCCCACCAAATGCTGCAGGGGAGGGCCCCTGCTCACAGCTAAAACCCAGCCAAAGGCTGAGGAGCACTTCCTGCTCCCCTGTCTGTCCACAGGCCTGTTGGGTTAACAAAACCCCCAGGACAGCTCCCTGGGCTGTAAAATCCATCCAAACACTCCGGACAAGATTCCTCTGCTTTCCTTTCAACTCCTCCTTTTGACAGAGCAGACTGCCTCCTCCCCAAAACTCCTGGCACGTGTCTGGCTGATGTTCCTGGAGACAGGCATGTTCTTCATGCCCTTCCTGCTCTGTCGTTATCTCCTGATGGCATGAAGCAGAGAATTCCTTTTCTGAGCGCTTGGCTCACCCACATTCCCTGCAGGAAGCAGGATTCCAGTGTCCTACTCAACAGGCAGTAATGATCCAGCTGCTCTGGGGTCACAGATTTAAATCCTCCCCTTGTGCAGAAAGGAACATTATTACCTCCAGAGCAAGGTCAGGCCTCTTCCCCGTGTTAATTAATCAGTAAAATTAAGCAGTTTGTTCACTACTATCAGTCCCTGAAAAAGCAGGTCACTTATTAAATGAGGGGAGGCTGGTGGAGTCTGACATGTGCCATGGAGATGTGTCAGTACCTCTCAGGCTCAGTTTGGGCACTGTCCTGACTCTTTCAACCTGGTATTTCCCTTCAGGGATGGGATGCAATGCTGGGAAGGAGGAATTAGACAGACCTTGAAGGTCTCGTCCACACACAAGCCAAGTCTGTAGAAGGACTCCTATGGACAGACTTTGAATCAGAGTGCAGGAGTTGCTTGAAGTCATGGAATGGTTTGGGTTGGAAGGGACTTTAAAGCCCATCCAGTCCCACCCCCTGCCATGGGCAGGGACACCTTCCACTGTCCCAGGCTGCTCCAAGCCTTATCCAGCCTGGCCTTGGACACTTCCAGGGATCCAGGAGCAGCCTGAGCACCCTCATAGGGAGGAATTCCTTCCCAATATCCCAACCAAATCAAAATGGTGGGATTAGCTTTGGCAAGACAGATCAGGGACCAGGTCTAGGAGGGAGAAACAATTTTCTTATCAGGCTGGGGCTCCCATGGGGCTGGGATTCCTTGGGCTGGAAGTGGGCTCTCCAGGGAAATCTTCCACCTGGACTCAGACAGCCCTTGCTGAAAGCAGAGTCTATGACAGTTTTCATCATTTCCTAAAATGGGAAAAAGAATTAAAACTCTCCTTTGGTTGGATGACTCCCTCTCTGAGCTCCATTAACTTTATTGACTCGACTCCAGGGAGTACCAAGGCAGAGAAACTCTCCTGGAGGCACCTTAAACTCCATCCTATGCCACCCCCTGCCAGGAAGGGACAGCTTCCAATGTCTCAGGGGGCTCCAAGCCCTGTCCCACCTGGGACACTCCCAGGGATCCAGGGGCAGCCACAGCTTCTCTGAGCACCCTGTGCCAGGGCCTCACTTCCCTCACCAGGAAAAATTCTTTCCCAATATCCCACCTATCCCTGCTCTCTGGCAGTGGGAAGACATTCCCCTTGTTCAGGCACTCCAGACCCTTGGAAATCATCTCTCTCCGTGTCTCCTGTCAGCTCTATCAGGTGCTGCAAGGCCACAATGAGCTCACCCCAGAGTTTCTCTTCTCCAGGCTGAACAATCCCAGCTCTCCCAGCCTTTCCTCCCAGCAGAGCTGCTCCATCCCTCTGCTCATCCTGGTGCCCCCTCTGGACTCTCTCCAGCAGCTCCATCCCCAAGGATATAAAGGATGTGTCCCAGTGAATTCCACCTGGAGGCTTCAAGCACAGCAGGACCCAGCTCCTGTCCCCACCCAGGCTGTGTGTGACCACCTGGGCTGCAGAGCAGCTCCTTTCCCCTGAAGCACTTTGCCTTCCTCCACAGCACCAACTTCCCTGGAGCTGCTGGGGTGGGAAGGAGACATTTCCCCCCCTGGAAAGAGGGAGCACATGGGAATATGTGACCCAGGACATGAGAAGGGAGCTGCCTTTGGTGAGCACTGAGCAGGATGGTGCACTTTCCTGGTCAGAAAAAAAAGATTCAAAAATCCAACCTGTTCCTACTTCATCAAGGACCCCTTGGACAGAGTTTGTCTGTGCTGTAGACCTTGACCTCCTGTCCTGACCATGGGGACAAGGGGAGGCAAATCCAAGGGAGGGAGTGGGGAGGGATGAAGCTGCCAAGGGCTGTGGAGGGGTTGATTCACAAAATAAAATTAGCATTAAGACAACTGCCAGGGGCTGGGAAGCAAACTGGAGATGGGGGTGGAAGCACCCTCATGGGACAGCACAAGCCTGGCCCTGGGCAAGGCTTTGTTGAGCTTTCCATTGAGCTTTGTCTATTCCGGCTTGGACCTGACAATGTCCAAAAACCAGCTTTGATTTCTCTGGGCTTTCGTAACTCAACCCTGAATGACAGCAAAGGCAGATGGAAAAACCTCCTGATTCCATCCAAAAAAATCCAGAAGGAATAAAAAAGGATTTGTCCCTTTTGTTTTCCCAGGACCATGCTACAACTTTCACTACTTTAATTTCCAAAGGCTGTTTTTCCCCCAAAGTGACTGTTGTGGTGTTTATTTTCTTTTTTTCCATCCGTCCTCTCCCCACACTTGCAGATTTAATGTATTCTGTTTCAAACCAGAAGACATCTATGAGAACACAGGCTGGGCCACCAAACTGAATTTTATTTAACCTCCTAACACAAAAAAAACCCCAGCTCATTGATAGCACAAGGAGCAGTGGATTATTTCCCTGTCTTGATGCTCCAGATATGGTCCCTTCCATCTGAAAATTCCAGCAGTTCTCCAGCTATTTCCAAGCCTGCTGCACCACAAGGTGACTGAGGAGCGGCTGCATCCCTCAGAGTTAGATAACAATTATTGGCAGATATAAATAGAGGTTTTCAGCAGCAATATTGTTTAGTATGCTAAATGTTGCTTTAATTTGCTGGTTCAATTGGAAGTGAATTCCTGTCATGAACAGAGCAAAATAGATCAATTATATTACTGCTAATTATTGTTATTATTTTCCACTGTGCTTCTCCAGCAGATTTAGCAAATTTGTCAATCCAGCTCGTTCACCTTCTCGAAACAGAACCTGGCAGACTTGCATGCAAATTAGCCCGGGTTTTCAACAATAATTGCAACTCTTTAGTAATTATCTCACCCTAGACACTCTCCATTTATCACTTTAGGCCTAAAGGCTCCAACACCTTCATCTTCCCAAAGTATTGATACATCGTCCTATATGTTAAGAGAAAAAAAATTGCATTTTTCAGCAATCCCTGCCGTCAGGGGCAGAACAAATGGGAACAAATATCAATATTTGGGGAGAAAACATAGTTACAACCTGATCAGAAATTTCTTGCTGGAAAACCCAATTTTTCCAGCGATATTTGAAAGTAATATGCTAAAAATACCAGCAAATATCTTCATGTTTTCCCAGCTCTGATAAATAGCCTTTTAGATCTGTGTTTCTAGCCCCAAAATAAAAGTTCAAAGCCCATAAACTACGTGACACCTTTCCTGCCTGCCTCTAACTGCATCTTTTCTCCATCAGGATGTCTTTATCAGAAGGTCATAAATCACAGGCATTCCCATTAGGAAGCAGTGAGTGGGATAAGGCAGGTTTCATCTTCAGGTATTCACTTTTATAATTCACTGCTGCATTATTTACTCTTGTGGCTGCAATAATCCCTCTGAGGTCAAATATATGCACATATAAACCAGCCTCAGAGCTGGAGAAAAATAGGGAATAAAAACCTGTGGGTAATGGTGATGGGTGGGCAGAAATTCTGTGTTTGGGAGGGTTTTTGGGTGGTTGGATTTCCTCATGAGTTGGATGCTAGGAAGAAGAGGAGGGTAAAAATTGGAAGAAGTAAAAGGCAGAGGCTGTTCTGCACAAGGGAAAGATGAAGAGGAGCACAAGCCCTGCCCAGGACAGAGGGGACAGGCAGGAAAAGTGAAACCACAGCCCTTTCCAAGCACAGCAGAAGCAGGAAACCAGGGGAGATGAGGGAACAGGGACAAGAGGAATAGATTATTCCATTTTTTGTGCACAAGCAATGGGTCTCCAGAATCCCTGGCCCCAAGCTCCTGCAAAAGCTTCATTCAGCCTGGGCACCAGGGAGATGGGCAAAGAAAGGCTCCCAAACAAGGCTGGGGAAACCCAGGGAGATACAGACCACCTCTGGGTTCATGGGTGGAAAATGGGATTAAGGAAAGGGTGAGCATGCCTGGATAAATGGGATATTCTGGGGAAGGGTTCCCACCCTTCAAAAATGGCACTCACATTTCACAAATCTGGGACGTGGTGAGAGGAACAGTCTGCTCATGTGCTCTCCTGCACATTCCCAAGGCTTTTGGCTGGATCCTGCACTGGAAAACCTGGAGGCTCACAGTGAGAGGCCAGGCTGATAGGGAGGGAATGGTAGGAACAGAGGCACAGTTTGGCAGAATGGCTGTTTGTGACCCCCAAGGATCTCTGCTGAGACCAGAGGGGCTGAGGGAGTGCTGGGGCACCAGTATCTGCTGGGCAGCACAGAATCATGGAATGGTTTGGGTTAGAAGAGACCTGAAACACCCTCTCCTTCTACCCCCTACACCTCCCACTACCCCAGGCTGCTCCAAGCCCCATCCAACCTGGCTTTGGACACTCCCAGGGATCCAGGGGTGGCCACAGCTTCTCTGGGCAGCCTCTGCCAGGGCCCCACCATTTTCATTGTAAATCACTTCCTCCTTATGTCTGATCTAAACTGATCCCCTTTTAATTTAAAACCCTTGTCCTTGCATCCAGGTGTCCCGCAGGCCACAGGAGTGGGGGAAGGCAAGAATGACCCTGAAGACACCAAGGACTGTGCACAGGGTGTGTCCAGACACCTCTGCAAGGACCATTTCTCCAAGGATGCAGCTGGAAAGCACTCCTAAGTCTTCCTTTTAGCTCACATGTAGATCCACCTTTCTCAGATGTCATAAAAGCCAGTTTTAACCCTTGGGATGCACTGGGAGGAAGGGAAGCTGCTCTGCAGTGAGGCTCAGGTGGCTCCACATCCCATTTTGTGACCCTGAATTCCTTGGCTCCAATACGTCTGACAGCCAAGAGCCACATCCAGCCAGGAGGGAGCTCCCAGAGCTGAATTCCAGTGGTAAAATGGCATCTGATATTCCACAGTGTGAAAAGCAAAGCACATGGCAGGGAAATAACCTGGCTCAACATTCCCCAGGAAAGGAACTAAATCAGTTATTCCCTGGGAAAGGAGCTCTGGGAGCTGTCAGCCTAGGGAAGGGATTCCAGTGGCAGGGGAGGGACAAGGGGAGAAGGAGAGAAGTGCTCCTGCATCAGGTCATGCTGCTCCTTCATCTCAGGCATTGTGACCCTGCAGAGGTATCACAGAACAAGGAATAATTCCAGCAGGGTGGAGGAGAAGCAGCATCCTGAGCCTGGGGTGTTCAGTGGGAGCACAGTTTGTGTTGTGAGTGATGTGGGGGAATGATGGCTCCCCTCCTGAGATCCTTGGATGGGAAGGAGCTCCTGCTTGTCCACCCCCCTTCTCCACCCATTTCCTTTAATCCCAAATTTCCCAGTGTGTTTATAACCTGTAAACCCCTCTGATTTGTCAGGCCTGGGAGGGAGGGGAGGTACAGACAGATTTGATGTGTGTGTTCAGAAAAGACCTGAGAAGGTTGTGCCTGTGTGGAATGCTGAGGGCTGTGCCAGGTGTGGAAGGGCAGGGCATGTGGCAGGGTTTGGTGCCAGATGTGGAGGGCACAGCAGGCTGCTCAGTGCCAGATGTGGAGGGCACAACCCAGGACAGTTTTTTTGGTGCCAGATGTGCAGGGCACAGCCCGTGGCAGTTTTTTTGGTGCCAGATGTGCAGGGCACAGCCTGTGGCCCTGGGCTTGTTCCCAGCCAGAACACTGGGATGCACAGCCTGGGCTGGGTTCCCCACTCCAGAGATCACCACTGTCACACATCTCTGCGTCTCAAACCGTGAAATGAAGAGGAGCCGCTCAAAGCCATGCAAACCCAGACAAAATGGAATCAATGCAAAGCAGAATGATGTGGAAAATGCCGGGAAGGAGTGTTCTCCTGGCTGCAGAGACGCTCACACACTCCTTGCTTCATGAATATGTAGAAACAAGAAGGTTGCCTCCAAATGTCAGCCTAAATGGACACACTTTTCCGTCCTATAAATATCCCATTTTATTCTGAGGCAGCAGAATGCAGACAAGTTACAGCTCAGACCTCCAAAGCCCCGTCTCCTGCTCCTCCAAATTGGTTTATCTGGGCTGTAAATTCTTCTGGGCTCCGTGATAAAGATCCTTTGCTTTCATCTTCCCTGGAGGTTGTCAAATCCCAGTGATAGGGTGACCTGGAAAATAAAGGGGGGATTGTTGTAAATATTTCACACTCTCTTTGGAACCAAGAGCAACAACTGATGCTGGAGTCAAGTGAAATGCAGGGACTGGTGGGATCAGGGAGAATCGGGTGCAGGGAGAGCTCATTTTATTGGCATCTGGCAGAGGAAGATTTTGTCCTTGGGAAAAAAATGTTCTGAGGACTAGACACATTCAGTTTGGAGGGGAATTGTGGATCAGATGGAAATGACAGTGTGATGTTAGCCCTCTTATCCTGCTCCTGGAGGGTAATTTTAGGGTTCTCCCATTCCCAAAGAGGTCTCAGCCCGCCCAGGGGATCTTTGGTGTTCTAGACTGGAGGAGAAACTGGAATTTCAGTGGGCAATGGGAAGCAATGGCATTGCAGTGTTCATATGGACATCTCGATCCAGGCAAGGTGGGAATGCCACTAGAAAAATCAGCAGGAGAATTCCCCTTCTCCTCCATCAAGACAACATGTCTGTGACTGTAAATGGGATTTACCATCTTCCTGAGCCCTGTCCACTTCCAGGCCTGGCTGACACCCACTATCCATCAGGAAAAAGCCAATAATTCATTTGGAGTCACTTATTTGATTAGTTAGGGCTGGGTTTTCCCTGGTATTTAATTTTCCTGGGAGCAGAAAAGTGGTTTTTGGGGCTTTGCAACTTTGCAATCCCTCCTGACTAATTCCTGCAAGTCCACCCTGGACAAGGGACTGCATTCCCAGGCAGTTCCCATGAACAGGTGACATTTCCATGTGCTGAACCACAGCTTCCTGGGGGTGAATGGCCTCTCACCCAGGTCAGCCCTACATTGAAATCCCAAAGAAAGGGAGAACCATCAGGAATTCTGCATGTCTCAGGAATGGTCTCCAGCTTGGCTTGGGGCAAACTGTGGAAGCAGTGGCTGTCCCTGAGAGGTGTTGAGTGCTGGCACCTCATGCTGGGCTTCCTGATCATCCTGTTTGGATGCTCAACCATTCCAGAAAGTGGGTCCAAGGATACCCTCATGACAAATCACTCATTGTGTCTCAAATTGTCTCATTTCCCTGGGGGTTTCATCAACAAAAATCACCATGGCTCTCCCAATTTGTCCAAGATCAAACACCTCAAAACTGCAAATGCAAGACCAGGGGGCATCTGAGAAAATCTGGGGCACAGCCCTGGCTCTGCAAAGTTACAGCAAAAAATAGAAAAAAAAAGTTTAAAAGTTGCTTTTTGAGATGGTTCTCATGAAAAAAAAACATGCAATGACAAATTCCAAGTGAAAACTGGGATTTGGTTCTATTTATACCTTCTGCAAATCCACAGACAATATAAATGAATTTGAGATACAAAATGGAACGAATTAGGCAGACTGGTAAGAGGGAGTTACATCCCTTCCGACAGCAGCATGCAGTAATCCAGCCAAAATATTTCAGAACTAATTACTCTCCAGCCTTCTAATCCCTGGTAGAGAGAAAAATAACAACCCACCCCATATATTTTGGGAAGTTCATTGGAAGCATCTGTTTAAGATGTTGTTAATCCTTCCTTGCAAACTCATTGGTTGGGTGATAATGAACCAGCCCTGGTTGTGCTCAGCGTGCTGAGACCTAAACCTCATCTTGCTTAAAGCTGATTATTCCCTACAAAGGAACACAACTCAATCCCTTTTCTTCTTGCTTTACTTTTGTTTCTTCTGGTGAGAACTTTTCATTCCTCCTTCGCTTTTCCAGCCGGCAGCTGGCAGCAGAAAATGGCTTTAATCTCAAATTTCAGGATCAATATGGAAGGGCACTATTGATTTTGGCACACCGAGATGACCCCAGGGGTCTGCAGCAACCACTGAGGACTTTTGATGTTTCTGGACCTTCTTCAAGTAGAATTTCTAACAACCTCCCACCCTCCTGAAGCCAAGCCAGGAGGAGTTTGCTTTGCTGAGCAGCAGCACAGCGGGGTCCTGGCATGATCCAGTGGGGAGGCGTCTCCCTCTGGACCTCAAAGCAAGGGAAGGGGAAAAACGCCCTCGTGCCTCAGACAGGTTAGAGAAATCCATTAGAACCTCATTTCCATGGAGGAACATGGCACTGGAAGAGCACCCAGACGGTGTCTCCGACCGGAGACCTGGTCCTGCCATCCCTCTTCCAGGAGCATTTGCCAACACCTTAAATCCCAGACTTCCTGACTTTGGAGTGCCTGATTTGAGTTCTCTTGAACCATCTGCGTTTCTCTGCGATTTTCAGTGATGTTTTGGAGAGGTCTGGATTCAATTCTCCTAATGGCCCAGCTAAGATCACTCCTGCACTTTGGGGTGAGTTTGGGATGCTGCCCAGAGCAAACAAAAGAGGAGCTGTGGGGTTTTCTTTTGCTTTTTTGCTCCTATAAATTTGACACATTTCAGATTTATGCTTGTGGTGTCTGTACAGTTTTTTATCTGATTAAAGAGGGATGAGGAAGGAAATGGATTGCTTGGAGCCACCAGGACAGCATCTCTCTCTTCCTCCAGACTGCCACTGGCTTGGGACAAATTGAAAGTCTTCCCAGTGCTCAGTTTTTCACACTTTTGGAGGTCACCTACACCAGGATTCCACAGGTCACCAAGTTGGGGGCCTGTCTCTCCCTCCAGCAGCCCTAAAATCTGTGTGACCACACTGGAGAGAACAGATGTGAGGCTGACACATGTCCCATCAGGTCTGTCTGTCAGTCAGATACCCAAAGAGAAGAGGAATCATTTTCTTACCTCCAAAAAAACCTCTCAAGACACTTGAAAATGGGGTTTTGCAGGAGCTGGTCTCAGGTCTGGTCCTGCAGAACACTCCTGGGGGATGGGGTGGAGACTTCCCAAACAGTGGGGTTTGTTCTGCTATGGGAATGTAGAGGAACTGGAGGATGGGGTTTCAACACAGGGGAGGTGCTGATAATGCAATAAAAAGGTCTGAAAATAAAAACAGAACGGGATTTAGCAGGGATAAAGGCAAAGTCTCACAGAGGGACCGCAGGGATGAGATCCTGTCCGCCAATAGCGACTGGAGAGGTCTGGGGGATGTCACCCATCAGGCACAGCCCTTAATCACCAACTTCCCAAAGCTGTCAGGAGGGTCTGGATCCTTCCAGGGATGTAAAACAGGGAGGGCAAACTTGCAGAGTAATTTGGCTTGGCAGGGGTCCCCAGGCACTCTTCCCCAGATTTCCCAAGAAGGTGGATGGGGGGAACCAAGGGGGCAACAGGAGTGGGCAGAGAGGTAAAAAATACACTAAGGAAGGAAAAACTGTGGGAATTGGGGGTGGTTAATCCACAGAAGAGAACGTTGCAGGGAAAACGTGCCACACTATGGGAGTTCATTTTAGTGTAGGCAAAGCAGAGAAGGTTTGGTTCCGTGGGTCCAGGGAGGAGAACGGGGTGGGAAGTGCAGCACGTTCTGGGAAAAGGACACATTTGAAGGGTTGGTGTGTCTTGCAGGCAAAAATATCTCCATGCTGGTGGGTGGAACTGGAGCAGAAACAGTGAATGATTCCCCTAAATATTGGTCCAAAATTATTATTTTATTCTTTTTAGAGGGCAGTCTTCTGTTTTGTAGTTTTGACCCTTTTCTTCCGAAGAGGAAAGCCAAGCACAAACTTTGCCTTGTGACACACTGAGATTCGCAGCTTGGTCTCCTGCCTTCCAAATCAGCCTTGTTGTGCAGCTAAAATAAACCAAAACAATGCTGGGAGGAGGCGTTTTCTTTCTCTGTGGAAACCCAAGATCAAATATTTCCACTGGCCCGAGCAGCACCACCACCAACTGTTCCACATTCCCTGCTCACTAAAATGTGCTCAGCATGGCCAGACTCCTGCTGGGAGTGGGATGGAGGGGGAGAAGAACCAGTCTGGATCCTGCAGCTCATCTTGGGGTGGAGGAGCTGCTCCTGCCACACTCCCTGGTCTGACAGGAGGTTGAAAATTTGCTTTTTCTCTGTGTTTTGAAGTTAGTGAGAGCAGTGTCTGGAAGTTTCTGAGCAGGGAGATGGCCTTTAGACATTTGTTTGGTGAGAGAAGATGTGTATGTGGCTGGCAGAGGGGCTTTCACTCACACCTCACTGATCAGGGCTCTTGCAGTTGCTTGAGAAAGAGTTTTTGGCATTTTGTGGCACCGCCAGGAGAAACAGAGCTGTTAATGATGGGTACAAAGCACCCTGTGTGTGCCCAAGAGCAAAACTCATCCCAAATCCTGAGCTCTGGAGAGGTGGGAAATCAGATGTCAGTAGATCTTCCGAAACCACAAGGTTTCTTTTGAGTTCTGGAAACTTTGTAGCCAAGGAAAAAAAGGCAAAGAGATAACAAAGGGTTCCCTTCCCAGAGCAGAACAATAAAGGCCACTCGTTGATCATTTGAATTTCTTGCCTAATGAAATTGGATACAGTCTGAACACCCCCCCTACGCCAAAGGCTAATTCATTTCCACATTTGAAAGGCGTGTTATCAATTACTGACTGCAGATGTAATGATTTCCAGAGCTGCTTTGGATTCTGATACCCGAGCCTTTGAGGATTTATTGATGAGGAGTCTATAAAGTCAATTTTGAGCTGTGCATTCAATTCATCTCAGGAGTGTGCACCCAGCTCTTGGGGCTTTGAGTCACAGCTCAGCCAGGCACATAAATATCTCCTTTTTCTCACCAGCACACTTTGAATGCCGTTTAAATTCAAGAGTTCCCCATATCTCCTGGAGGACCATGCTGCAAGGACGTGGTGTGAAACACAGCAGTGTCACAGGGAAGGACATCACCCTCCACTGCCCACTTTGGAAGTCACAAATGTCCACAGTGCCTCTCCAGGCTCCAATATTTGTGAGTCCTTAGAGAGATTCGATAATTAGCTGACACTGATTTAACGAGGGCAGAACCTAAAGCGCTCCCCAGCTTTGCTCTCAGGAACGGGTGGATTCCCTAAGCTGAACCATTAAAATGCCACATCTACCTGATGCAAGCAGCAAGAGCAGTAGCTTTAAGTCTGAATACCTGTTTTTTCAGACCCAAAAGGTGCCTCTGAATTGGTAATGTTATCACAGGAAACCATGATAACAGCAAGAGGAGCTGTCCCTTCCTTGTGCCCTCCACATTCTGCAAAATACCTTTCAGATTGGTGTTTTTTGATGTTTTTCACCTCTTATTGACACATTTGCAGGCCCACGTCTCAGGGTGACTCTGAGAAGTGTCCTGTGACACCCTGCTTTAGCCTGAAGCAAGTGACAAAGCCACAACATTGGGATATCAGGGCTGGCCACCAGCCCCAGCTTATCCATGGCAGTGCTTGTGGTGTCCTGGGAAAAACTGGGGCAGGTTTTCATCTGGCTGGGGATTTGGGAGGACATTTTTAGGATTTTTGCATGCTTTTGACCGACACAAACCTCGCCCTGTCATCAGCTGTTTGCCTGGCTTGGTCCACAGAAGTTTTCCCTTTCTCCCATTTGTGAAAGTGTTGGATTTGCCTTCCGTGGTCTGGCAGAGGGAAGACCATTAATGGCAGGGCTTTTTGCTCCTCCTGAGCACAGGGATGGGGTCTTGTGGGGTTTCTGAGGGTGCTGTGTGTGCCAGCAGGGCTGGTTACAGAGGACCCCAGCACACATCCCTTTGTGCCCATCCATCACTCTGGGGTGTGTCCTCTGGGACCTCTGGGACCCAGAGGTGCAGAAACTCCTGTGGGGGATCCACTGGGCTCCTACTAAAGGAGCAAGATGCTGATTTAATTAGGAGAATGGGTTTATTGGTGTTTAGATAAGAACAGATCCTGTTCTCGTTCCCATATCCGTGCATGGCAGCACGCTTTGTTTTCCCCTTTCTTCTTGTGTCTTATAAACCCAGCTCCACATTTTCTTAACAGGGAAAATTTATAGAGCCAGAGCTCCAATCATTATAAATCACGCAGAGCACACAAACACAAGAGGCGAAAAGCAAGCGAGAACATTGCAAATCATTCAGTGTCAATAATCTCCGTTGTTATTTGCAGCCAGCAAAGGAAATTGGACTTTTTAATATGTAACACATTAACCTGAGTGTCTGCCTAAATGGAGCTGCGTTTTTAATGTGTTGACATATTCACACAAGTGCTCTTTCTCTAATTCCCCCAACCTTAACATAACAATAATATTGTCAAATCATTAGCAGGCCCTTAGAGAAGGATTAATTCTCCCTAATGACACAGTGAGTTACACCCTTGGCTGTGGCCTGGCCACCCTGAGCCCATGGCATCCACCTGGGCACGCCTGGTGCTGCTCAGGGCTAGGGAAAGCACATGCTGGGAAGGGTGAAAGCAGGAATTCCACCAGTTTGGTGGACTGGATTGCAGTGGCAGAAGCTACATTCATGGAATCACGGAATCACAGAATGGTTTGGGTTGGAAAAGACCTTCAAGCCCATCTCATTCCAAGGGGCAGGGACATCTTCCATGAGCCCAGACTACTCCAAGCCCCATCCAGCCTGGCCTTGGACACTTCCAGGGATCCAGGGACAGCCACAGCTTCTCTGGGCAACCTGTGCCCAGAGGCCTCAGCACCCTCACAGGGAAGGATTCCTTCTTGACATCCATCCAAACCTGTTCTCTGTCATTTTGAATCCATTTTCCTTGTCCTGTCACTCCCCGCTCCAACTCTTGCAGTGTTATTTTTCCTAGGTGATGTGGTTCATTACCCGTGGGGGGGATTTGTGCTCCCAGTGCCATGGGATGAGGTGTGAATGTCCTGACCGTCCTGCCATCCCGCTCCAATTCCCTGGATCTTGTGCCCAGCTCCAACGCGCCCCTAGCAGGAGTCACAGAGGGGATGAGGAGAATCTGGGAGTCAGGCAGGGTGTGCCCCAGCTCCACAAAGCACAGCAGAGTAAACCACAGCTCTGGACAGAGGAGGGCACGAAGCTGATGACCCTGAATACTCAGGGAATGAACGCTGGGAGCTGCTTCCCATAATTGCACTGGAGAGGCAGGGAGTGGTCAGCTCTGCTCGCCCCGCTCCTCCCGTGGCTCTCTTTATTTTGCTGCGTTTTTCCCTGGTTTAATATGGAGTTTTTACGGGCAGAATGTGCTCAGGATGGTGCATAATGGGCCCAACTGTGCAGAAATGTCATGCATGCAAAATCTATGCAAAGCCCCTGCTATGCTTTTGCCTGAATCAATTTAAAGAAGATGCTCCATAAAACAGGATAAAGCCAGATTAAGTGCATACAAATGAGGCAGCCCAGGCAAGGCTTTCGGAATTTGTTGGAGACAGATGGAATACAAATGGAGGCAGGAATTGCACCGGTGCATGTGTAAAACACACTTGGCAGATCCACCCAGGGAGGTGGAGGGGAGAGAAGCAGCCTAAGGAGGAGTCCCTCTGCAGAGGTCACCTGCAGGCAGAGAGGACAATGAGCCAGACTCGAGGCCCATCTTCCTTCCCAGCTACGTGGGCTTTGGTTTTCCAGCAAATCCCTTGGAAAGCAGCACAGCTTTCTGAGGCAGCTTCATGAGGAGCAGAGGCACCACACGAATTCAGAGGGGGGAAAAGCCCATCAGCAGAGCTGCCCGGTGTTATTTGCTTTGCTTCCACATTTATTTGATATTGTGGGATCATTTTCAACTCCCAGCCCACTGCAGCTTTTCCCCTGCCAGCATGGAACAGGCTCCACAGGATGGTGATGCCATACGTGGCCAGGCTGGGATGCAAAATATCCTGTGAAATAAAGAGAGCAGACTGGGAACTTCTGTTCTCCTCAGCTGAGAACAAGGGAAGTGCACAGAAAATTGATGAAAGGGAAGACTTCCTTTTTTTTTTTCTTTTTTTTTTTTTCCCCCCCCCCACACAATTAGCTGATGGAAATCAATGCCAGGAGATTCTGCTGAGGCTGAAAACTTGGCAGGCTGCAAACACTGACGGGACATTTACGTGGGTGACAAGCACACCTTGTGACAGGGATTTAGGGAGCCCCAGCAGGGGCTGTAATCCACAGGCTTAGCTCAGTCAGGGGTTTTTTGCATCAAATTCCTGAAGAAATGTGGTCCCACCTGCTTTGCCAGTCCATGTCCATGTGGCAGCCCTTTGGCTCTTCCTTCAGTGAGTAATTCCTGTGTCTTCTGGCCATGCCTCACTGGAATCACAGGATGGTTTGGCTTGGGATGGACCCTGGAGATCATCCAGCTCCCAACCCTGCCATGGGCAGGGAACTTCCCACAAGAAGTGGAAGTGGCCACAGGTTCCATAACTCAAAGGTAATTTCCGTTCTGGAAGAGCTGTGGAATATCAGCAGTCAGGTGGAGATGAAGATGTTCTTCCAGTGGCTCCTGAGAAAACCCCAGTTCATCCCTGCCTGGATATTTTGCTGAATCAGAAGGCAGAATCCTCTGGGTGCTGCAGTACTCATGGAAACAGTCCGAGTTTTCCATGGGTACTTTGGGAAAACAACGTGTCCTCAGGCTGCTGGGGAGGAACTTACTTGGAAAGGGAACTCAGGGTCTCCAGGCTTGGAACCAGAAGTAAAAACCCCTGTGAGGAGGAGCTGCTGCTGTTTTGGGAATGTCCTAAGGAAGCAAAGGCTGGTAGAAATGAGGGTCTGCCCCAGCCGGCACCAAAACCCATCTGTTCTTCTGTTTGGGGGTATATTTTAGGGAAAATTTATGCTGAATCTACTTAGACAGTCCTAAATATTTCATTGGCACTAGTGAAGATATTCCCACAGCTTCAAACCAAGCATATGGCCCTAGGAGGAAAGAACTGGAAGTAATGATGATTAAACTCTGAAAAATATCTGTGGTCCCCTTTCAGCCAAAAAATAAAGAACATTTAATACTGATTATTTCAGAAAGTTAATGAATACAGAAACTTATGTAACTGGAAGGTCTGGACTTATTTTGAGGCTACACCTCAAATCCTGGGGTCAGTTTTGGGCCCTGCATGACAAGAAGGAGATTGAGGGGCTGGAGTGTGTCCAGGGAAGGGAACAAAGCTAGGGAAGGGGCTGGAGCACCAGGAGAGGCTGAGGGAGCTGGGAAAGGGGCTCAGCCTGGAGAAAAGGAGGCTCAGGGGGCCCTTCTGGCTCTGCACAACTCCCTGACATGAGGGGACAGCCAGGGGGGTCAGGCTCTGATCCCAGGGAACAGGGACAGGAGGAGAGGGAACAGCCTCAGGCTGTGCCAGGGGAGCTTCAGGCTGGACACAGGAGGAATTTTTTCCCAGAAAGGGCTGTCCAGCCTTGGCACAGCTGCTCAGGGCACTGGTGGAGTCCCCATCCCTGGAGGGATTCCAAAGCCCTGTGGATGTGGCACTTGGGGACGTGGGTGAGTGGTGGCCTTGGCTGAGGAAAGGGCTGGACTCAATGAGTTTAGAGGGCTCTTCCAACATAAACAATTCCATGATCCTGTGATTTTGTGTGGTGGCTGTTTGTGTGAGATGTTGGTTTTTGTAAAACTGTTGCTCAACTCTTCCACCCTTGGAGAGGAACTTCATGTGGCCAAAAAATACCTGGAAAGTGCTCTCCATGGCTGGCAGTTCACATGCTGATATCAAAAACACACAGCCAATCATTCCCACTAAAACTGGGAGCTCTCACAATGCTTGACTTTCCAAGTGTGAAAAACTGTTCCTGCTCTTCCAGAAGTCATTTCTCCTGAGGAAAACTGGGAGATGAAGCCATACAGACTGGGAAAATTCTCCCCATGATTTTAATTTGTGTTTTTCTCTTCATTCCCATGGACAGCTGTGCCAGGGACACAGCCATGTGTTATCCTGCTCAAAACCAGGGAGCTCCCGGGATCTGCCATGGTGGCTCCACGAGCCAAGGGCTGCAGGGGCTTGGCTGGGCAGGAGGGAGAAGAAATCCTTTCCACCTGTGCTGTAGCTCTCGCTGTTTCGAGCTGAACAATTCAGGGTTTGGATTTTAATGAAGGTGTCTCTGGTGCTGACAATTTTCCTGCTTCTCTAGAACAAAAAACCTTTCATTTTCAAACCTGAGATGAGTTCTGGCTGTGAGTCTGAACTGCTCCTTGTTGATTCAGGGAGTGTCCAGAGATGCTGAGGGTGACCAGGAGACCTCCTGTGGACTCCTCCAAGCAGGTTCAGAACCTTTGTCAGGCTCAGTCTGCTTCCCTTTGCTTCCTGCTCTGAGCAGGGATGTGGGAAGTGGCCTCAGACACTCAGGGTGCAGCACCACTGAGATGTTTCCTTAGTCCAGACCAAGGCTTCAGGAGCCAGAGGCTCGGTGTGGGGGTGGGTTGGTGTCTTGGATCCCTGTGAACCTGGAAAAATGTGTCTGTGTCCTGTTTCACAGCTCCACAGTTCACAGATAGGATGGGAAGCTCATCCCTATCACCTCCTTCCATGGGTGAGCCACAGCCCTCAGCCACCCTCAGTGTTCCACACACAGAGAGGCTTTGGAAAACCTTTGATCTTTCTCTCTTCTCCTTACAGACCAGGATGTTTCTAGTTCTCCTCTGCCTCCCCCTCCCTGTGAGGATTCCCATCCTTCCCAGTTGTCCTAACCATGATCCATCAAGGAACACTTTTTCCCAGTGATATCTCCTTTAACTTTGTTAAGGGTATTGAATGTAATTCTGGCAGACTTGGTTTTCATTGAAATATTTTTTCCCCAGCTTAAAGATTTTTAGAGAGATTTTTAGACTTTGATTTCACTTGGTGAGCTGTTTTCTTAAAAAAAAAAAAAGAAGGGAAGAGAGGGATGGATTCGGAATGTGCGAAAAGTAATGCTCCAGGATTTTCTCCCCGTGACATGGTTCCCCTAGGAATCACCTCGCTGTTTCATTTCCATGTTTTTTACTGCTCAACCTCTCAGAAATAACATTTCTTTGTTTAACATTCCTGACCCAGCCAGGAATGCAAATCCAGGCTGCTCTGGGTCTGCATCACCTCGGATCGGAGCAATGCCCGTGCCCTGGGCCCTTGCTGCAGCTCAGCACAACCAGAGAGGGCTTTGGGGTTCCCTGGGAAAGACAGCAGATAGAAAGCAGGGAATGTGACAACCCAGCAGAAAATAAATTATATTCCCTGGCTTTTGTGCAGATCCCAGGAGGACTTGAGAATATACACCAGGTAGAATGTCCCCGGAGAACCAGAACCAGAGCAGGGCATGAAGTGAGCCCAGCCATGACCAGGCACCCCCTGGGACAAATACCCCATGAAACGGCGATTGTGAAAGAAAGGAGCAGACATTCCATGCAGGACATTCCACAGGACTTTATGCATCCCTGAGGAGAGATAATTCAGAGCTTTCTTCCCAGCCTCAGGAACTGCTGTGCTGCCAGGCAGCCAAACCAAGGGACAGCTTCCACCTCAGACACGTTTCCTTCCTGATGGGAGCCTCTGGAGTCCAATTCCAGCACCCTCACGATTCCAGACAGCTCACAGTTAGGACCATAGAATCATGGAATGGTTTGGAGTGGAAAAGAACTTAAAGATCCTCTCATTTTACCCCCTGCCATGCGTAGGGACACCTCCCACGGTCACAGGTTGCTCCAAACACTGTCCAACCTGGCCTTGGACACTTCCAGGGATCCAGAGGCAGCCACAGCTGTTCTGGGCACCCTGTGCCAGGGCCTGCCCACCCTCACAGGGAGGAATTCCTTCCCAATATCCCACCTAAATTTTTCCTCTTTCAGTCTGACCAGGGGTTCATTAGAGCTGGCAAAGCACAAAGAATCAGGGCCTCTGAAGTTGTTGTGGCTCTCTGTCAGCTGCAGGATCCTGCTGAAAAGCCGACAATGTCCTGATAAAGCCCCTGCTCCTGATTGTACCCCAGGGAAGGGAATTTAAGCACCAGAGGAATGGCTGGAGAGAAGTCCCCAAGGGAGCCCTGGAGCTTCCCTGAGCAAACACAGCAGCAAGGGACAGAGCAATGAGAGATTTCACTTTCAGAGGCCTTAACAAAGAAACATGCTGGGGATGCTCCATCAATCCTATTGTAGCGGCTAGACCTAGAAAGGTCAAAGAGTAAAAATTCTGGGCCCAAATCTGGCTCTTCCAGGCGTGGACGTGGTGTTTGAACTGGCATATCTTCCTCCCCACCCCAAAAAGTGGGACCTGGGAAAGGTGACACTCTTGCCTTCCCAATACAGAAGAGGCAAATTATCCTGATGAAAATGGAGCCACCAGCTCGGAGCTGCATGTCCCATGGGGAAGAAACTCCCATTGTCCCTATCCATGACGCGGGGATCTCGTGTTTGTCATTCCCCTCTTCTTTAAACTGCAGTTTTGAAATAGGAATGTGTGAATTGAGCTGGGTTAGTCCCTGTTTGGATAATGGAGCGTGTGTCCCACTCCATCCCAAAGCTTCCCTCAGCCTGGGGCAGCTGGAGCCAGGACATCCTGAAGGTCCCACTCCAGTCCTGCTTGTGGCAGGTCCTTGTGGAAGAACAGAAACCATTTTAGGAGCTGTGTTTAGGAGGGAAGTGAAGCCTTGTTTTCCTCCTGCAGCAGCAGCTGCCTGGGGCTCCTTTGGATGCTCATTTACAAAGTCATCCTTGGTCATTTATTTCCGAACCTGCTGAGGAACAGCTGCTCCCATGAGAAATGTGGCAAATCCTCCACAGGGCTCTTCAGACTTGGGGCAGGAGATTTTTGGCAAACAGAAGAAGGAGCAGGTGAAGGAGGCAGGAGCTGGTGGTTTGGACACAGAACAGCCAGAACCAGGTCCAGGCACACTTGTTGTGGGGCTGGAGCTTTGCTCAGGGGTGCTGGTTGGAGAATAGGTCCAGCCCAGCACAATTCCTTTGGGATTTATCCTGCAGTGAGTGTTTGAAGTTTGCTGCTGCCTCCTCCTTCTTGCCCCAGTGGCACCACCTGACACTCAGCTGTGCAGGCCCAGCGGGCTCTGAGCTGTCCAGTGAAGGTCAGGGTTTGGTGCCCAGGTGCCCAACAACACCAGCTTCCCAAAGAGGCTCAGGAAAACCTTCTGGGGAGGGAGAGGAGACCTGGCTCCTGTGAGAAAGGGCTGTGCCTCAGCAGAGCAGTGTGTGGGGAGGATCACACCCCACAGGGCTCAGGGCCTTGGTGAGGCACCTGGAGCAGAAGAGAAAATCCCACTGGAGTTCTGGGACAACCCTGTTGCCTAAATGTACAAAATCCTTTTGTGTCTCCAACTTGGCAGGGCTGAAGTTTGTCTGGGAAAGACCCAACTCCATCACTGGGAATGAGCATCACTAAAAAACAGGAGCTTTCCAATAGGAATCAAAGATTAAGAGAATAGTAGAAGGCCTGGAGAGATGGAGATCATTGAAAGTCCCACACAGTTCAAACTCAGTTTTCAGCCTCAGCCAAATCCCATACCCAGCAATGAGATTGGGAGCTGATGGTGCCTGGCTATGGGTGGGGTCAGCAGGGGGTGCAGGGATCTGCACCAGCTCTGGTGCAGGGGTCTGGCACAGTCCCCTGTGTAGGAAAAAGATGCTGGGAGTGCATCCCTGCTATCTCCAGGGCCTCTCACGAAGGTCTGAGCTGTGCAGAGCCAGAATTCCCAGCTCGTGGCTTCTTCCAATCCATCTGCAGGACTGGGGTGCTGAAATCCCACTGGGAGGCTCCATCACGCTTCCAGAGACCCTGCTGGAAAGGCACTGCCCTTCCCATCCCTGGAAGTGTCCAAGGCCAGGTCAGTCAGGACTTGGAGCAACTGGGCCTAGTGGAAGGTGTCCCTGCCCATGGAAAGGGGTGGAATGGGAGGTCTCTGAGGGCCCTTCCCACCCAAACCACTCCATGATTCTATGGAAGGGCTGCAGCAGTGGGACTGAGAGCCACCCCAAATCTGGGCTGCTGTAGGGAGCGGAGAGGGGAAGCAGTGAGGCAGAGCAGATAAAGATTTGCATGAACAAAGGAGTTCTATTTTCTGTTCGGGGTTTTTTTGTTCCCCAAAACAAAGGAGAGACTGAAGAGCGCCTGTTTAATTTGTGAATTTCACAGCTTCGCCTCGCACAAGAGAGGGGGGAAGGAGCAACAAAAAGCCCAACAACAGGCATGGAAAGAGCCCCAAGTATTAATGGCAGCTGATCAATAACTAATCCGCAGTGTTCCAGTTACCAACTTGATGGAGAAAATTCACGGTGCTTAAGTAATTCCAACTAATCTTAATGAATGCCTCCATGCCTACATGCCTGCAGAGCTGTGTGAAATTTATAGAAAAATGTCATTTCGGCTCTCTGAATATTTTTTCCCCTCGCAGTCATCAAAGGAGCATAAAAAATGCTCTTAGAAATCTGCTATCTCTCCCTGCCAGATGAGGGCTTCAAAAGGCCAGCACTCATTTTTTAGTCGTAAGCAGGGAAGATTATGAATACATTATCTGGTTAACATTAAAAAAAAAAATTCAAAACACCCAATTTTACATTCTTACTTATTTATCCCGTGCCTCTGTCCCCTTTGTGCAAGTCACCCTCTTCCCCGCTGAAGAAAATAATGCCAAGTAGACAAATCAGCTACAAGTAGGCAAGCGGTGATACATATTTTTGTTCTATTTTTATTTGGCGCTACTTCGGGAAAATTTCAAAGGGAAAGGAAGATCAATATGGTGGTTTTGAGCTTTCTCTGTCTTTGCCTGCTAAAAGCTGATGAGTTTCTCTCAAGTTTGGGAGCAGCCTGCAGGAGAAGCCTCTGCTAAGCTGCCACCGAGCCAGCGAGGACCTCACTGGGGACTAGTGAGGGGAACGAGCTTTGTAGAGACAGAAAGGATGGATGGAGAAGCCAGTAATTTTCCAGTGGAAGTTTATTTTCCCCTGGAAACTCTAAGGTAGGGTCTTAGCATGGGGATGGAGGGAGCAGTGACAACCAGGATGGGATTTCAGGGGAGGCATGGCCAGGGGGGAGGATGGAGACAGACCCATCCCCTGTTGTGATGATTTAGGTCCCCCGATCTAGATGAACATCCCAATTCTGGTCACACAACAAGGAATCACGGAATAACTTGAGCTGGAATAGACCTGCAAGGATCATCACTTCAGCTCCTGGCCCTGCACAGACACCCCAACAACCCCACCCTGGGCATCCCTGAGAGCAGTGTGTGTCCAAGCTCTCCTGGAGCTGTGGCAGCCTCGGGGCTGTGCCCCTTCCCTGGGGAGCCTGGGCAGTGCCCTAGAATGCTCTGGGGGAAGAACCTTGCCCTGATCTCCAACCTAAACCCTCCCTGACACAGCTCCAGCTGCTCCCTGGGTCCTGTTCCTGCTCACAGAGCAGAGATTGGAGCTGCCCGTCCAGAGGAAGCTTTAGATCAGGCTGAGCTCTGCCCTCAGTCTCTCCTTCTCCAGCTAAACAGACCAAGTGCCTTCAGCTGGATGAAGACATTTCCAGCCCCACCAGATGTGGGACTGGTATTGAGGATGTGGCCCCAGGGATACTCAGGAGTACCTGGAGATGGGACCTCACTTATCCCTCACTTCAGGCCACTCCAGCTCCTCAGGTCACTCACCCACAGCCTGAGAGAGGCAGGAAAGAATATTCAGCATAATTAATTTCAGTATGCCCATGCTCCCACTGGAGAATCCTGTTTCCCCTTCCCAGCAGGGCTGCCTGCCCTCGCCGGGCAGTTGTGTCCATGCAACTCTTCCCACTTACTGAAAATTTCTCACATCAAAAGGGACCCTTTTTCTTCTCCATTTCCCTCAGGGTCCAGCTATGACTCTGTCATAAATTGATGTACAAAGTATGAACAGGAGGATTTTTTTAGAACAACTTCAGCAATCTTTGTAGTTCATAACTAGGCATGCAGGGGTTTTATTAATTTAACAGTGTTATTCCCCTTATGAAATATTCATCCCAGAGGATTTCTGTGCACATGAAGGTTTTGAAGAAATTGATCTGCAATGCAGCTACTCCTTTAAAAGAATGATTTCTTTATTATCTCTGCCTTTCAGTGCTACTCTATATCCGAGCAGTGCCTGATTAAATGTGTGATCAATCTCAGGAAAGCAAACAGATACATTTTTAATTGGGGGTGAATTTACTGTGTGGGAGGAGGCGTTTGGCGAGCCCAGCCCGTTGGAGGCTTTGCTTTGCCAGCTCCTCCTCTGGCATCCTTGCAAGCCATTGGTTTCCCAAGCCCTTGGAGATGCCTTCACCCTCCTGGCATCACCAGCTCTGCTGATCCAGTGTCATTCCATCAGCTGATGGAGCTGGAGCTGCTCTTGGGCCCTGATTCAGCAGAGCCATTAAACTGTCTCTTCTCCCAGGGAGCTGAGCAGAGCCCTGCTGGCTTTGGTTCTGTTGCCCACTCCCCACATTCCTGTGCTGTTTTCCAAATATCCACAAGATCCACTGGTGAGTGCTGTCCTGTCCCCTCTGGGCTGGTTTGGGTGGGCAGGGACAGCCCCACCCTACCTTGAGAACAGTCCCATGGGATGGAACACATCCATAGGGTTCTCCTAAGGCAAATTCCAGAATCCCAGAAGTGTTTGGGTTGGAAAAGACCTTAAAGCCCATCCAGTCCCACCCCTGCGAGGGGCAGGGACACCTTCCAGTGTCCCAGGTTGCTCCAAGCCCCATCCAACCTGGCCTTGGACACTTCCAGGGATCCAGGGGCAGCCACAGCTTCTCTGAGCACCCTGTGCCAGGGCCTCACCACCCTCACGGGGAGGAATTTCTTCCCAATATCCATCTAACCCTGCTCTCTGTCAGCTTAAGGCCATGCCCCCTTGTCCTGTCACTCCATCTCTTGTCTAAAGTCCCTCTCTTGGAGCCCCTTCAGGCACAGGAAGGGGTTTTAAGGTCTCCTCAGAGCCTTCATATCTCCAGGCTGAACACCCCCAACTTTTGTAAATAAAGATTGGTATTTAAAGGTAATGCAAAGAGGAGAAATGGGAGTTATTTTTGTACCCTGCCCAGCGAGATCCTTCCAAGTGCTGCCACAGCAGGGCACTGGGATAAGGAGCCATCAGACAGGTCTGACAGGGAAAGCACCAACTCTGTCCCTTTCAGCCTGCACTCGATCCTTCCAAGGCATTTGGAGATAAACCCCATGGCATGGAGGTGGAGCCCAGCTGACCCCTCCACTCTCCTCCCATGTCCTGCTCATCCCCTGCTCCCCCCCAGTGGTCCAGCAGCACCTCCAGCTTCACTCTCAGCACTGCCTGAGCGCCACCTGCTCCATCCCCAGCACACCCTGCTGCCCCCTGCCCTCCCACCCGGCTCTCTCCAAGCTGCATTTCCCGGCTGGAATGCTCCGGGCAAAGGCTGAGGCTTCACTTGGAGGCGGTGAGGGCTGTCCTGGGCTGCAGCACCCGGCTGTCACCCCTGCTGTCCCACTCTGAGGGGTGACACCCTTGGGTACAAAATGTGCCCGTCCATCCTGCCCTGCTGGCCCCCTACATCCCCCCCTTGCCGGGGACACTGATCCGATGTCACCAAGCCCCGGAGGAGCCCAGGGCAGGGCTGGGCACTGCTGGTGCTCCTGCAGGAATGGCAGAGGCTGAGGCTGTGTCCAGCCCGGGCACTGCTCAGTCTCACAGTGTCCCCTGGTGTCTGCAGACACCAGCTCCCAGCAGCCGAGCTGCCCTGCTCCCCACGGGATCTGCCCAGGAACATCCAGGAATGGCATCCAGGTGAGCTGGAGCTGCAGCACAGCCCCTCTGCCACCCTCAGAGCCACTCCTGGTGACACCGTGCTCCCAAAAAGGGGCACTGAGCCACCACTTGCTGTACAGGATGGGTACAAAAACAATTCCAAATGATCCCACACAGAAAAGCAGGAGGAATTTGCCTTTCAGCTTGGATTCCAGTGGACTTGAGTTATGACCTGTTTGCCTCCCCACAGTCACCCTGAAATCTGAATTCACCCAGATGTGAAGGGGACACAATTCAGGCCCTATAACCCCAGAAAAGAAATATGAACGGCTCTTCCCTGGTTTCCCACGGGGCATAAAATCTCCAGGGAGGTGAGAAACAGGGAAATGCTGGGGAATTGGCACTGGAGCAAAGCACGGCTGAATTAAAACCAATAATATATGATCAGATCCAGAGAAATTGAGGCTTCTTTCATTCCTCTTTCCTTTTCTAGAGGGCCAGTACTCTCCAGGAGTAATCTAAGCTGTCTGGCAGGAAGCTGAAAAAACAAATTATTATCAAGGTAGGACAAATTCGACAAAGTCTCCAAATGAGCTGCTCAAAGACAGGGGAGCTCTACCTGGCCAAAGAATATGATAGAGAAATGCCAGCCTTGAAATGCACAATATTTAAAAGCCCTATGACTACAAAAGAAATCGGACAGTTTTGTTACCCACCAACGTAATTTTTGGGGTATTTTGGATTCTGCAGAGGAGTAGGAACACCCTGGACTCCCAGTTTAAGGAATATATCCTGTGCAGCTCTCTAGATGTGTAAACACACCCGATTTTGGTGTTTAAATCAGTCCCTGTACACTAAATATTGAACTCCTCCAAGGCCAGACCCCTCAGATTTTCTGGAAGATTTGTTGATCCTTCTCTCCACACAGGATCGACTCGGGATAAATATGGGAGAGATTCTACAGAGCTTTGGCATAATAATTATAATAAAAATCCCAATGAGTTGTGTTGTTATCCAGCACAACTCCCTGACCTCAGCACTTCCTACGAGACAGCGCTGTATTTAGCAAACATGCCGTAGGGTTTTGCTGGAAAATAAAACTGACTGGACAGATATGGAAGTCAGTGAGCTAAAAGGATGCTCATGGATAAAGTAAGCATCCAAGGCTGAGGGGATTATCCCAGGTAAAAATCCAGCTGGAACAATGCCAATGGTAAATGCAGTTACCCCAAGTGACAGGAATTAACCTGCTGAAATTGCATCACAGATTATGAATTATGTGGAATATCCTGCACTGGAGAGGACCCACAAGGATCATCCAGTACAACCCCTGGCCCTGCATAGGACACCCCAAATTCCCACCCTGTTCCTGAGAGCATTGTCTAAATGCATTCCAATATTTATCAGATTGCAGAAACAAGTTTGTTAGTTTTTAGCTCCAAAATCCCCCCATCACCTGAGTAAATTGACCGTTTAATTTTATTCTTATTTCTACCTTTTTAGGGACAGAGGTAATTTGCTGTGTTTGGATAACCCCTGATGGGGACTTCTCTCACATTGTTTGGCATCCCCTTTGGAACACAAATAATGACACCCCAATTTGTCTTGTTGGCTGGACACGGGCACAAAGCCACACCACAGAAGTGTGGATCTTAATCGCTCTCCCTAATTTCCTGTGCTTTAGCTGAATTCCCTTATTGTCTTCTCCTTGAAAAGAGAGCAGTGGCTGGGGGAAGCACCGGCATTTAGCACTGATAACGCCAAAGAAAACACACGGCAGGCACTCCTGGAGAGAGAAAAGAACGGCAGAGCAAAAAGACACAGAGGAGAGGCTGGAAATCCACCCAGGAGCTCCCACCTCCTCCCAAACCTGGAGAGCTTTCCAGCACATCCAGAGAATTTATTCCCCTTCTGCAGAGGCACTGCAGCAGTTGCAGCTTCTTCCAGGAGGTGGCAGGAAGATTTTTGAAGAGAAGGAGAGGGAAAGTTGGAGAGAAAGATTTAGAGGAGGGAAGGACACACCTGGCAGGCAGCGATCTGAAACCCTTCCTCCCGAGCTGGGGGAGTGCTCAGGTTGGCAGGAACGCTTTCCAAGATCCCAGGTTGCTCCAAGCCCCATCCAACCTGGCCCTGGTCATTTCCAGGGATCCAGAGGTGGCCACAGCTTCTCTGGGCACCCTGTGCCAGGGCCTCCTCACCCTCACAGGGAGGAATTCCTTCCCAATATCCCACCTAACCCTGCCCTCTGGAAGCCATTCCCCTTGTCCTGGCATTCCATCCCTTGGGAATATCCTCCCTCCCTGTTTCTTGTTGGCTCCTTCAGTTCCTGCAAGGCCACCTTTAGGTCACCCTGGAGCTTCTCTTCTCTGGGCTGAACAATCCCAACTCTCCCAGCCTTTCCTCCCAGCAGAGCTGCTCCAGCCCTCTGCTCATCCTGGTGCTCCCTCTGAACTCTTTCCAGCAGCTCCGTGGAAGTGTAGAATTTAAGTGAAAAGGATCCTGACCTGAGGCTCCTGTCCAATTCCCAGGAGGGGAATAACTGGAAAATATCCAAGCAGATTTGGGTGCCCAAAACTTGTTTTGCTCCTCCTGGCTCCATAAAGGGGACTGCACACCTTGTATCCCTGCAATATCCCAAGGTGAGCAGGCACATGGGAATCCTGTCCTGCAAGGACATGGGCTCGTGGTTTGAATTAAGAGGGACAAAAACCTGCTGTTAATGTTGTTGCTGCTACTCCTGTAGCAGCACCAGGAGTTGCAAAAGCATGACTCAAGATCTCATTTCCTCTGTCACAACTTCCAAGCACAGAGAGCTGCTGGAGCACTGGGATTTGCAGGGTATCCTCAGAGCTCACCCTCTCCACACACCCTGGCATTACAGCCCCAGGGAGATTTATCCTGGGATAAGAGCCCTCTGTTCAGAAATTGATTTTTGGCAGACTTTAGTGGGACATTATTGAAACCATTTGTAAAATTGCTGTGCTCTATTCCTCTCGTATCAGGCAGCAATTGGGGCAGCAGTGTGGAAATGAAACATTTCAATCTCCGTTAATATGGATTGTTTCAATCTTATTAAAACACTTCAGGAAGGTCAAAGCAAAATATTGTCAGGATATTTTTCTTGCTGAAGAGAAATGGGGATTTGCCTTTGAAATCCTGCTTCGGGTGACCTCGGGTTGGAAATCTGTACTGCAGGGATAGAATAATTCCAAGTTTGGAGACACTTTAACCATGCCTCCTACCCAAGGGCAAGGGATGTAAGCTGGCTCTGGAAATCAGCCAGAAGGGGCTGCTCCTGGACTTTGGCACAGCTGGGATTGCAGTCCACAGCCACAACTTCCAGATGGGACATGGGTGGTTGGGGAGGCACCAGGAGGTCAAGCGTCCCTTTCTCAAAGCTGGAAGCTTTTGGAGGATGGAGGGAAACAAAACAACTGACTTTGATCCACACAAAGACAAGTGGGATCATTCCCCCAGCCAGAGCCACCTTGTAGATATTCCAAAAGGCCTCCACAGAAAAAAAAAGAATCATGGAACTATAGAATCATTTTGGTTGGAAAAGCCCTCCAAAACCATCAGGTCCAACCTGTGCCGCATCCCACCTCGTCACCCAACCCAGAGCACTGAGTGCTATGTCCAGGCATTCCTTGGACACCTCCAGGGATGGGGACTCCAAACCTCCCTGGGCAGCCCCTGCCAATGCCTGGCCACCCTTTCCAAAAAGAAATTCTTGATCCAACCCAAACCATCCTGCAGGGTTTAACTGAGTGAGTGGTTTAACCTGAAGTTATTTGAACTAAAATCCCCTGGATATGCAGCACCTTAGGAATCTCAGTAAACTAAGAGGAATCCTGTTTTTTCCTTTCCATGTACTAGAGATTCTCCAAGACCCCTGAAGATCCTTTAGGTGGGCTTTTCCCAGGTCTGCTGAGCAATGCACAGGCTATTCAGAGGGAGGGTAGGTTTTTGGTGTGGTTGACTGAGACATCCCAATTTAGGACAAAAGTCCAGGGCCAATCACTGGCCTCTCATTTTTTTTAATATACTTGTAATAAACTCCTCACTTTTACTGAAAATACAAGAGTTTTTCCTCACTTTATCTCTCTTCCTTCGTTAATCCCCTTGTTGGCTTCCACTCTCAAGAGAGAAAACATCTCTTTTAATTATTTAGCCTATTATTGGCATTAGTTGGCTCTGTTTTCTCTTGCAGAAGCCACCAGAAGCTCCTTCAAAAGAGCAGCATAATTCTGTAGTCAGGCTTTGAATTTCCTGATCATTAACAAACAGGGTTTTATGAAATTCTGGCTTTTTTTTTGTCTCTACCACTGAGCAGACAGCAAGAAACAAACAAACAAAAAAACCAAAACCCTTCTGCTCTCGTCTCCTTTGAAAGCATTTAATACCTTTTCTTCGCAGTTTCTCTGTGGATCACGCCAAGAAAATATTCCTGCAAGGTCAGGTCTGCTGGGGAGGCCAAATGAAATGTTGGACCTTGGTGGAATTATGGAATCATCTGGACAGGCAATATTGGCCTTGGGAAAGAGCTCTGCTCCATGAATTCATAGCTCTGGCCGCAGCCAGCGTGGTTTTAAAGGAATAAAACAACGGCTTTGAAGGGCCTTATCTACAACTAACACACAGTGGTTTAAGCCTCAGAGACCCTGGGCTACTGCATCTGGTATCTTTTCTTCCTCCTCCCCAGTTTCCACTGGACTCAGCCTTGTTGGATTGGCTTCTCTTTCCCGGGAAGTGGGAAAAATGGCAATTTTTGCCTCTGAAGTGGCAGCAAACCTTGCTGCCTGAGAAAAACCAGGATATCCCTCTGAAGGATGTCACAGGGACCATGGGCAGAACTGGCAGCCACACATCCGTGTCCTCTCTCCTGGCCTTGTGCTCCCCACAGAGCTCACATTTATCACCCAAACTTGGATAGAAAAATCCATCTTTTCCCTTGGAATCCTGCTTTAGTCTCCCAGGATAAAAGCACCCTGAGCTCTGCAGTAAATAAGGAAAAAGCTGACGTGGAAACTGAGTCATGAAAGGCTTGTGTGGGTCTGATTCCCACACCTTGCTCTGTGATTGCTGAGGAGGGAACAGCTGCAAAGGGTTCCACAGGGACTGAGTGAGGAAACAAAGGAAAACTCTAAATCTGCCCAGAAACTCCTGAGCTTCCCAGTGCTAAGGATCCATTCAGTGTGGGAGTGACGAGGCAGCTCTGCATTTCAGGCACTTCTTCAGGGCTTTTTTCCATCAGAAAAGTGGTTTTGAAAGGAATATCCTGGTTTATTAATTCTGGGAAGAGCCGTGCAGGGGTGAACTAAGCCTGGAAGCCTTGTCTGGCCAGCATTCCATGGAATATCTGCTCAAGGCCTGGTTGTGAGGGAATGAATCAGGCAGCCGGGCTCTGGCCATGGTCCTTTTCCCCACATGATAATTCCATTAAATTAACATTGGCTGCACGTTCTCATGGCAACTCTGAACCCAAACAATAACAACACAGAGGATGTGGGAATGGGGGGGAAACCTGTCCTGGAAATTCCTCTTTTGTGGAGAATGTGGTGGGGAAATGAAAGGAGAGCAGCAGGAGGGCGTCAGCTCCCCTTCCCACGGGGCAGGATTATGGCTCTCCTCAGTCCCTGGTGCACTTGGTGAGGTTGGGGGTATTTCCAGCCTTGAGGATTCTGTGTTTCCTTAGGGATTCTGTGATCCACAGGCTGCTGGCACAGCACTGACTCCCTCTGCCCCTCTTGGTTGTGCTCTGTCGTTTCCCCTGGTTCTTCCTTTGGAGCCGAGCCTTGCGCTTCCCGCTTTCCTAAGCACGTTGCCCTTGACCCACATCCCCCAGTTTTACATGGAACCTGTTATTTAACTCATGGATAACCCTGTTAGCCTGGGAGGAGACTGCTGAGGAGCTCCTGACAAGGGCTCTGTGAGAGCTGGGGGTCCCTGTGCTGGGGGAGCTGGGCTTAGGGTCCCTGGGCCAGGTGGTTTTGGGGAGGTTGGCTTGGGGTCCCTGGTCTGGGGGCCTGGGGGTTCCCTGGATTTGGGGTTTGAGGGGTGATGGTGTGGATGGCTGGGGAGGGCCCTGGGCTGGGGTTTGGGGGGGTTTCTCTAGTCTGAACTCTTGGGGGTTTCCCTGGTTTGGGGGTTTAGGGGAATGTGGTGTGAAGGGTCCCTGGGCTGGGGTTTTGGGGCGAGATCATGTTGGGGCCCCTGGTGTGGAGGTTTAGGGCAGTTCCTGAATTGGGGTTTAGGGGGAGGTGGTGTGGGGGTCCTGGCTGTGTGAGTTTGGGGAGGTTCCCTTGTCTGGGGGTTTATGGGGAGGTGGTGTTGTAGTCCCTGGTCTGGAGGTTTAGGGGGAGTGCCCAAATTGGGTTTCAAGGGGACATGGTGTGGGGGTCCCTGCCGTGGGGGGTTGTGGGGAGGTGATGTGGAAGGTCCCTGGGGGTTTTTAGGGATGCTCCATGTGTCCTCCTGAGCAGATCTTCACTCATTGAGGTGAGCAAAGCAGGTCCCACCTCTGCACATCCCTCTGCAGCTCCAGGGGTAAAACCAGCCCCAGACTGGTGCTGCTGGTGGGCAGTGGCCTTGCTGAGGGCTGGGGCTCAGAGTTCAGCGTCACTTGTCCTGTTTTGTGTCCAGTGAAGCTTTGGGTTGTGCTTTTATAGGAAAACTTGTATTTTGTGCTTTGCTGCCCCACTTGTGCCATTGATGCTGGGTCTGCCTGTTCCAGGTCGTGGCAAACACTTGGACATCTCTTTCTGCAGTGGCTGGAGAACTGTCCTGGCCCCTGGGACCAGAGGGGACCATGCAGGTACAGCTGTTCCTCCTGCATGGTGTTTGTGCCACTGGTGCCACCAGCCAGGCAGCCCCTGCAGCCCCCAGAATTGCTGTTCCTCCTCAGAAAGAGCAGTTCCCCACAGGGAGCAGGGAAAGGTCTTCCCAGTGGTTCCTCTGAGGATCTGGGATGGGGAGTGGGAGGGTCATTCCTTGCAAAACACTCCGTGGAGATGGGGAAAACAAAGCCGCCCCTGTGAAGCAGCTCGGATTTATTTGGGAAGAGTTTTCCCTCTGATTAATTGTGGGGGTGTGTGTATGTGCTGGGAAAGGCACTAATGTTTACTGGAATTGGGCTATAAATGGTTGCTAACTTCTCGTTCCCTGCGTGATAAATATCATAATTGATGCTACAATATGTTAACATTCCGAACATGAGCTCCTCTTTTCCTATGGATTTATTCTCATGCACGGGTAGTGTGGAGGGTTTGAAGACACCTTCCTTCAAAGATTAGGGGATCTTTACATCTTCCCTCTGTATTAGGAGGAGGATAAGACATCCTTTTTTAAAAGAAGAGATGAATATCAGCCGGCTTTGGTATGCAGAAATAACTTACTGAAATTGTTAACTGCAATTCTTGTCAAATTTACAGAGCTGGGCTGAACAATTTGTAATTTTATTAAATCCTGGGAAAGTGGTCAACAAATGTGGGAGTTTCCACTTATCCTGGCAAACTTGTGTTAAATGGTGAAACCTGTCCTAACATGGCAGAACATGGAGAAGAATCCTTCCTCTTAAGCTGTAACTTATTAAAAAATATGTTTTTAGCCATGTGTGAGCTTAGAGAAAAAAATCAGTTCAGGAAGAGGGGATTGCAGCACTGTTAAAACTCCCTGTGTCAAACAACTAATTTTAGACCTGGGCTTTAAATGTGCCTTTGCAGTATATTTTTATGCTTCAACTCTCTGCTTCAGACCTTCAAATTTTATTTGGGTGATGGATTTCTGTCAAAATTGGTCGACATTTAGCACTAAAGTCAGGCTGAAATATGAATCCAGCACTTTAGGACTCCTTTTATTTTGTGTGTAGAGCCTGAGGTTCTCATCCCCCTTATTAACTCTTGCAGGAGTGTTCAGGTTCATACTTTTGGAATAATGATTCTGTTGAAGTTTCATTCCCTCTCCAAGTAGAGATTGATTGATGTAGTGAACCCAGGGGGGATTTTACAGATGGTGAAATTTCCTGGTAATTAGCAAGTAGCCTTTGGTAGCACATCCATTGCTTTTTGCCTCTTGTTTTGGGGTCATGGGGGTTATTTCCTTATGTCATCACAGAGTCCGAGGGACAGTTTACAGCTTTTTCTCTCCTGTTTCCGTTTTCCTGGTATTTTGTTTTCAGCATGTGGAGATCAGAGGTTTATGGCTGTGTGTGTCTGCTCTGCAAACTCTCAGGGTGGGGATGGAGTTTGGTGGGGCTTTTCAGGGCAGAACTGTTTCTTTATGTCCAGGCTCAATTTCCTTCAGAGGGGACAGCTGATTTTAGGAGCAAAATGGGATTAGGCCAGGTTTTGTAAAGAAAATAACTGTATTCTTGGCACCATGCCTTCCCAGGATGTGAACATCCAGAGTCCTTTGAGATTAAGTTCTGTCTTTTTATAGAGGAGGAGATGCTTGACGTTACCTCGGGCTTTGGGAGAGCTGCCAGGTACCCAATCTGTGCTCCAGTATTAATTGCACATCTCAGATTCCAATCACCCCATTTGCACAAACCTCTGTGTTATCCTGATGTTCCCTGATGGAAAAAAAAACAAACCCTTGCACACTGCTGCTGGAGCTGTTGGATTTGCACATGGAGGGTTTCACTGGATCACGGAATCATGGAATGGTTTGCATTGGAAGAGACCTTAAAGCTCATCTCATTCCATGGAAGGGGAACCTTCCACTATTGCCAGGTGGCTCCAAGCCCCATCCAAGCTGGCTCTGGACACTTCCAGAGATCCAGGGGCAGCTCTGGGAAATCTCATTGGGGTTTATTTTTGGGTGGCATCAAGAATAAAGCCAATACCCAGATGCGTGATCTCTCCCTCCATTGCTCTCTCCAAAGATTTTTGTCCCCTCTTTCTAAAGCCGGAATTTGCCGGACTTTCTGCCAGCTCGGGGGGTCACTTGGCCCCGTTTTCACAGGAGTGGGAGCAGCATTATCCTGCCCCCTTGGGAAGCC